>NW_019394267.1:0-485803 GCF_000612105.2 Orussus abietinus | reverse complement strand
GCGAGAAAGTACGTTTTGGTTACCTCCCACCGAATTCGATGCTGATGCCATCTAGCGGTGGAAGTCATCGTCCCCACTTTGGTGATGAACGCCGTTAACTACTAATAACTCAATGAAAAATGTTCTGAGGAAAAAATGGAAAAGGAACTTCTAGTTCAAAATTTCACCCTCTTTCACTCCTTAAGAAGTATACTATCTATTATGGGACACCCTGTATAATCCGTACATGATTTGCATGATACCGTACATACATAACGTATATTAGATATCCTATTACGTCTCATATACATATATGAACTACATATATGGTACGTGAACGTTTTGTGTGGGTTTAGACCTTTATAATATCATCAACTGGCAACAAAAAAAATTAAAGAAAAAATCTACCACGTATACTCTCAATGACGCCCTACCCCTACGGAAAATCTCAACGTTTTCCTGGGCGTACTGTCTACTAAACTAAAAATGTTTCTTTGTTTCGGGATTTCGTTCCAGACCGATATTTAGGGATAACGAACCTCGGGCACGTTTTGCCATGGTGTTCGTCTGACTCCGACCGTTCAGTTTTCTCAGTTTAAAAACTTATTTAATCAAAACGCTGATCCATAACGGTTACGGTGATATTTCTTGTAGTTGGCCGCCTTCATGCCGCTGATCCATTACAACTGCTCCCGCCACCTGAGGTTCTTCCTGTGTGCCGTCTTCGCGCCGGTCTGCTCCGAGTACGTGGCCATGCAGATTCCGGCGTGCAAGCCGCTCTGCCTGTCGGTCAGGATGGACTGCGAGCCGGCCCTGACCAGTCTCACTCTGCCGTGGCCACACATGCTGGACTGCGAGCGGTTCCCCGACAACGGGAACACGCTGTGCGTCCAGCCGCCGCCCGAGGAAGCCCTTCCGGACGTGGCGCCACCTGTCCAGCCGCAACGGGCCGCGGTTCCCGCGCACGAGGTGCAACCGGTACAACCGATGCAGACCAGGGCCAACCGGCACCACCAGTGCCCGCCGCATTTCGTCCAGACTCCCTACGTTGAAACGGTAATTCGACGTGACTTCGACCCTGTCGATACCGAAACTACCAAGCCCGATTTTCAAATTTCCATTAACCCTTTCGTTACCTTGGACGAGATATCTCGCGACCCAATACTGGCCGATTAACGCTTTTGACGAGATATCTCGTGACCCGGTAGTAGCCGATTAACGCTTTTGACGAGATATCTCGCGACCCGATACTGGCCGATCAACGCTTTTGACGAGATATCTCGTGACCCGGTANGTGGGTCAAAGTGGTGTAACCCCTTAAGGTGATATGAAAGAGACAGTATATATATTGCTTTCTTATATATATATAATATATATCTTATATATCTCATATATATCCTAATCACAGGCAAATTTAATCGAGGTCGATAATTCATCAATTAAAATTCATGATTACCCTTTTTGGTGGTAACAGCATTTTGATTACTCAAGTGGTGACATAAGTAGGCGCGTGACGTTATTGATATCTATATTTATGTTGAAGTGTTTTACAGTCTACGCTGATAATTGCACAAACTGAAGTGTTCCATATGTCATTTCGGTAAAGTAATGACGAATAGATCGATGTATAACTGTCGAAATCCCGCGAATTCATTATTCTAACGATTGTTTAGGACCAACGTCGCCATCTGTGACGTTTAGCTGCAACTACAATATTGCTCTGAAAACACACGTTTGCCCTGAGACAAGCCAGCATTCTCCTGTAATCGTTGGTGAAAGTATTTTCCATATTTTCCCATCTGACTCCGTAATATTCCATTTCAACGGTATTCTAAATTGTTCGAGCTAGGTCCTGAAACTCTCCATTTTCAATTGTAAGTCTCCAAGAAAGATAAAATAACGAAAACGTGCACTGACCACACAATGTTGATTCTAGTCCATGACAAATAAATACATTTTTTTTTAATCAAAAATAACATTTCATGAGTTTCAGGATCTACTTTAAGGCTTCCATATTCCCGTGGTAAAATTTGAAACGAATCGACACACCCATTTCGGAAAATGCTTTCACTAACGATTTGACTTCTCAGGTATATATGTGCCCATAATTATGAAAGTGGTCCAAATCAAAATTAAAAAAAAAATGAGTTTATCAGTTATTTCACGCCATATTATTTCAAACGAAATTAATTCAATGTAATTTCGAAACAAAAAATATATGACTTAGACCACTTTCATAATTATGGGCACATATAGGCCGACTCTTTCATATCACCTTAAGCCCTCAATATTCATGTAGTAAAGCTTCAAACGATCCGATACAACCAGTTCAGAGAAAAGTTCCATAAGAGACCCTTTTCACATCCCCTTAATCGGGTCCGCTGGTATGATCGACGTATGTATATCCTTTCAGATAACGTGCGCGCCCCGCTGCGGAGCGGATGCGTATTATCGCGCGGAAGACAAAAGATTCGCCGAACGCTGGATGACGGGCTGGGCATGGCTGTGCTTTCTGTCGACCCTCTTCACTCTTCTGACGTTCTGGGTCGAGCCGTCCAGGTTCCGCTACCCGGAGAGGCCGGTCGTCTTCCTGGCACTGTGCTACAACTTGCTCTCCGTGGCCTACATCGTCCGCGGCGCCGTAGGTACGGAGAATCTCAGCTGTGCGACCCAAGAGGATGGACCCAGCTATGTCCCGGTACGTGGACCACCGCCGAAACACAAGAACCAGGGAGTAATATAAGAAGACACAACGCCTATGATCGGTTCCACGGAAAATTACCCCAGAATCGGGATCCAGGATAGAGTTCGAAAATTCTCGGTAACATTAAATTGGAGAAGGTAACTGTGAAACATACCGTAAGTTACCGGGAACATTGAGAACTTAAGAGAACGTTAATTTTTTTATTTATACTTTAGGTTTCTTCGTTTAAATAACTTTTTTTTTTCAATCAACTTCAAAGTTCAAGCTAAAGAGTAATAATTACCATTAGAAAATATTGATTATAGGGTATTACCTCCAGCTAAAAATATTCACGTATGTACAACTTCACGGAAAATTCCATGCGATTTGTTTCAAACGAACTGATATTTCATTCTGCGACGAAGCGAATGGGAGGTTTTGATTGCCTACGGAGAACGTACAACGGAAATTGCCCTCTACGATGTTTCTCTATAGCTAATCGAAACCTCAGGTTCGCTCTGTTGAAAAATTCAAATTCTCATAATTTCTCGATAAAAAAGGCTTTGGAGAAGTTATCGATAAGTTACCGGGAATTTCTCTTCGTTTCTGACGTAACTTACTGGATTTAGAACTCTAATCCAGGATCTCAGATTTTCGCGAATGTAGCGACGAGAGCGCTACCTGCGGAAGATGAGGGAACTCCAATCCTACATGACCAAAACGTTTCCTATCGATGTAAATTCCGTAAAATACTTTTAACTTTGCAATTAAGGTACGCAAAGTAGAACGATAATCCGCGTATAATATACAAAATGTGATGTTTTTACCGTGATAAAAACTAGCAGAGGATAATCTTTAATTGCAAAATTTCATAGTGGAGGCGTTCTCGGCACTAGATCGGAAAAATCTGAAAATCTTGGGCCCCTTAAGGTGAAGTGAAACACGTCGAGGAACTTAGTCGACGTCAATAAAGAAGATTTTTCTAAATGCCTACGTTGCCGACGTTCGTTTTTATATCGACAGCTGTGTCAAATTATATTGGATATTGTACCAAATAGCATACTCCATCTGTCGTTTTCGTACAGTAATTATAAAGAAATCGAAGTAAAACTCCAGAAATCCTCTGGATTCATGCTTTCTGGGGCCCTAATTGACTGCAGAGGGGCCCCCTGCGCCATCTGTGATTTCCAGATCAATTAAACCTTCACTCCGAGACCTCGCATTCCCATCGCTTTGGCATAGAAGCGCGTACAACACTTTTTCTGCCTTTATCCCGTTCAAATGCGAGTTTATCGATTACCAGAGTGTTCTAAATTGTCGTAAAATTGTCCTGACCCTTTTGTTTCTCATATCAGAGCCTTTGATAATTGTATATTGATTGAAATATGTGAGCTCGACGCCATTTTGGTTCCGGTCTGGACTGAGTTACAAAATGTTGTCCAAAAACCAAATTTTGAATATGTCAGAACAATTCTTAGATGATCAAAGATGTGTCAAAGTTTCGGACAGTTTGGTCTATACCCTTAAAAAAAAAGTGTTGTATTCGAATCGACTGATTTGAAGGGGGTTTCACTTCACCTTAAGTGGGGACGTTTTCGATCCTTGGCGTTGAATCTTCTTATACTATCTGATGAGCAAATATTTCAATTTTCAACTGAATTACGGCAAACAGTCAAAAACCTACTTGGGCCGGCAAAGATATGACCCTCGTAGCATTATTTTCTGTTCTTCTCCAAGTAACGTTGGAAAAAAATATTAATATTCATTTCGTTAATCGGGGAATTCATAGGATTAAAAGAAGGTCTCTTTTAGGTCCATGACGGTCTGAGAAGTATCCCTTGCACGATTTGGTGGCTCGCGAGACACTATTTGGGACTGGCCAGCAACACTTGGTGGGCAGTCTTGTGTGGCTGCTGGCTCCTCAGCGCCAGGAACGAGTGGAGTAGCGAAGCACTGCACAATATGGCGCCTTATCTACACGCCACCGCTTGGGGACTCCCAGTCCTGCTTTCAGCCGGTAACTTTCTGCGCATCTATTCAACCCATTGCTTCCTACTCATAGAGATATTTGGTTGTGCGAAACGTAGCGAAGCACTGCACAATGTGGCTCCTAATCTGCACGCCACCTCTTGGGGACTCCCAGTCCTGCTGACCGCCGATAACGTTCTGCGCATCTATTCAACCCATTACTTCCTACTCATAGAGATGTCGGGTTGTGCAAAACGTAGCGAAGCACTGCACAATGTGGCTCCTTATCTGCACGCCACTTCTTAGGGACTCCCAGTCCTGCTGACCGCCGATAACTTCCCGCGCATTTATTCAACCCATCGACTTCCGAGTGAATAGCCCTTCGCTAAGCACTCGCGGCCCTTCGAAGCACTGCACAATGTGGCTCCTTATCTATACGCCACCTCTTGGGGACTCCCAGTCCTGCTGACCGCCGATAACTTTTTGCGCATCTATTCAACCCATTGCTTCCTACTCATAAAGATGTCGGGTTGTGCAAAACGTAGCGAAGCACTGCACAATGTGGCTCCTTATCTACACGCCACCTCTTGGGACTCCCAGTCCTGCTGACCGCCGATAACTTCCCGCGCATTTATTCAACCCATCGACTTCCGAGTGAATAGCCCTTCGCTAAGCACTCGCGGCCCTTCGAAGCACTGCACAATGTGGCTCCTTATCTATACGCCACCTCTTGGGAACTCCCAGTCCTGCTTTCAGCCGGTAACTTTCTGCGCATCTATTCAACCCATTGCTTCCTACTCATAGAGATATTTAGTTGTGCGAAACGTAGCGAAGCACTGCACAATGTGGCTCCTTATTTGCACGCCACCTCTTGGGGACTCCCAGTCCTGCTGACCGCCGATAACTTCCCGCGCATTTATTCAACCCATCGACTTCCGAGCGAATACCCCCTCGCTAAAACCCCCCTACAAATCCCCAAAAATGAGCGGAACTCTAACTAGTCGTCTCTAATCCCCAGGCACCCTGATCTCGAGGAGCGTTGCGGCCGACGAGCTGACTGGGCTCTGCCAGATATCGGACGAGTCGGCGATCTGGCTGGAGGTTCTCCCTCATGCTACGCTTCTTCTCCTTGGTTGCATATTCGCCGCAGTGGCCGGGCTGGCGCTGGTTCGCGTGCGGAAGGCAGTCAGATCAGCAGGTCGCAGCGCGACCAAGCTGGAGAGACTCATGACCAGACTGGGGATCTTCGCTCTGCTCTACGCCTTGCCAGCATTCGGTGGACTGGCCTGTGCTCTCCACGAGTCTTCGGTTCGACCCAGATGGCGCACTCTGGCTCTGCTGGCGGCCCTGGACTGCCGATCCGTGCAGAACTGCGTGCCAGGCCCGGTGTATCGGGCAGCCGGCCTGGAAGTGGCGCTGCTCAGGCTGTTCCTGTCGCTGGTCGTCGGCGTCACTTCGGGGATGTGGGTCTGGTCGGGGAAGACCTGCAGGGCGTGGAGCAAGCTGCTGGCTGCGCCCAGCAAACCCCTCAGGCCACCCCAAGGGCCCCAGTCTGTCGGTCAGAACGTCTTTCAGAGCTTCAAACCGGACGCCAATAATGTTGCGTGAAGAACAGTGATGTGACGAGTCGAGCATTTTAACTCGTTAAACTCGAGTCAAACGGGTATTCGAGTCAACTCGAGTCATTTTTATTGTAACTCGAGTTATTGGTACAAACGAATGCAAGTTACGAGGGTAAGGGCGTGAGCGAGTTACGAGCGGAAGAGCGAAACCGAGTTACTTGTACCGAGATACAAATTGCGCCATATTTGTTTATTCGAGTAATCGAATATTCCAATTGTTTTGCTCTCCAATTTGCTACTGACTCGACTCGTCGCGCCGAATGTATGTAACATGGAGATTAGAGACCAAGAGGACGAATACAATGCTTTAGAAGTATTTATAGTTTTTTTTAAAAGTATTTATTGGTTTTTGCGGAATAGCTTCCGCAAAAACGGGTAAAGATCTTCCTTTGATAGGCGACGTCACATTCGCTTGAGGACCACTACTTGAATAAAGCGTGGGCATGGATTTACAGACAATTGCAATGCGATTACATTGTCCAAATAAACGAAGATAAAATATACTTAAAATATAAGATAAAATGTATATTTTATCTATAAAATATTTTTATACGCATTTATTTATGACATATGTGAGTACTGTAATTAAAAAAGTTTTGGTTTAGGTAGTAGAACGTGAAGTTTTCCGCGTTTTCAATTTGATAGGTGTCCCGTGTTTTCTAACATTCAAAAGATTGCGTACTCCATGTTGGTCCTTTTGCGATAACGCTGCTATCTGCAGAGAAAATTTCAAATTATCTGTATCCTTTTTCGGGGATACGAGCTCTCATAAGGGACCCTAGGAAGTTCGTCCTCCTGGTCTCTAGTCTTCTCCATGCTGACATTAATCATCCATGAGCGCCGCCATATTACACTGTTGTTACACTTGCTCCCTGCGATAGTGGTAAAAGTGTAACGAAATAAGTGCAGAGTAGTTGTACCGTCAATCCGACACTGACAAACTGAACACGATACCCTGGCACCGGGTGCACTGCACTGACCTATCGAACACGTTCAGTGACTACGTCTCCATCGTACTCGAAATCCGGGTATTTATCGGGTCCAAACCCAGTAAATGCAAATTTAAATGTCGGTTGAGACGCTCAGGGTCGAATCTGCGTTATTATTAAGGTGAAGTGAAACACCCTTCAAATCAGTCGATTTGAATACAACACTTTTATTTAAGGGTATTGGACCAAACTGTCCGAAACTTTGATACATGACCCATGATCATCTAAGAGTTGTCCTGACACATTGAAAATTTGGATTTTTCAAACAAATTTTTTTTACTCAGCCCAGACCAAAACCAAAATGACGTCGAGCTCTCATATTTCAATCGATATACTATTATCGAAGGCTCTGATATGAGAATCGAATGTGTCAGGACAATTTGACGACAATTTAGAACACTCTGGTAATCGATAAACTCGCATTTGAACGGGATAAAGGTAGAAAAAGTGTTGTATGCGCTTCTATGCCAAAGCGATGGGAATACGAGGTCTCGGAGTGAAGATTTAATTGACCTGGAAATCACAGATGGCGCAGGGGGTCCCTCTGCAGTCAATTAGGGCCCCAGAAAGCATGAATCCAGAAGATTTCCGGAGTTTTACTTCGATTTCTTGATATTTATTGTTCGAAAACGACAGGTGGAGTATGCCATTTGGTACAATACCCAATATAATTCGACCCAGCTGTCAATATAAAAATGAACGTCGGCAACGTAGGCATTTAGAAAAATCTTCTCTATCGACGTCGATCAAGTTCCTCGACGGGTTTCACTTCACCTTAAGATATCCTTTGGATATTTGACTCGCTCGATTCGTGTTTTGGTATTCACAGTGTCTTCAACGGATTGAATTTATTACAAATGTAGAATATCCATATACTCGATTACTGTCCAATGGACGATCATCGAATATTTTGTACATATCTGGGATTAAATACCTAACGGGTAATCATCGTACATCAAATAATATCTGAATGATAGCAGCATAGTCATGCAATTCTATACACAACGTGCCATACTCATTGGGTCCAATGTTTGTCCCAAGAGTTGAAAAGTGTTATATCTGTTGACAAAATTATCATTGAATCTATTTATATTCGTGTTTTTCTCGTTATCAAAGTGAAAAAGTCGAGTGATCGGGACGAACATGCGTTCCTACCGTATCATAAATTACTACGAAAAAGTAGCAGTTCATGCAGGAATGATCATGGGAGATCATGCAGGAGAGTGAGTGATCACTTTGATCTAAGCAAATTATTAAAACACTGCCGTTTTCGGCAGCTTAGAAGTAATTGCCACTGTACATAGTATGTAAATAGTGTAAATGAACAACAAACTCTAACAGGTAACACTTCAGAAGTGTTCGCAAAGCCTGCTAAATATTCAAGTTTTATGTAAGTTCATTAAATTTTGTACAATGCGTATTATTTCGTAATTTTTTACTCCCCTACTCCTCATAACGTTATCATACTTAATGTAATTGTGAAAATAGATTTTAAGAGGCTGTCACTATTTCTGATTATTATTTTATTATCGCGGGGTACGCTTTCGTCTTCCTTGAAAAAACGCTAATATATGTCTAACCTTCTCTCTAGACAGTGATGGTCGATTGTCTTTCTCTACAATCATTCAAGGATATGCAAATTGTCATTACTGAGTTAATAACAAATTTGTGGCTTCGTGCACATGTGGCTTTCGATGAAGACGGTTGTAACACTGTTTCGTCACTCCACTCTTTTTCAATATACTCGACCTCCTCTGCTTTAAAAGGTTCTTGATAATCCAATGCTGAATCTTGAGTAATCTCGAGCGAATTAAATCGGAATATACTGTCCATAAGAATCTTTTGAATAGATTCTTTTAATAGTGTTTCTTGTCAATTGACTTCAGTTTCCATTAAATACATTGATTGAAATGTAGCTAACAAAAGGTTGATCACGTTTATCGGGTTTATAATCATTATGCACAAAAACATCGTAGCACCGACAAAATAACTTCACAAGGAAGAACTTCTTATTGAATAAACATAACCACACTCTTAAACATTTGCATGCACACAAAGGTTATACATACCTTTGAATTTACTGCTTCTATATTTCTTAACCTATTCAAAATTAATACCCACATCAATAATTACAAAAACTGAACTTGCTGTTTGGTTAAATTCATAAATTACGTTTAGTTCAAACTTGTTGGTTGGGAGTCTCTGTATATGTTTTAAACGCCACGATAGAACCAATGAGAGAAGAGGTTTTCTTGGATTCCCATTGGTTAACGTTTCGACGTTACTCGTTACGTTCTTAGCGAGGGTTTTGTAGGGCTCGATAAACTACCGATACCCATAACGACATTTGTCGCTACAGTAACGACGTTTGTCGCTTCAAGAAAGTTATAGAATAGGTATTGTCGTTACGGTATCACTTCGGTAGACTAACGATAACGATAGCTGTCGTTACGAGTTAGAGAATAGGCCTAGAGAACCTATGTTAGCTAGAGTTCTAAATCCAGTAAGTTACGTCAGAAACGAAGAGGAATTCCCGGTAATTTATCGGTAATTTCTCCAAAGCCTTTTTTATCGAGAAATTATGAGAATTTGAATTTTTCAACCGAGCGGACGAGAGGTTTTGATTAGCTATAGAGAAACATCGTAGAGGGGAATTTCCGTTGTACGTTCTCCGTAGCCAATCAAAACCTCCCATTCGCTTCGTCGCAGAATGAAATATCAGTTCGTTTGAAACAAATGGCATGGAATTTTCCGTGAAGTTGTACATACGTGAATATTTTTAGCTGGAATTAAATACGACCCTAAAATCAATATTTTCTAATAGTAATTATTACTCTTTAGCTTGAACTTTGAAGTTGATTGAAAAAAAAAGAATTATTTAAACGAAGAAAGCTAAATAACAAAATTAACGTTCTCTTAAATTCTCAATGTTCCCGGTAACTTACGGTATGTTTCACAGTTACCTTCTCCAATTTAATGTTACCGAGAATTTTCGAACTCTAATGTTAGCGCTTGATGCTCTAAAAATTGGCTAACAAACGGATTAACGACTAACCAACCAATAAGTGAGGGTAAAAGAGAGATCGCATATGTTAGCCGACGATATCTCACATACGAGAGGAAGAGTGACGATTATAGAAAGGCAAGTATTGTGTATAAGATAAAGAAAGAATGCAATTCGTTATATATCGCCATAAGATTAAGAGAGACGCAGAGATGATCACAGCGCCGCCATCCGTTGGCTAACGTACTATTTATCGAGCATCGAACGTCCGTATCCTTCTGGGCTTCTATGGAGACTTCTTAATTCTTTGCCCTCCTCCAAGCTCAAACGACGACGCTGGGAGTTCCCCGCCATATTTGCTGGAGGGAACTTTAAATGAGAGTCGCGACTATCTCGATTCCCGTTCGGACAATTTTCCTTTTTCTAATAAGTGTATTTCTCTTGGATTGTACATTGGGTTCAGCCGTGTTCTAAAATCGTGTAAACTGGCGATTGAAGATCGAAAGCGTTCACGGCCATGCGATAAGTAGAGCTCGGAAAGGACGCGCATATCGTTCCTAACCTATAAAGACCTTCCACTTCTATACAAAAAACATTTCGTTCGCCTTTATTTGTAACTGCACACCTGGAGAAATTGATTCAAGCTTGCATTCAAACTGCCGTGCACAAGATTCCACGTTTGAGACTGTACAATACTTAGGAGAGGATAATTCCCCCTTACCAATCTAATACTTCGTATATACATGTGCCGTTGCAATCATAGTCTAATAAAATCCGCTCTATTTCACCTGGAAGCGTCAAAGGATCTCCAAAGAGTCGTAGAACTTCTATTAGCTAACTTCTTATTATTGACCAATCGTTCGATTTCGCTGTCAGAGCACCGATGGATCGACGGAAGAAAAGGAAAGGTGTCAGGGAATACTGAAAGTGTCCAGTTCTCCGTCTGGTCCGTGTTTTTTTCATGAATCAATGTCCTGTGGGAGTAAAAATCAACGTCTGGAGAGTACAAGGACGATTCCGATAACTGGAAATGCACAGACACTCTTCAGGCTCGCAGGAGCACTTGCATCCGACGAGGCTTTTCACCACGTGGAAATGAATCTTTCATGGAGATTGCGTTTCACTCGCTCTCCTCCTTGGAACGTTCCCTCTCGGAACGTCGGGATTTCTTCTTACGACGACTAGGACTTCGGGATCTGGATTTGTGGCGTCGAGAGCGTGACCTCGATCGATGCCTGTGCCTGATTAAAAAATACCAATCATTAATTACTGAAATTTATTTCACAAAAGGCAAAGCACACCCTGAGAAAACGAATCGTTAAGGTGAAGTTAAGCACATTGAGAAATTTGATCGACGTAGGTAAAAAGAATTCTTCTAAATACCTACGTTACCGACGTTCGTATTTGTTTTGCCAGCTTTTTCAAATTATATTGGGTATTGTACTAAATGGCATACTCCATATGTCGTTTCCGTACAATAATTAGAAAGAAATCGAAGTAAAACTCCCGAAATCCCCTGGATTTATGGTTTTTGATAGCCTAATTGACCGTAGTGTCACCCTGCGCCATCTGTGATTTTAGTGTCAACTAAATTTTCTCTCCGAGACTTCGTATAACCACCGTTTTAGTACAGAAGCGCATACGACACTTTTTTTGCATTTATCCCGTTTAAATGATAGTTTCACGGTTACCAGAGCGTTCTAAATGGTAGTACAACTGTCCTGACATTGTCGTTTTTCATATCAGGGCCTCCAATAATTGTGTACCGATCGAAATATGAGACCTTGACGCTATTTTGGTTCTGGTAGGCTGTCAAAAAATGTTTTTTCGAAAATCCAAATTTTGAAAGTGGTAGGACAATTTTTCGACCATCACCAATTATGTCAAAGTTTTAGACAGTTCGGTCCAATACCCTTAAAAAAAGTGTCTTATCCGAATCGACATAATTTGAGGGGGGTCTCATTTCACCTTAATGACTTTTGCATGTCACATTAACCGTTTGACGCGCCGCTTTCGCGCTCTTCAGATTTCATGTCGAAAAACTCAGTGCATTTAAACGACACCGACAATTGACCCCGCACTCATAATCTAACGAAACGTGCTTAACTTTCCAGACGAAGTTTTCGACACAGAATAAAAGGAGCGCCATCGCGCCGCTTGGATCTTTTCGCATCCCATTCAGAAAGCGCTATTGCGCTGCTCGGCTTCTTTCGACCGTGTTTTTTAAAAACCTCTGGTACTCAAACGGTTAAGGGCGCTCACCACTCCAGTGATTTTGCAGGGCCTCACGGGGACAACGATTCCGAACGTATTTCTAAACCGATCGAGCTTAACGAGTGCTCATATCGAAGATGAAACGTTGACCTGTGTTTATATGGGAGCGATTTTCGATAAGTGGTCATTTTCATATAAAAAAGTGCAACGACATAATTTCAGTGCCCTTTTACCTAGGAAGGAGATGCTCGATCGAAAATCGCTCCCATATAAACACACGTCAACATTTTATCTTTAAATCGAGCACCCGTTGAGCTCGATTCGTTGAAAAATACGCTCAAAATCGTTGTTCCCGTGGAGCACCATTTTCAGGATTTTCGAGTTTCTCGCGAGGAATTTGGGCATTCCTTGGCAACCGTTGCCGATTCTAGGCGGAGCGTGCAACTGGCGTGTGCGGGCGGCCGGGGGTCACACACATTTCGGCGCCTAGTCCAGAGGCGTCTAGCCGTTGTGTGAGTCCTATACGTGCAAAATACGCACACATTTTTCGCCCGTTGCTAAACACCGCCCATTATGCGTCGCGTCTCCCTCATCCGAGCGAGAAAGTACGTTTTGGTTACCTCCGATGCTAATGCCATCTAGCGGTGGAAGTCATCGTCCCACTTTGGTGGTGAACGCCGTTAAGCATAACATAATATTTAAATCTCCGATTTCTCAGTACACTTTTGTTCACTGGCTTTGCGTGCCGGTTACCTTTCTTTGTGTCGATATTGTGATCTCGACCTGTCTCTCTCTCTGTCTTCCTCTCTGGCAACGGACTCCCTCTCCCTTTCTCGGTCCCTTGTGCTGGACTCTCTTTCTCGGTCTCTCTCGCGATCTCTCTCCCTGTCTCGTTCTCGTCCGATGACTTCTCCTTCTCTCTCGCGATCTCTCTCTCGGTCCCTTTCCCTGCCTTCCCTCTGATCGCGCGGTGGCAGCAATGGAGGAATCGACGTCGGCGGAACCATCGTAGGAATCGTTTTCGGACCTGCATCCTTCTCTTCCTCGCCTTCGGTCAATGGAATGGCAAGATTTGTCGGTTGCCACGTCTGCAAAATTTCAGTACATCAGTGAGTATTTTTGACCTTTTAAGGTGATATGAAAGACTCAGCTATACGTGCCCATAATTATGAAAGTGGTCTAAGTCATATATTTTTTGTTTCGAAATTACATTGAATTAATTTCGTTTGAAATAATATGGCGTGAAATAACTGATAAACTAATTTTTTTTTAATTTTTACTTGGACCACTTTCATAATTATGGGCACATATGTAATTTCAGTAAAGTACTGACAAGGTGATCGACGTAAAACTATCGAAATCCTGTGAATTCATGACTTTTTATTTTCTAACGAACCAACGCTGCCATCTGTGACGTTTAGCTGCAACTAAATTTTTACTCTAAAACCACGTTAGTCACGGGACAAGCCAGCATTCTCTTGCAATCGTTCCTAAAAGTATGTTCCATATTTTCCTATCTGACTCTAATGTTCCACTTCTATGGTATTCTAAATTGTTCGAGATAGGTCCTGAAACTTTTCATTTTCGATTCTAAGCCTCCAAGAAGCGTAAAACATCGAAAACGTCCACAGATCACTCCATGTTGGTTCTAGTCCATGATAAATTTTTCATTAAAAAAAAAATATGAAATTTTATGAGTTTCAGGACCTACTTTAGGGCCCCATATTCACGTAGTAAACTTTGAAATGAATCAGTATACCCAATTCGGAGAACACTTTCACCAACGATTTGACCTCTCAAATATATATAGGTTGACCTTTTCATATCACCTTAAGGGGTTACACCACTTTGACGCACCGAAAAATTACGGTTTCTTCAAGAATTTTTTTTTTAAGAGTTAAAACGTTTTTATCCAAATTGAAGTACAGTAAGGTATTATACTACTATTAAACTCGCTCACTGCGAAAATCGGTGATCGTGCGGTGGGCAGGTGTATAGGTGTAAACGCGTTTTTCTTAAACCTGCATTTTAAAAATCGGTGGGCACTCTAGCTCCGCCAATGTTCAATCAATCGTCTTGATTCTTTTTTTTATTTTATTCGTGATATGTTTATCCAGCGAAATACGTATGGTTTTTTCAATGTATTGATATTCGCATTTTTTATGCAACATTACTTAACGAAATTTAGGGCAAAATACGTATCTTTACTTTCGAATCGATGCCATTTTGTAAAAAATGCATAGTTTTGAAAACGGCTACGTATTTCGCTAGCTTCTGGGCTACAGAAACTAATTCTTTTTCGTTTATTGTTCTAGCTTAAACCTGGACTGAGTTATCATGCCCACCGCCCGATCATCGATTTTCGCAGCGCTCCGGTAAATCGCCTTCCAAGCCGCCATTTTTGTAAATAAAAAAAAATACAAAAAAGCATCTTTTTGTTTAATAGTAGTATAATACCTTCCTGTACTTTAATTTGGATAAAAACGTTTTAATTCTTAAAAAAAAATTCTTGAAAAACCGTAATTTTTCAGTGGATCAAAGTGGTGTAACCCCTTAAATGAATATTTGTTAGTTACTTACAGGGTCGTTACCCCACTGGCTATCCTGCGTGGGTTCGTAGCTCTGATAATAGGGGTCTTGTTCTGGAATGTAAAACGGCGCCGGCTCGCCAGGATACCCAGGAGGTGGCATGTCGAACGGAGGAGGCATGCCAGCACCCGGGGGTGGCACGCTCATATCGGGGAACCCTGGTTTCCTCGAGTACTCCCTTCGGTCAGCAGTCATCACTTGAATGACGTTTTCCTTAGGCGGTGACTTGTCCAAGTTCCTGCGAGACGCCAGCCCGGAGCTGCCAATGACGTCAATAGTCCCAGCCATTTTCCTCCCGGGTGGCGGTCCCGCTCGCTTTGGGCCCATGATTCCGGAATACTTGCTGTTATCGTTCGTAATCGCGACCTGGGGAACTCTCATCCCGCCACCCGGGTTGCTGCCGCCCCCGCCCCCGGCATTTAGGATCAAACCTACTCCAGATTCGCTTCTCATTCGCTTTTGTCGCTCGCAATAGGCTCTCCAAGTTTCCTCGTTGAAGCCATAGTTGAAGTAGTCGGTGATATCAGCGCCAGGCTGTCTCCACGGTTTGTCCTCCAACTGATCGAGATTAAATTCATGCGCTGGCATTCCATTGATCACCCCGATTGTTTCAAACTCGTCTATACTGAACTTTCCAGGCTGCTTGTTCAGCTTGTCCGGCACTCCACTAGCATTGGTCAACAAGCCCCCGCGTTTGATATTTAAGCTGCCGTAAGCAGGGGCTGACTTTATGTCGCCGATCACGACGTGGATGTCGTCCTCCGAGTCGGAGTCACTGGCTGCTTCGCCGTCCTCTTGACTGGAAGCATCCTTCCCTCCGTTTTCGGCAGTCTCGGAGTTGTATGGCTCCTTGCCGTCGTTCTCTGGCTGCATGTCGCCATCTACTCCTGGAGGTGGTGGGTCGTCGATCACCTAAATGGAAAATATCAAGTGGTATAAAGAGATATAACGCCAAAGGTCGGTTACGCAGAAAGTGATCCCAGGTTCTCAGATTTTCCCTGATCTAACGATGTGAGCGCTACTTGCGGAAAATGAGGGAACTCCAATAACCAAACATGCCCAAAACATATTTAGTATCGATGTAAGTTGTTATAAGTATAAAATGATTTTAATTTTGCAATTAAGGTACGCAAAGCAGAACGATAATTCGCGGATGATATACAAAATGTGATGTTTTCAATGTGACAAAGACTTGCAAACACGCTAGCGGACAATAATTTTTTATTACAAAATTTCATCGAGGAGCTCTCAGCCATGGATCGGAAAAAATTTGAAGATCTTGGACCCTTACAATGGGAACGATTTCAATACATGTCATTGTATGTCCTTATACTACTTCGTGATGGACAATATGTTATCGGAGTCGGTAAAAGCGAAACAAGTTTACTTCTTTTTTTTTAACTATCTATCAAATTCATGTTACGAGGTACAATTAAGGGATCGCTCTACTTTAACGACTGATAAATTAAGCTATTCTTATAGAGTATTGTCTGAGTAAATCCACCATATACAGTCATTTTTTTTGGTGTTTATTAAACTGCTCTTAAATAATCCAAAAAAAGAGTAATACTATTGTTTTATATGAAATGAAGCTCCTAAAATTTCAGATTGGTCCATGCCTCACTCTTCAATTTTACCTATGCTGTATGAAAATATGTCGTTTTAAGAAAAATGCGTTTAAAATGTTAAATACTGAAAAATCGTTAAAAAAACGTACGTTCCGCTATGTAATTTTTTGCTCCATGCATATTGAATTCATATATTTTTGAAAAGTGAAATAAACAAATTTTTATTTTTTGAAAGTTATATAATAGAATGCGTAACATAAATCTGTTCAGGATCTTAGTAGAAAAACAACACGTGAAATACCAATGTATACGATTTAAGATCGAGAAGATCCAATATGTACGATTAACTTACCGAGCCGTTTCATAACGGCTGTACAAAAATTGACAGAAATAAAAATTTGTGAATAAACAAAGACTGGTTCAACTACTCTAGTAAACGCGTCTGCAGAACAAAATTGATAAAAATCAGGAATTAAAAAAAATGAAAAATCGTTGATTTTATTTTAAAGATCAATGATTAGTGCTAACGATGTGCTATAACAGAGTCAAAGCGCACTCTGCTGGTTGTAATGGGTATTATTGCTAAGAATTCAGAAGTTCCATGTAAGCCCAGATCCTACGTTAGTATGCGATGCTCAAAAAATTAGCTAACAAATCAGAAGTAGGAATAAAAGAGAAATTGCGCTTTAGTCAACGGAATCTCCCATATGGGAGGAAGAAAGACGCATATAGAAAGGCAGGTACTGTAAGTAAAATAAAGAAAGAATGCAATCCGCTGTACATCATCGCAAGATTAAAAGAGATGGAAATGATTACAGTGCCACGATCCATTCGATAACATACTATTTATCAGGCATCAAATGTCTATCATGCTGGGCTCCTATGGAGACTTCCGAATCCTTTGATCGTGGTCTCACACGGTGTAATTTCTAACATGATAGCGTCTATTCCACGAACTCGCCATGTACCAATCGGACCGTTAAAAAAACTTGATCTCTAAAAGTAAAAAATCAATTGATTACATTCTATAATTTCAATCATCATTTTAATCAAATCATTTAAATCAACTCAACTCTGCGATAATCGTAGCTTTGTATTTACCTAGTATATAACTTTGCTAATATATAACGACTGCATATCAATTGATAAATATAAAAAGATGTGAATGAACAAAGACTGGTTCAGCTATCCTTTCACACGTGTTTGCATATCTATTGACCAGCGTTGCAAGCGACCAAACTATTATGCACTTTCATAACGATCGTACATAAATTGATAGGTCATCAGTATTTGCAAATAAACAAAGATTGGCTTGGGTACTGTCGTAAACGTGTTTGTAAAGCCGTTTATCAATATTTAACAATTAATCTGACAATGCCGGTAGGAATATCAGCGTGAATTCAGTAATATTAGTAGATATAGGTTATGTTTCCCAAATACCCCGGGTGGCGCTTCCTCGGCGCCGTCCACTTCGTTTCGTTCCTGGGGTGGAGAACCCTCCTGATTTTCAAGGGCGGTGTCATTTTCTTCGGGATTGGGTTGGACTTTCGGCACGGATAATTCCTTCCCATCCGCGGAATCGCCATATAACCACTGATCCTCGTTCTCGTCCGCCATTTCTTTCCGTTTTTCCTTTTCTCAACAGCCCTGACAACGCCGAGTGCCGTTCAGAGCTACCACGTTGGAGTTATTGAAAAAAAAACCTAAAGCCTCTTCATCATAAATTAACATGCAATCCCAGAAACCTTCGTGTGCCCTTCTTAACACTGATCTCTATTGTAATCAATTGTAATGCCGTTTTTTGATGCAATAGAACAGTATAAAAGGCGGTATTGAAATCATCGGATGAAGTATCATCGGAGACACTGACGCCGTCTCCATCGTACTGCTAAAACCGGGATTTATCGGATCTAGATCCAGTAACGGCGTTGCCAATGTGTGAAGCAGGGATGAGTTGGGAGATTGCTCACGGGCAGGGTCGCGCGATCGCATCGTGTGCTGCCCTCTGGTTTCGTACGTTTACTTTCACCGTTTTTTGCCCCCAAGGGCGGCGCAACGAATTTCTGGTAGGGGCTCGTAGAGTTCTAAATCCAGTAAGTTACGTCAGAAACGAAGAGAAATTCCTGGTAACTTATCGGTAATTTCTCCAAAGGCTTTTTTATCGAGAAATTATGAGAATTTGAATTTTTCAACAGTTCGAACGAGAGGTTTCGATTAGCTATAGAGAAACATCGTAGAGGGGAATTTCCGTTGTACATTCTCCGTAGCCAATCAAAACCTCCCATTCGCTTCGTCGCAGAATGAAATATTAGTTCATTTCAAACAAGTCGCATGGAATTTTCCGTGAAGTTGTAGATACGTGAATATTTTTAGCTGGAGGTAAATACGACCCTATAATCAATATTTTCTAATAGTAATTATTACTCTTTAGGTTGAACTTTGAAGTTGATTGAAAAAAAAAGTTATTTAAACGAAGAAACCTAAATAACCTAAATAAAAAAAAGTATAAATAACAAAATTTAAACGAAGAAACCTAAATAACCTACATAAAAAAAAGTATAAATAACAAAATTAACGTTCTCTTAAATCTCAATGTTCCCGGTAACTTACGGTACGTTTCACAGTTACCTTCTCCAATTTAATGTTACCGAGAATTTTCGAACTCTAGGGGCTCGCGCACTCGCGATGGCTGTGCCATCTACCAGTTGCCTTTGGCGGCTCACGTATTCGTGATGGTAATACCATGCGGCAGTTGACGGTGGTGGCTTACCATTATGGCAATCTCCCAACTCATCTCTGCCAAATCAGAGATGAGTTGAGAGATTCACGGGAAGGATCGAGCGACCGCGTCCTGTGCGACCTCCGGTGGAGGATGCAGACGGCTGATGCACTTGCCACCTGTTGCAACTCTGGGCAGCCGGAGAACCGGCTGAAAAAGTGAAGAACTCCTAACAAAAACTCCAAAACCCTTTATCTCCTCCGAAAAAAATCGCAGCCACTAGCTCGAGAGATCAATTTAAGCAGAACAACCTTCTCCATCAAGCTGAAAAAGTGATGAACTCCTCACAAAAACTCCAAACCCTATGTCTCCTCCGAAAAAAACCGCAGCCACTAGCTCGAGAAATCAATTTAAACGGAACAACCTTCCCCATCAAGCTACCGTGGACGCAGTTCGCACCGTCACCGGCCCGATAATAGACCGTGATTGGGCCGGTGACGTCGGCCAATCACGGAGTCGGTCACGGCCGGGGATCGCGGTCCGGCCGGCGAATCGCCAGTTGCTCCTGAAATTTTGCCGCGATAAGACGTCGTCGAAAATTAAGAAAGTGGCGGGGGGCGCGAGGGACCACGATAGACATTTATATCCACATGGTTCTATAATTCTCAATCGACGGCATCCACAGATCGTAACAAGGTGCAAGGGACGCTTCGTAGATGACGAGGTGGGGTGTACGCACAGTTTCCGGACCGACGCGAAGACAATGAGGTTAGGACGCGACAGTGATCACGGTCCGCGAGTGCCATGGACTAAATATCGTTCAACGAAAAAAGAGGAATTCAACAAAGGCAGTAGAAGCATGCAGCGTATCCAGCGTATCCAGCGTATCCAGCGTATCCAGCGTATCCAGCGTATCCAGCGGATCCAGCGTAGCCAGCGTATCCAGCGAATGCAGCGAAAGCAGTGCAAGCGGACACGAAGGTGGAATGCAGTCAGAGCCAACGTCGAAGAGAGGCAGATGGAGAGGAGGCCAGAAACCCCAGGTCTCTGCGGAGGGATCTCCTGGGGGAGTACCGCCAGAAAATGACGTATCGTCCCGTTGGTAAGTCTCAACGTTTCCTTCCTCCGATCCCTTCATGTCGCAGGACGAAAGGTCCGTATCGGCACGGGGATCGGTTGTATGTTACGATTTGTTTGAGGGACCGCGAGTGGACGGGATGTGACCTCTCGCCGACTCGCGAGTGACCGCGTGGACTTTGTTTATTTCTTGTATGTTGATTTAGACTAGGAATAGCTTTCTCCTGGATCCGCGATAGATTACGTTTCGCGTTTCTTTATCATGCGCCAGGAAGTCGGACGACCCTCCGACTTCGGGGCCATCGGTTTCGCGATATTTCTTCGGATGATTATAAAAAGACTTGGGAGGAGGATCTCGCGAGGAGCCGACCTCGAGTCGAGGTGGCACTTCGATGTGCCTGCGGATCGATTTAGAGTCGCCGCCTCGACGAGGGGAACGTTTCAGGATTTTCAGCTGTTTTTGGCCAAGCCTTCCACTACCCTGGGGCCGTAGTGCGTGCTGGGCTTGGCCTTTCATTCTTGGAGAAATGATGAAATATCGATGTCGAGTAGAGTCAGTAGCTCGTTTTAACGATGTATAAATTAATCAGCTTAGGATTTTTTCAGCCTCTACGACGGTAGGTGCTTTTTCTTGTGGCCGCGTTCTGTGCTGGCCTCCACCCTTCGTCTCCTCCAGGAGCGAGTCGATCGGGTCGGGGCCAGGAGACGTGGTAAACCGAAACTTCGCGAATCCCTTCGATTGCCATCCGCGTTTCGATTCCGTGAACAAATTTAATTTTTCTTTCATCCAACTGGCGATGGCAATCGGAATGTATGAGTGTGAGAACTGAGCTCGGGGGTCGGAGGCATCCCGGGATGCTGTCCCTAGGATTAGGCTTTTTGTCCCCGGGCGGAATGAGAGAGAACCGTGGAGTGAGTGTGTTGGAACGAATGTGTTTTTTCTTTTAGATATAGCTAGGGAGGTAGGTCAGTTGTTTTGAGTGAATGTCTAGATGTAAGCAGGCAGGGCCAGGGCGGGATCTCTTCCTGGGGGTTTGGGAGGAGATCCTGAACCTGGGGTAATTTTCCATCGTCCGCGCTTCCGGAAGCGCGGAGGATGTCCACCCTGTGATATATCCGCGATTGTATCAATTTTCTTTCAGCAATAAAATTAATTAGACCGCGCTTGGGAATCGAATAAATGTGCAATACGCTCGAACTGCGCATCCTCAGATCGCAGGTCGCCGTTTTGCTAGCTTTTGGATCTCTCCGCGAGTGATTTTTTTTTTTATTAATCCGATAAATCAGGGGATTGCCAAGCGTTCGAGACGTAGGGGGCTCTGCCCGAAGAGACTGCAAGAGTCGAAGAGGCTATATGCCGAAGCGGCCCCTTAAGAAGAGGGCAACTACGATGGTCTTCCGTTCTTTCGAACGGACAATCATCATTTTTTTTGGCCACGCTGTCCCTCTAATTTTGTTCTATGTCATTCCGTCAGAATTGACGGGGATGAGACGGCGAACAGTCATTTTGATTATAATTTGTCGAGTTTGTATTTATGGATATTGCGTACATAGTGATATGAAAAATTTATGGATATTGCATTCATAGAGATATGAAAAATGTATGGATATTGCTTACATAGAGATTTTAAGAATTGATGGATATTGCTTGCATTGAGATATGTAAAATTTATGGATAATGCGTACATAGAGATATGAAAAATACTAGTTCACTCAATTTAACGAAATCGAAGTCCAATTAATATCCTTGACTTTTAGTAACATATTCGCCGTCTGATCTCAGACTTCCTGGATTTTTTTCAATGTCCTGTCTCGCATGTTCTTTTGTGCCCCTTTCCAGGTTTAGGTGGATAACAACAGGATCTTTTATTTTTTTCAAGTCATGGATAGTTCATCGCTGCAGATATTGCTAGACTTGTTGGTAAGAGATGTTAAAAGATGTTAAATGATGTTTGTTATCACAGAGATGAGTTGGGAGCAGAGATGAGGAGGATTCTTGAATTGGGACGTCATTGGGTGTATCAGGTAGCAAGTGCATTAGCCGCCCACATCTTCCACCGGGGGGCAGCACAGGACTCGACCCTGCCCGTGAGCAATCTCCCAACTCATCTCCGTTTTCATACATTGCATGGAAAGTTTTGAATCTTAAGAATATCAGGAATAGGAACTGCAGGAACATAAAGTCCCATTCATGTAATTTACATCACGTATGAAATTTGTAACGTAAAATACCTAGTAATTTTCTGCAAAGAACTACGTCGATTACTGAGGATGTTATACTCACTCAACCTTGCCTCTGGTCTAAGATGGGACTTTGGGTTTCATTAATATATTCTTACGCTCATGTCGTGGATATCCCGGTAGCAGGCATATATATCTCTAGGAAAACGAGATTTGTCATAAATTGTGTTCAATATGAAGAGATTCCACAGCTGATGTGTCCAATAACTACGTGTTCTATGCTTTGCACTAAAACGGGTCCGTGGTGAAGTGGATCCCAACATTTTGTTTTATTTTAGTAATTTTATCAGGGAAAGAAGCGCGATCGTAATTCTGTGGAAGCAGCGCTCATCTTCGAAACTATGTACATTTTGCGTGGCGCCATCTAGCACTTGTTCGGTGAAGCAAATGCCATTTATCGTGCATTTCGGGGCTTGAAAATTATCTCCACGCGTGTTTCGGATAAGACTGATCGTCGCACGCATATTTATAAAAAGCGGCCACTTCGAAAACTCCAAGTGTGCTTTTTTCATTAACAATTAACGGGAGGTGAATGAGAGGTTGCACAGAAAATACAGATATCGCATTTGCTTCACGTTACACAAGATTATATTTTATAACTTTCTCTCTCGGTATTCGTTCAGCGGAATTGAGGAGAACGGAAATGGGGGAAGGGATACCCGATGCAGAAAACCATTTACAACTTGTCCATAATCGGTTACAACGAGGACGCCTCGTTACGGATCTCTCTCCAAAGACATTATATTACGTCTCGTACAACTGTAATTATCGATTCCTAACAGTCTTTTAAGATATCGCAAAACCCTATCGGAGACCGCAAGCGACACCGACGGTTGCGTCATTTTCAAATTCTCTCTTGATTTCTAATTCAATTTACACAATTCCCGGTGTTACAAGTAATTCTGTTAACCGCTGACGAACGTTTACCTCATCTATTTTCGTTCGTTTCCTCATAAATTCACGTTCAGAAAGGCGATTCTGCAACATTGGCTAGAGTGCTCACTTCTCGCACTGTCATCTCACGTGAGTTTATTCGCCCGGTTCTCCAAGTGAAACTGTGAAATCTTAATTTAACGAACTCGATCCGAAATTTCGGAGTTTCGAGTGAACGAGTAGTCTCACGCAAATTATCTGACATTTTTACCACAGTAAAATTCACGGAATCCGGAGAGATGTTTACATTTAGAATTTTCACTAGATTCGAGTTACGGGATCGACCCCCAGAGTTGTTCGCGAGAATTCGACATCTGGCAGTGTAGTTCTGTGAATCCCTATATTAATGCATTCACCGTGAAAGGCAATAATAAGCCAAACCATATTTATGTTGGTATTTCGTTTTCGAGACGCAGGGAACGCATTCATTTAATGATTTTTTAACGAATACGTAGCTATTTACAACAAATCTACGATTTTTCCTGTAATGGCTACGTCTCCATCGTACTCCTTAGTCCGGGATTTATCGGGTCCGGATCCAGAAAATCGTACGTTTCCATCACATTAACCACGTCTCCATCGCACTTCTAAAACCGGAATATATCGGGTTCGGATGCAGTAAATCCCATGTCTTGATCCTATCGCATTGATAAGTATACAGATTCGATTCTAAACATCTTGATTGGCACTTAAATCCCGATTTACTGGGTTTAGATCCATTATATCCCGGATTTTTAGTACGATGGAAACGTAGTCATTAATAATTACGCAGATTCGATCCTGAGCGTCTCGATCGACAGTTAAACCCGGATTTACTAGGTTTAGAACCATTAAATCCCGGATTTTGAGTACGATGGAAACGTAGTCATTAATAATTACGCAGATTCGATCCTGAGCGTCTCGATCGACAGTTAAACCCGGATTTACTAGGTTTAGATCCATTATATCCCGGATTTTGAATACAATGGAAACGTAGTCATTTATAATTACGCAGATTCGATCCTGAGCGTCTTGATCGGCAGTTAAACCCGGATTTACTAGGTTTAGAACCATTAAATCCCGGATTTTGAGTACGATGGAAACGTAGACATTAATAATTACGCAGATTTAATTTGTACGTCTCGATCGACACTTAAATCTGGATTTATTGGGTTTAGAACCATTAAATCCCGGGTTTTGAGTACGATGGAAACGTAGTCATTAATAATTACGCAGATTTGATTTTGAGCGTCTCGATCGACACTTAAATCCGGATTTATTGGGTCTGGATCCAATATATCCCGGATTTGAGTATGAAGGAGACGCTTTCTAACCTCATCGGGTCGAGGTCGCCACAGTCGCTGCCGCTGTGCTCAATGTGAAGTTTGTGTCCTGTAGTCCAGTGTTCTTCCATTTACTAAAGCGCTGTTTCGTGTCTATGTGTGTCACGAAACAAAGGTAACGCTTCTTCGGCGGGTTTAGGTTCGTATTTTGGAAATCGCCGATACATCTCCCTCCTAAATCGAGGTCGAGGATCTCAAAAGTTTCATCAGATTTCGAATTCGACCCCGCCTGTTCGACTTATAGCGAAGAGATCGAAATGTTTACTTTTTAAAAACCGCCGCAGGCAGGGGCGAGTAATTTTCTAGTCATTTGATATTAACCGTCTTAGAACCAAACACATACTATTCTCGTTTAAAGTGATATGAAAATGGCGTCTGAGGGATCTCGTTTTTGAAACTTTTCTCCAAGCTGAGTGTATCGAATTGTTTGAAATTTTATCTCGTGAATAAGGATATTTTATTTTTACTTATTATCTCTCGCCAAAGTCATGGAATCGACCCCCAGGATAAGGGACAACTTCATGCGTTCTACGTCAAGGTCACAAGGCCGCCATCTTGGAGATTTTACATTTTCACTTGGAGAGTCAGGTGAATAAACTCACGTGAGATGACAGTCCGAGAAGTGAGCACTCTCGCCAAAGTTACGAAATCGACCCCAGGATGAGGGATAACTTCATGAGTTTTCACGTCAGGGTCACGAGGCCACCATCGTGGAGATTTTACATTTTCACTTGGAGAGTCAGGTGAATAAACTCACGTGAAATGACAGTCCGAGAAGTGAGCACTCTTGCCAAAGTTACGGAATCGACCCCCAGGATGAGGGACAACTTCATGCGTTTTCATGTCAAGGTCACGTAGCCACCATCGTGGAAATTTTACATTTTCACTTGGAGAGTCAGGTGAATAAACTTCACGTGAGATAACAGTCCGAGAAGTGAGCACTCTCGCCAAAGTTACGGAATCGACCCCCAGGATGAGGGATAACTTTATGCGTTCTACGTCAGGGTCACAAGGCCGCCATCTTGGATCGCCAGCCGATCGAGAATCGGCGTCGAACGCGAATACAAGAATAGTCTCACATCATCCGAAGCTACAAGTTTCTTGATGAAACCCGCAAACCCAAATTGATATTTTTGCGAACACAGCGAAAATAAAAGAGAGCGAACAAAGAGGCCATCCCTTTTCTGTCTTCCTCCTTTGCCGTTGGACAAACTGTCGCCATATTGCATCACGCAACCGTTTCAGTCGAAGGGTAATTCACTCGAAAATCCGTGAAAACGATTTCCTTCTTTAAGAGTCGATTACCTCTGATTTCATATGATAGACAACAATGCGATTCGGTAACAAGTGACGTTCGGCCTTAAAATTGTGTCAACCAGATAGAAATTCATGGTCATCACGATGAGAAAAATCGATTTACAAACAATTTGCAGACCATTTCCAGCACTAAATGTCTGCAATATTTGTACGCATATTACACAATAAATTTGAAGAAAAATTTGCGGCAAATTTGTCACGTCATGGCTCAAATATATGCTACAGACGCTGCAATTCTTTATCAGCAATGCGTGAGAGAAATTTAACTGTACATATGCGTACAAACATTGAGACATTGCATGTACTTAACTTTGTTTCATATCTAAGTATTTTTGGTTCGCCACTGTGTCCTGCAGATAGGAGTTCCAAATGGGACTCATAAGTAACGCCCTCATGACTCATTTCATGATCTTTCGTGAGGCAAATCTGATGCAAATTTTGCCCCACTTTGTCTATCTGGGAGTATTTTGGCAATTTCCAAGGATTATTAAGGAATTCTGCCTGTGATTTCCAATTGATTTCCACATCATTTCGAGCGTTAAAATCCATTTTCTGCATTAATACTCCCTTGGTCTCAGCAAAGGGAGAAGATGGAAAAAAACAGCCGCTACTTTTTGTGTTCTTTCTGCTGCCTTTATAGTGAGATCGCGTTCTACATCCACATTAATCTACATCCTGGAGCCTGCACATTAAACCACTCGCTCAGTTCTTTCAAGGGCAACGAAAAAAAAAAAAAGAAGAGCGAATAGAGGGGTCATCCCTTTCCCGTTTCTCTCCTTTGTCGTCAGATAGGCCATCGCCATTTTGTAAAGAGCGAGAAAAGCCCTTAGTTTCTTCTTTTTCAATCCTTCTGTCTTTATAATATCAGTTTAACGAGGTCCATACATCCTACGTCCATGACTACGTCTCCACCGTCTTCGAAATCCGGCATTTATTCAGTATAGACCCAGTAAATCCGAATTTAAGGGTCAATCGAGACGGTCAGGATCGAATATGGGTAATTATTAGGGCGATTTACTGAATCCGGACCCGATAAATCCCAGATTTAGGAGTACAATGGAGATGTGGTCCATAACTCCGACGCGGTTCGGCGATCCAACATGGCGGACGCGATCGCATCGCTCCCGAAAAGTACATATCATACAAACATACAAACATACGTACACTGCATCGTTAATCGCTCCCACGGTTTCTCGCTTGACACGCTTACGAATAGAAATAAGAAAACACTCCTGTCGGCACGATTCGACGTGACGACAAAGGCCGACGCGCCGCGTAGAAAATTCCCTTAAAGTAAAATGGCGGCGCCTCCGCTTCCTCGGATAGAAAATACAGCTAAAGTGTTCACTGGTGTACCTCGAGCATACCCACGAATGTCCGTGGCTCTCTCGTTCTCACTCATACTCGCATCCACTCTCGCATTTCTCGTTTAATCTGTCTCTCTCGCTTCTTTTCTCTCTAACCTTGCACTTGCTCGCGGCCGGACTTGGCGCGTCGCGCGCTCTGCCGGCCGAATGGGAAACCAAAACTAGCGCGCACCTCGTCAGCTCCGAGAGTCATTAATTAACGTTATACACTGTACAGAATAATGCACGATTTGCGAGCAAGCAACACCCGGAGCTACGATCGCCAGAATCGCGGTCTCGTGGAGGCGAAATCGCGAGATCGATTGGCAGGAACGAAGACGTGGGACTTCCCACGGAAGTAGGATATATGGACCAGCGAAATCGGCTTTTCTTTTGACATTGCGAATACTACGAAAAAAAAAAAAAAAAAAGACAGCGGTCAAAGCAGTTATCCTTTGTCTCTCTTGCCGTTGGATAGACTACATTGCGCCGCGCAATCGTTTTGTGTAAAGAGAAAGAAAGGATGAAAATAGGATCTTCGTTTCTCCCCCTTTCAGTTCTGTTAATGCCATTGTTAGATCCCATCCATTTCTTTGATATTCCTCCGAAGATTATGGAATGGAAAGAGAAGGGACGGAGGGACCATACTTCCTTTCTTTTTCTTGCAGCCGGGGTGATCGTCGCCATATTGCGTCACGCAAGATTCGCGAAAAAGCGAAAAGCAGCCCCTTTGTTTTTCCTTATCGATTTTGATACCTTCATGATAAGATGTTATCTATTCCCTTCATATACTGACGAAGACAGCGAATGGAAAACAGAGCAAATAACTGTTATCCTTCTTTTCTCTTGGCGTCGAACAGATCGTCGCCATATTGCGTCATGCAAGATTCGCGTAAAAGATAGAAATAGCAAAGAACAGCTCCTCTGTTTTTCTTTATCGATTTTGATACCTTCATGATAAGATATTATCTATTCCCTTCATATACTGACGAAGACAGCGAATGGAAAACAGAGCAAATAACTGTTATCCTCCTTTTCTCTTGGCGTCGAACAGATCGTCGCCATATTGCGTCATGCAAGATTCGCGTAAAAGATAGAAATAGCAAAGAACAGCCACTCTGTTTTTCTTTATACTTTTTTATACCTTCATGATAAGATATTATCTATTCCCTTCATATACTGACGAAGACAGCGAATGGAAAACAGAGCAAATAAGTGTTATCCTTTATTTTCTACTGCTGTTTGCTAAACCACCGCCATATTGCGTTGCGCAGGAACATAAGGAAGAAGGGAAAATTGAAAAAACAGCTCCTCTATACTCTCTCTTTCAATTCTGCTGTCTTCATTGTCAGATAAGATTGCGTGGTCCATACATCCAACATCCGTGGCTTTTTCGTTCCTCCCGCGACTCTTGTTCGACGTAGTTGCGGCTATTTAGTTCCGCGACGGCGGACCGCATTACTCCACACGACATTTTGGTTACAAGTGCAAATATATAAATATAANAATAAGTAACTATATATAAACTAACATTCTCTTGCTTAATGGTTCGGGGTAGATAATATTCAATAATTAAAAATAGCTAATCAATAGACATCATCGAGGGGGGTCGATCGGTCGTGAGCGCGGAAGAGTCGTCGCGTCTCGTCCGTCCTCTGTTCCTTCTTGAGCGATTCCCTTTACTTGTTAATGTCGGCAGAATGAAGAACCATTTACAACGAATATTCCCGTACGTTTTCCCACGGCGAAATTCGATAATGACACCTGAGCAATCCGAGTCGACGCGCGACTTTAAAGTGCGAAAGATATGTGGAAACATCGAGGTATTATAAGGAGATACAACGCCATCTATTGAAATTGTTCTGACTTTAGGGTTCCGAAATCATCAGATTTTTTTCCGATTTGGTGCCGAGAACACCTTCTCGATGCAATTTTGCAATTCAAAATTGTCGCCGACTAATTAGTCATGTGACGAGTCGAATACTTTACCAACTCGAGTTACTCGAATTCGAAAGCATGGCCAACTCGAGTATGAACTCGAGTCGATATCTCGGTGTTGCGTACATTCAACGTAGTAAGGAGAGTCTACGGCGAGTTGGTCAAGTAAAACAACTCGATTAACGGTGACTCGAGTCGAAGCCATGTAACAAGTGGAGTACTTCATCGACTCGAGTTACTCAAACATTGCCAGCTCGAGTCGACGACTCGATCTTGCATACATTTGGCGCAATTAGCCGAGTCAATAGCGTGTTGGCGAGTAAAACAACTCGATTAACGGTGACTCGAGTCGATATGATGTACCGAGTCGAGTACTTCATCGACTCGAGTTACTCGAACATTGCCAACTCGAGTCAACGACTCGATCTTGCATACATTCGGCGCAATGAGCCGAGTCAATAGCGAGTTGGCGAGTAAAACAACTCGACTAACGGTGACTCGAGTCGATATGATGTACCGACTCGAGTACTTCATCATCTCGAGTTACTCAACACTGCCAACTCGAGTCAACGTCTCAATGCCGCATATATATACGACGCGACGCCAAAGACTTAATTAACAGCGACTCGAGTCGATGTGATGTACCGAGTCGAGTACTTCATCATCTCGAGTTACTCAACACTGCCAATTCGAGTCAACGTCTCAATGCCGCATATATTGGGCGCGATGAATCGAGTCAATAGCGAGTTGGCGAGTAAAACAACTCGACTAACGGTGACTCGAGTCGATATGATGTACCGACTCGAGTACTTCATCATCTCGAGTTACTCAACACTGCCAACTCGAGTCAACGTCTCAATGCCGCATATATATACGACGCGACGCCAAAGACTTAATTAACAGCGACTCGAGTCGATGTGATGTACCGAGCTCGAGTTACTCAACACTGCCAATTCGAGTCAACGTCTCAATGCCGCATATATTGGGCGCGATGAATCGAGTCAATGGGAAGTTGGAGAATTAAACCATTCGAATAACGATTACTCGAATGAACAAATAAGGTTATATATAAGGATATAAATAAGTATCCCGATACGAGTACCTCGGTCTCCCTCTTACCCTCGTAACTCGCATTCGCTTGTCCCAATAACTCGAGTTACAATAAAAATTACTCGAGTTGACTCGAATACTTGATTGACCCAAGTTTAACGAGTTAAAATACTCGACTCGTCACATCTCTACTGCTAGCGGGTTTTCTATTCTTTATCACGTTAAAAACATCACATTCTATCATCCGCAGATTATCGTATCGCTTCACGTACTTTAATTGTAAATTTAAAGCATTTTGGATAATTTACATGGGTAGGAAATGTTTTGGTCATGTAGTACTGTAGTTCCCTAATTTTCCGCGCGTAGCGCTCGCATCGTTAGACAAGTGAAAATCTGAGATCCTTGGTCCCGATTCTGGAGTCACTTTCTATGGAATCGACCAGTGGCTTTGTTATGTCTCCTTATACTACTTCATGGTAGAAACATTCAATACAACAAATGATCGATGATGGCATCCTGCTTCTAACAATTCAATCATGTTCCAGAATGAACGCGACCAACGCGTCCAATCGGTCGTTTCTTCGCCGGAATTGACAACAATTTTATGATAGCCATGGGAACTGTTTCGAAGGTACCCGCTCGCATTTAATTGCTATACGTTGTCTAGAAATTGGTACTTAATTGTTAAAAGCAGGGAAAAATGGAGAAACGGAAACCGACCATGCGTTTCGTTAGCGCCGGGGAAAGTATTTACAACGATTTAACGGTAGCCGACTTAAGAGTAATATCGATGGCGTTTCTTTACAGAAAAATGGATTTTCGCCGGGACCTCGATCGACTGTGAAACGTGATCTTAAAAGATAGGGAACTCTTTACAATTCATGTAGGATACGCGTCATTGTGTCCGCAAATTTCTGACACGACCTCCGCGGTGTTACGTCCTAATTTTTACATATTGTTATTAATGCACTTATTAATTACAGTACATATTTACAGCTTCCCTCCTCGACAGCATGACTGCCCAGCAATTCCCAGCAAAGCTCTGCCCAACCCAGCGGTCTTATCGAGATTCCCGAGTCCAAACTTTAGACCTACTTTGAACCTTCATTGCCTAATTGAAACCTTTCGTGGTCCTATCTCACTCTTTATTAAGTCTTACTTTAGACCTCGTCCGTCCTTCTTCATACGAATTCAATTCTACTTTAAGGGGATGTGAAAGTGGCATCCGAGAGGTCAATGAAACTTTGTACGGTATACCGAACCATTTGAAACTTTTCCAAAGTGAATATGGAGACTACAAGGAAGGACATATATTTTTATAAAAAAATTTGAAAACATCTATAAACAAATTTAAAAAATTTGACATTTCATGGTTGTTAGGACCTTCCTCATGGCTTCTATATTCACGCTACAAAGTTTGAAACGTTTCGGTACACCCAGTTCGGAGAAAAGTGTCATAAACGAGATGCTTTGATGTCACTTTCGCATCGCCTTAATCCTAAAAGTAGAAGAAATAGAAATATCAGCCACTTTTAAGGCCTAAGTAGGACCTCAATTGTGCAGAAGTTGTCCTTCCTTATATTCTCTCAGAACCTATTTAACCAGTTAGCTATTTTTCGCGAGTATACTCGCCATGAAAACTTGCTTTTCAAAGAGGTCGCAATAGCTAACTGGTTAAGGTGATATGAAAGGGTAATTCTAAATACATAAAAGGTCGAAAGATTTATAAAACTTTTCTCCAAACTGGGTGCACCAAAGGATTTGAAACTTCCGCACGTGATTAGGAAGGCCCCAAGGAAGAACGCGATGCTCGTGAAATTTCATTTTTCAAAAAAAAAAAAAGAAAAGAATTTTATTTAGCCTAGACTAGAGTCAAGATCACATTTTTTTTTGTGGGAAATCAAATTTCACGAGCATCACGTTCTTCCTTAGGGCCTCCATAATCACGTGCTAAAGTTTTAAATTATTTGACGCACCCAATGGGGAGCAAAGTTTTATAAATATTTTCTCGTTTCATGTACACTGGGAGACATCAATGCCCTCCCATCCTGCACAAGCGATGCCATATCTGCAGGGGAGGTATTCATGTCCGCCATTGTAGATAAAATGACCCTTTCATATCACCTTAATGCCTACTATAGTATAGTTGGCGGTTCTAAGTTATAAATATTTTCACGTTTCATGTACACTGGGAGACATCAACGCGCTTTCATCCTGCACAGGCGATGTCGTATCTGCAGGGGAGGCATTCATGTCCGCCATTGATATAAAATGACCCTTTCATATCACCTTAATGCCTACTATAGTATAGTTGGCGGTTCTAAGTTATAAATATTTTCACGTTTCATGTACACTGGGAGACATCAATGCCTTCCCATCCTGCACAAGCGATGCCGTCTCTGCAGGGGAGGCATTCATGTCCGCCATTGTAGATAGAATGGCCCTTTCATATCACCTTAATGCCTACTATAGTATAGTTGGAGGTTCTAAGTTATAAATATTTTCACGTTTCATGTACACTGGGAAACATCAATGCCCTCCCATCCTGCACAAACGATGCCGTGTCTGCAGGGGAGGCATTCATGTCCGCCATTTTAGATAAAATGACCCTTTCATATCACCTTAATGCCTACTATAGTATAGTTGGAGGTTCTAAGTAGGATAAAAACTTCGATTTGAGTTAACACACAATGTCAACGATACATCGTGTCCGGCCCGATATTATAAAATAAGTCTCCTCCTTCGTGCACTCTTATCAGTGCATTTATGATCGTTTAATGTACTCTTATCACGAGCGCATTTATAATAGTCTAGTGCATTCCGTTCGCCTTCACCTGGCCAAGGAGATAATCAATTATTTCGATAATTTCCGATTCATTCTCATCAGGTTCCTGGACGCACCCCAAGTATTGCTCCTGACTTTAAGGCGGTATTAAAGTGGCATTTAAGAGTCCACTCGCTTATGTAACTTTTTCCTAAACTGGGTGAAACAAATTGTTTAAATTTCTACCACGTGAATGTGACGGTCCTATGGAAGGTCCCGACACCCATGAAATTTAATGTTATATAAAAATTAAGAAATGTTCATAAACAGATTGAAAAAGAAATGGAAAGTTCATGGGTGTAGGACATTCTTTAGGGCCTTCCGTATTCACGGGGCTAAATTTCAAACGATTCGGTAAACCCAATTTAGAGGAAAAGTTTCATAAACGGTTGAGTTCTCATATGCCGCGTTCTTATCACCTTAAAGGCCGCAAAAATCTTCCATTTTTAACAGAAAAAAGCAGAACTCTTAGGGAGAAATTCTCGCTCATAAACTGAAAATTTAAGGCACCTAGCGATTGCGGTGGAAGAGACAAATGTAACGCCTTTCCCTTGTGGTTTTTTGTTTAAATAATTAAAATAATTATTGCACAAGCGAGGAGTACCCTTAAAGAGCATTTCATTTCGCACAACCGAGACGGAGACGTTATGCGACTTATATTCTTTCTTTCTTTCTTTTTTTTTCCAAAACACACTGGCGAAAATAACGACGCAGCAAGGATACTAAACATTGGCAAGTCATTTTTTAATTTTAACAAAAACGGTATTAGACAAAAGACTCGTTTGAAAAATCGCTGAATATCGTAGGATTCACAATATTTTCAGTACCTGAAAATAAAATCTAAGATTACCTGCTTAGCATGAAGGTAAAACTTAATATGACATTTAAAACTATTTAACAGATATGAAAAAGAACTATACAACGCACATGAAAATAAATTTTAAGAGTTATAAATTATTCTACGTTTCTTCAGTAATCTCCTGCATTTTAAGGTGATTTGAAAGGCTTAATCTATATATAAAACGTCTAAATATTTATAAAACATTTCTCTAAAATGGATGTACCGAATTGTTGGAAACTTCAGCACGTGATTATGGAGGTCCTAAAGAAGAACGTGATGCTCATGAAATTTCATTTTTTTTTTTTTAATATGTATTTATGAGTCTAGTCTGAGATTAATAGAAAAATTTGATATCAAAAAACAAATTTCACAAGTATTGCGTTCTTCCTTAGGGCCTTCACAATCACGAACTGAAGTTTCAAATGATTCGGTGCACCCAATTAGAGAAGAATTTTATAAATATTTACATGTTTTATATATAGAATGACCCTTTCATATCACCTTAATTGAACGAGGAGCTATTCAGTTGGAAATCAGTGAAAATGATTTCCTCGTTCGAGAACCGATTGCCTTTATTTCATAAGGTAAGCAACAATTAGATTCGATAACAAGTGACGTTCGGCCTTAAAATAAAAAAATATAAAATAATAATAAATTGAAAAAGAAAAAAAAAAGAAAAAATCAGACTGTTTTGGTGATTTCCAGTGATTTATGCTTGCAATATCCAGCTAATTTGTCCGTAATTTCGAACATTCAAATTCATGATCTCCTGAGGGAATAATCCCTCGGAATTGAAAACAAACGCTTCTAATGAAAAGTATCCACTTACTCAAACTCAGAATTAAATTTTCTCCCTCACAGCCCGATATCCGTGATTCCCACGAATGTTAGTTTTAGACTGAGATACAAAACCGTATATAACAATTAGGCCATTTGCATACGTCCCGGCAAAACTGACGCCGGCACCGACTTTTCTGCCAAAAACAATGTAACTTTTATTTATTTACATTATTTCCATCGAAAAAAACCGGTGCCAACTTTCCTGTCAAATACAATGTAATTTTCATTTATTTACAGTTTCCATTCAAACAAACCAGTGCCTACTTTTCTACCAAAAACAATGTAACTTGCATTTATTTACATTATTCCCATGAAAAACCGGTGCCGGCATCGATTTTTCTGCTAAAAATAATGTAACTTCTATTTATTTACATTAGTATCATTGAAAAAACTCGGTGGCATCGATTTTTCTGCTAAAAATAATGTAACTTCTATTTATTTACATTAGTATCATTGAAAAAACTCGGTGCCGACTTATCTGCCAAAAACAATGTAATTTTCATTTACTTACATTATTTCCATTTAAAAAAACCAGTGCCAACTTATTTGCCAAAAACAATGTAACTTCTATTTATTTACATTATTACCTTTGAAAAAAATCGGTGCCGACTTATCTGCCAAAAACAATGTAACTTTCATTTATTTACATTATTCTCATTAGAGAAAACCGGTGCCGATACCAACTTGTCTGCGAAAAACAATGTAATTTCTATTAATTTACATTACTCCCACAGAAAAAAACCGGCGCCAACGCCAACTTTTCTGCCAAATACAATGTAACTTTCATTTATTTACATTATTTCTATTAAAAAAAACCAGTGCCAACTTTTCTACCAAAAACAATGTAACTTGCATTTATTTACATTATTATCTTTGAAAAAAATCGGTGCCGACTTATCTGCCAAAAACAATGTAACTTTCATTTACTTACATTATTCCCATCGAAAAAAGGACCGGTGTCAACACCAACTTTTCTACCAAAAACAATGTAATTTCTATCAATTTACATTATTCCCATTGCAAAAAACCGGCGCAAACGCCAACTTTTCTGCTAAAAACAATGTAACTTCAATTTATTTACATTATTCCTATCGAAAAAAAAAAAAAACCAGTGCCAGCACCAGTTTTTCCGGTCGTGTGCAAAAAGCCTTAACACTAGAACAACGGGCAGATTTTTTTTTGTATAGGATGAGCCATTTGAAATAAGTCATTTCTACCCATCTTGGCAGTTCTAGTGTTAAGGTCTCATCCCTTCGACAATAAATGCGCGAATTACCATTCTACCCAACTTTGCTATCAATACTCGAAGAATACAAATTTCATATCATTATTAACTTCTGCGTAGCTTTTCCGTCATTCTGGCCAGTGTGCGCTGTTTAAAAACCCGCGAAATGAATTCCACTACACGTTTTTGGAATCCACATTGTACAAGCTCGTGAATTCTCCAAAAAAAAGAAAAAAAAAAAGAAAAGGAGAAAAATGGTCGCGTTCCGAGGAAGAAATCTCTTCACGAGTGTAAGCTTCCAAACGCGACGTAAAATCAATGAGAAACAAAATGTCTTCCCCGTAGAAACGTTCGGGAGAAAAAGCTATGTGGCATGCGTTTCCGAAAAATAATCTTTGTTTCTCGCTCGGCGCAATTTTAGAGGCCTTTTCAGGGCCTATAAATACTGCTTTAACGTCCCCGCGAGGAAATTAACAACGGTAGGTGCGAACATCAGCGGGAATGTGCGTTCTAAATGTTCCCCGAGTAACGTAAGTGTGTGATACGCGTTATGTACAACTGCAGAACCGTGTGTGTCCTCACCCGAGTCGAAATTCTGGCTCTACTTTGTACCTGCGTAATCTAAGTTAATCCTCTTTTGGTCCTTCTCCCTTTTTCAAGTTCTAATTTCAATCTTGCACGTCCTATTTAAGGGAATGTGAAAGCGGCATCTTAGTGGTCAATCGTTCATGAAACTTTTCGCCGAATAGGGTGTACCAATTTCTTTCAAATTTTACCACATGAATAAGGAAGGAGAGGTTCCTTCTTCATATACACAATATAAACACGCAATTGTCGACAAACGACGCGACTTTGCAGCAATGCAAAATGTATCATGCGGATCTATTCGTATGCGGAAAGAATCCTAATGGACTCGAGAATTGGGCACATCTCCACGTTCGACTCCGCCGTAGTCAGCCATTTTTTTTCTCGAGATGTTCCTTTTTCATATGCACAATATGAACACGCAAATGTTGACAAACGACGCGACTTTGCAACAATGCAAAATGTATCATGCGAATCTATTTGTATGCGGAAAAGGTCCTCATGAACTCAAGAAGTGGGCACATCTCCACGTTCGACTCCGCCGTAGTTAGCCATTTCTTTTTTTTTTCGAGAGGTTCCTTCTTCATACACACAATATAAACACGCAATTGTCGACAAACGACGCGACTTCGCAGCAATGCAAAATGTATCATGCGGATTTATTCGTATGTGGAAAGAGTCCTAATGGACTCGAGAATAGGGCACATTTCCACGTTCGACTCCGCCGTAGTTAGCCATTTCTTTTTTTTTTTTCGAGAGGTTCCTTCTTCATATACACAATATAAACACGCAAATGTTAACCAACGACCCGACTTCGCAGCAATGCAAAATGTATCATGCGAATCTATTCCTATGCGGAAAGAATCCTAATGAACTCGAGAATAGGGCACATTTCCACGTTCGACTCCGCCGTAGTCAGCCATTTTTTTTTTTCGAGAGCTTCCTTCTTCATACACACAATATAAACACGCAATTGTTCACCAACGACGCGACTTTGCAGCAATGCAAAATGTATCATGCGAATCTATTCCTATGCGGAAAGAGTCCTCATGAACTAGAGAATTGGGCACATCTCCACATTCTACTTCGCCGTAGTCAGCCATTTTTTCTTTTTTTTTGAGAGGTTCCTTCTTCATACACACAATATAAACACGCAGGTTTTGGACATATCGATGTCACACTGTCCGTATTGGGTTGCTAGTCATCTCGCCCTAAGTGACAAAAGGATTAAGGTCTGACGTGAGACCTCAGTTGTACAGAAGTTAGCATTCTTTGTCCTATCTCGAAACTCTTTAAGGTCTACAATTGGAGATTCCAAGTAGGATCTAAATTTCGACTCGGGTATTCATGCTCGTGCACGTGGCATCGATTGTGGTATAGGCACTATGGCTTCTGGACGTACGCTAAGTTCTGTGATTTTAGGGTACATCCTCAAGGGACGCCAGGGAGAAGCTGCCCGCGAGGACGACCGGGATTCCCCCAGGACACGAGCCGCCGCTTCTCCGTGAACCTCCCTTGATCAGGTTCAGATCGTTACCGTATCCTGAAAGTTACCTTATGACAATTATTACGATAATATTAAATATGCGTTTACACGTGACGTGGCGTAGCCTATAGGTCTCCCTTCTGCTTCTGTCCTGTCGTTTACACCGTTTACACTCGTACAGCTTGCACGACGTACGATTCCGTCCTCATGTCGGACGATCCTGAGTTTCCGGTAGGACGAAGAAAGTGTCGATTGACCCGCGGTCCTTTACGAGGCACAACTTCGCATAAGAGCTAGAAACGATTATTGACGAGCAAAATCGATCTTGGTTTTGAAGAGAGGAAAAGACATTTCTAGTCTTAGGCAATAGTGATAAAGTTTGACTCTCACTGCAGTAATAACTACAAAAACGCTATTGATGGACTCTCGATTATCCGGAAAAAACGCCAGAAAGGATTATTGATGAGCAAAATCGATCTTAGTCTTGCAGGGACGAAAAGACATTTCAAGTCTTAGGCAATAGTGATATAGTTTGACTCTCACTGCAGTAATAATTACAAAAATGCTTTTAATGGACTCTCGATTATCCGGAAGAAACGCCAGAAAGGATTATTGATGAACAAAATCGATCTTGGGCTTACAGGGACGAAAAGACATTTGCAATCTTAATAAATGGATATTTGCAATGTTAACCAGTAGCGATAAAATTTGACTCTTACTGCAGTAATAATTACAAAAACGCTTTTAATGGACTCTCGATTATCCGGAAGAAACACCAGAAAGGATTGTTGATGAGCAAAATCGATCTTGGTCTTGCAGGGACGAAAAGACATTTCTAGTCTTAGGCAATAGTGATAAAGTTTGACTCTCACTGCAGTAATAATTACAAAAACGTTTCTAATGGACTCTCGATTATCCGGAAGAAGCGCCAGAAAGGATTATTGATGAGCAAAATCGATTTTGGCCTTGCAGAGAGGAAAAGACATTTGCAATCTTAATACATGGATATTTGCAATGTTAACCATTAGCGATAAAGTTTGACTCTTACTGCAGTAATAATTACAAAAACGTTTTTAATGGACTCTCGATTATCTGGATGAAGCGCCAGAAAGGATTATTGATGAATAAAATCGATTTTGATCTTGCAGGAACGACAAGACATTGACATTCTTAATAAAAGATGTTTGGAATTTTAGGTATTGGTGATAAAGTTTGACTCTTACTGCAGTAATAATTACAAAAACGTTTCTAATGGACTCTCGATTATTCGGAAGAAGCGCCAGAAAGGATTATTGATGAGCAAAATCGATCTTGGCCTTGCAGGAACGAAAAGACATTTGCAATCTTAACAAACAGATATTTGCAATATTGAACATTAGCAATAAAATTTGACTCTCACTGCAGTAATAATTGTACAAAAGACAAGAGCTCTTGTGATGGACTCTCCGTTATCCGAATAAGAAGCCAGAAACAATTCTTGACGAGCAAAATCTGTTTTGGCCTTGCAGGGACGAAAAGACATTTGCAACCTTAACAAAGAATGTCATTAGTGATAAAGTTTGACTCGCACTCCAATAATAACTGCACAAACGTCGAAAACGTTTGTAATGGACTCTCCGTTATCCGAATGAGAAGCCAGAAATAATTATTGACGTGCAAAATCTGTTTTGACCTTGCAGGGACAAAAAGACATTTGCAATCTTAACAAAGAACGTCATTAGTGATAAAGTTTGACTCTCACTCCAATAATAACTGCACAAACGTCGAAAATGTTTGTAATGGACTCTCGATTATCCGGAAGAAAAGCCAGAAACAATTCTTGACAAGCAAAATCTGTTTTGGCCTTGCAGGAACGAAAACACATTTGCAATCTTAATAAAGAACGTCATTAGTGATAAAGTTTGACTCTCACTCTAATAATAACTGCACAAACGTCGAAAATGTTTGTAATGGACTCTCGATTATCCGGAAGAAAAGCCAGAAACAATTCTTGACGAGCAAAATCTGTTTTGGCCTTGCTAGGACGAAAAGACATTTGCAATATTAACAAAAAACGTCATTAGTGATAAAGTTTGACTCTCACTGCAGTAATTATTGCACAAACGTCGAGAACGTTTGTAATGGACTCTCGATTATCCGGAAGAAGGGCCAGAAACAATTCTTGACGAGCAAAATCTGTTTTAGCCTTGCTAGGACGAAAGGTTGTTTGCAATCTTAACAAAGAACGGCATTGTGGATAACGTTCGACTCTTTTATTGCAGTAATAATTACCCCAACGGCAAAAACATTTGCAATGGACTCTCGATTATCCTAGGTAATGTCCGGGAATGGGTGCTCAGATAGTTGGAAATCAAGGATATCGCAAACATATTGAACAAGTTGAAGAAACAACGAAAAGGATTGAAAAAGGTAAAGAAGTTTTATTTTCTTTAAAATTAACAAGAACGGATTACCCACCGTTTCCACATTGTTGGGCACGTATCCACGCTATGTTAATCACGTGTCGGCAAACAATGTTTGCTCGGTATGTTGCGCTTTTTCTCGTTAAGGTGACACGAAAGTGGCGTCTGGAAAAGTCTCGTTTCTGAGATTTTTTACCAAACTGGATATACCGAATTGTTTGAAATTTTACGGCATGAATGTGGAAGCCTTAAAGAAGGTTCCGACATCCATGAATTTTAATTTCTTGAAATTTGCTTATAAACATTCTTTAAATTTTTATAGAAAACAATGAGATTTGTTGGGTGTCGGGATCTTCTTTAGAGCGTCCATATTAACGTGGTAAAGTTTCAAACAATTCGGTATACCTGGTTTAGAGAAGAGTTTCATAAACAATTGTAAGACCGTAAGACCCCTTACATGCTACTTTCATGTAGCTTTAAGGGGATGTGAAAGTGGCATCCGGAGAATCAATTGTTCATGAAGCTTTTCTTCAAACAGGGTGTACAGAATCGTTTCAAACTTTACCACGTGATATATGAAGGTTATAAGGAAGGTTCTGACACCCATACAATTTCAATTTTTATACAAAATTGTAAAAAAGTCTATAACCAATTTTTTAATTTTTAAATTAAATACAGATTAAAAATTGGAATTTCATGGGTGTCAAGACCTTCCTTATAGTTTCAATATTTACGTCAGAAAGTTTCGAACGATTCGGTATACTTGGTTTAGAGAAGAGTTTCATAAACAATTGGCATCCGAAGAATCAATTGTTCATGAAACTTTTCTTCAAACAGGGTGTACAGAATCGTTTCAAACTTTACCACATGAATATGAAGGTCATAAGGAAGGTTCTGACACCCATACAATTTCAATTTCTATACAAAATTGTAAACAAGTCTATAACCAATTTTTTCATTTTTAAATAAAATACAGATTAAAAACTGAAATTTGATGGGTGTCAGGACCTTCCTTATAGTTTCAATATTTACGTTGGAAAGTTTCGAACGATTCGGTATACTTGGTTTAGAGAAAAGTTTCATAAACGATAGTAATACCGTAGGACCCTTCATATGCTACTTTCATGTAGCTTTAAGGGGATGTGAAAGTGACATTCGAAGAATCAATTCATGAAACTTTTCTTCAAACAGGGTGTACAGAATCGTTTCAAACTTTACCACATGAATATGCAGGTTGTAAGGAAGGTTCTGACACCCATACAATTTCAATTTCTATACAAAATTGTAAACAAGTCTATAACCAATTTTTTCATTTTTAAATTAAATACAGATAAAAAATTGGAATTTCATGGGTGTCAGGACCTTCCTTATAGTTTCAATATTTACGTTGAAAAGTTTCGAACGATTCGGTATACTTGGTTTAGAGAAAAGTTTCATAAACGATAGTAATACCGTAGGACCACTCATATGCCACTTTCATGTAGCCTTAAGGGGGTGTGAAAGTGGCATTCGAAGAATCAATTGTTCATGAAGCTTTTCTTCAAACAGGGTGTACAGAATCGTTTCAAGTTTTACCACGTGAAATATGAAGACTATAAGGAAGGTTCTGACAGCCATAAAATTTCAATTTTTAGACAACATTTTGAAAACGTGTATAAACACATTTTTTAATTATTTTCTAAATTAAATAAAAATTAAAAACTTCATTCTCATGGGTGTCAGGACCTTTCTTATAGTCTCAATATTTACGTTGTAAAGTATCGAGTGATTCGGTACGCCCAATTTGGGAAAAAGTTTCATAATCGAGACCTCTTTGACGTAACTTTCATGTCACCTTAAAATCGTTCATAAGAATTCCACTATTGTTGAACAATGTTCTCTCCGTCTGTATCGGTCTCAAAGCGATTTCTAAGCGCTCATACTTGCCCGAATTTGTTCGCTACGTCCTGAACAACAATTGTCGGCAGTACCACTACAGCGTCCGATAGGGTGTACAGTTAAATCGCAAACTGGATAATAAGTACCCGGTTAATCGAGAGTGTAATGTATATCGAACGTAGACGAAACCGTAGGAGAGTTCCCTTAAGAAACAATATTTGCTAAATTATCGAATTTGTGGCAACAGCCGAACAAATACTGTTGTCACCCCGATTCGAAATTTTAGCCATACTTTGAACCTGTGTAATCTAAGTAAGCCCTGTTTTGGTCCTACATCAAGCTTTAATTCCGCTTTTCGACCTGAACCGACCTACTTAATGCGAATTAATTCCTACTTCAGGCCCACAAGTAGAAAAAATGGAAATATCTTTCACACTTAAGGTCCAAAGTATGATCGTATAGACTTGTAAACCCGTCTGTACACTGGGAGACATCAATGCCCTCCCATCCTGCACAGGCGATGCCGTATCTGCAGGGGAGGCATTTATGTCCGCCATTGTACACTGGGAGACATCAATGCCCTCCCATCCTGCACAGGCGATGCCGTATCTGCAGGTGAGGCATTCATGTCCGCCATTGTACATTATCTGAAAACCGACTTAAGGCCTACAATTAGAGGTTCTAAGTAGGATCAAAATTCCAACGCGGGACTACTCGATCGAATAAATGGTATACACATTGTTGTCGCAAGTTAGGAATACTGCGATCACAAATGCACTTTCCGTTTCCTCGGTTTATTGTCCATACAGCGAGAACATTTCTGCATGGAAATGTTGTCATTTTCAAGTGTTCAGATTTGCTGAAGCAAGTAGACTCCCTTGTTATGACCATGAATTACATTGTTGCGAGTGGTCCTGCAAATGTGGCCTTGCACTGTTTATCGTCACTTGTATTTACTGACTGTAAGGCCAAAAGCAATTTTGCTCGTCGTTGGACAACCGACTTGGGACTTCTCGATGGAACAAGCGATACACACATTGTTGTCGCAAGTTAACCCTTTTAGTGCCGAGCAACGATATATCGTCGTTTTACAAGTGCTAACGACTTCGGCCGGTATTAAAAGGGTTAAGAATACTGCGATCACGAATGCACCTTCTGTTACCTCGGTTTATTGTCCATACAGCGAGAACATTTCTGCAAGGAAACGTTGTCGGCCAATGTTTAAGTATTCACAATTGCTGAAGTAAGTAGACTCCTTTGTTATGACTATGAATTACATTGTTACGAGTGGTCCTGCAAATGTAGCCTTGCACTGTTCACCGTGACATGTACTGATCGTAAGACCAAGAGCAATTTTGCTCGTCGCTGTTCCCTTGTTATGACTATGAATTACATTGTTGCGGGTGGCCCTGCAAATATGGTCTTGAACTGTCTGCTGTGACTTGTACTGATCGTAAGACCGAGAGCAATTTTGCTTGTCGCTGCTCCCTCGTTATGATTATGAATTACATTGTTGCGGGTGGTCCTGCAAAAGTGGTCTTGCACTGTCTGCTGTGACTTGCACCGACCGAGAGATCAAAAGCAATTTCGCTCGTCGCTGCTCTCTTGTTATGATTATGAATTACATTGTTGCGGGTGGTCTTGGAAAAGTGGTCTTGCACTGTCTGCTGTGTCTTCTACTGTTCCTAAGACCAAGACCAATTTTGCTCGTCACTATTTCTTTGTTATGACTATGAATTACATTGTTGCGAGTGGTCCTGCAAATGTGGTCTTGCACTGTCTGCTGTGTCTTCTACTGTTCGTAAGACCAAGACCAATTTTGCTCGTCATTATTTCTTTGTTATGACTATGAATTACATTGTTGCGAGTGGTCCTACAAATGTAGCCTTGCACTGTTCACCGTGACATGTACTGATCGTAAGACCAAGAGCAATTTTGCTCGTCGCTGTTCCCTTGTTATGACTATGAATTACATTGTTGCGGGTGGCCCTGCAAATATGGTCTTGCACTGTCTGCTGTGCCTTTTACTGTTCGTAAGACCAAGACCAATTTTGCTCGTCGCTGTTCCTTTCTTATGACTATGAATTACATTGTTGCGGGTGGCCCTGCAAATGTGGTCTTGCACTGTCTGCTGTGCGTTCTACTGTTCGTAAGACCAAGATCAATTTTGCTCGTCGCTGCTCCCTCGTTATGACTATGAATTACATTGTTGCGAGTAGTCCTGCAAATCTGGCCGTACACTGTTTGCCGTGAATTGCACCGACCGTAAGATCAAAAGCAATTTCGCTCGTTGCTGCTCTCTTGTTATGTCTATGAATTACATTGTTGCGAGTAGTCCTGCAAATGTGCCCTTGCACCGTTTTCCGTGACTTGTACTAACCGTAAGACCAAAAGCGATTTTCTCTCATCACTGCTCCCTTGTTACGACTATGAATTACATTGTTGCGAATAGTCCTGTGAATGGCCTTGCACTGTCTGCCGTAACTTGCACTAACCGTAAGACCAAAAGCAATTTTGCTCGTCGCTGGACAACCGACACTTAAAGATCTCACCGCGACTCCTTCGTCCTTACCGGTGACTCGCGAATTAAAATCGGAGACCGCTCGCTTTCGGTTTCTCCACGGGTACAAAATAGTCCGTACATGCAACCAAGAAACCCTAGAGTGCGACATGCATCTCGAGCAATGACATCGATGTTCCAGCGAAGTCCGAAGTGCAACTCCTTGGTTGCAGGGCGGCGACTTCGGGCGCCGATTCAAGAGACGAGGACGTCGCAAGCCTCGCGACGACGACGCCAAGGACGAGGACGAGATCGGAGGCGACGACGCTCCTAAAAGGGGAAGTCGAAGAGATCCGAGAGTCCTTCTTCCGTGCCCAGGGAGAAGGAGTAGTCGCTTTCGGAGAGTGGAGGCTCCAACGAGAGCAGGGGCTCCCCGAAGTCGAGGATACTCATGTCTGAAACAAGAATCGGTCGTTTTAAAGGTTTCTGCAAGCTATTCGATGCTTTTACACATATTTTATGTAAGGATACCCCTTGAGAGGATATGAGAGGCCCTGAGAAATTTAATTGAGGTCGATAAATTAAAATTCATCTATACCCTTTTTCAGTGACAGCCATTTTGAATACCCAAGTGGTAACATAAACTGGCGCGTCCCGTTAACGACATTTATATTCATGTTGAAGTCTTTTACAATTTACGTTCAGAATTATACGAACTGAAGCGTTGCATATGTCATTTCAGTGAAGTAATGACGAAGAGATCGATGTAAAACTGTCGAAATCCCGTGAATTCGTTATTCTAACGACTGTTTAGGACCAACGTCGCCATCTGTGACGTTTAGCTGTAACTAAATTTTTGCTCTAAATATACGTGTTAGCCCCGAGACTCTCTTGCAATCGTGAGTGAAAGTATTTTCTATATTTTCCCATTTGACTCTGTATTATTCCATTTCTATGGTATCCAAAATTGTTCGAGCTATCACCTTAAGGCGATATGAAAGACGCTGAGAAATTTAATTCTGCAGTCAATTACGGCATCAAAAACCACGAATCCAGAGGATTTTTGGAGTCTTACTTCGATTCCTTTATAATTAGTGTACGAAAACGACATGAAGTATGTCATTTGGTACGATACCCGATATAATTCGATACAGCTGTAGATATAAACATGAAGGTCAGTAATGTAGGGCATCAAAAACCATGACTCCAGGGAATTTCTGGCGTTCTAATTCAATTTCTTTATAATAAATGTACGGAAATGACATATGGAACATGCCATTTAGTATAACATCCAATATAATTCGACATAGATGTCGATACGTACACGAACGTTGGTAACGTAGATATTCAGAAGAATCTTTTTTACTGGCGTCGATCAATCTTCTCGACCTGTTTCACTTTACCGTAACGTTACAATTGAGCGTATAGTAGTGTGTGAGAATATACCTATAGGCTAATGTTTCACTTACGAAGTAGTATAAGAAGATCCGACAACATGTATTTAAATCGTTCCCGCTTTAGGGGTCCAAGATCTTCAGATTTTTCCTGATATAGGCCCGAGCGCCTCCTCGATGAAATTTTGCAATTAAAAACTATCGTTTACTATCGTGTCCGCTAGTCTTTATCCCGTCAAAAACATCACATTCTGTATATAATCCGTGGATTATCATTTCACTTTGTATATCTTAATTGCAAAATTAAAAGCATTTTGGGGAATTTACATCGATAGGAAACGTTTTGGTCATGTAGGATTAGAGTTCCCTCATTTTCCGCGCGTAGCGCTCGCGTCGTTACATCTGCAAAAATCTGAGATTCTGGGGTCAATTTCTGTGGAACCGTCCATAGGTGTTATGTCTCCTTATACTACTTCATGGTTTCACTGTTATGGCTCCCCTTATAGTTACTTAACGCCAAGTACATGTAAACGATTTAGGTTGTTCAATATCTAGTTGATAAACCAGCCATAAGCGTTCCTGGAAGCGTGTTGAAAATCCTTCGAAAGGACTCCAGCGAGTCCGGACCTACCTCAACGCCCAAGAACACCGCGGTGAGTAACCGCTACCTAACTAGAACTTTGCCTGTGATGTGATTTCCACTGATGCAACACAAGTCACAGCCAGAGCTCCATCAGGTAACGGCTAGGACGGCATTCTGGAAGAGCGTCACGAAGACCCCCTGGAAATGGGGTCCGAGATCCAAACGTTACTCCGTCGCGGTTCGGTTCTCCAAAATGTGGTTCTTCGTCTCTTCAAGGCCACTGACCTCTGTACTAACTTAATAGCTCCTATCACACGAAATGGTGTGACGATTTCAAGCGAATACTCGGGTTTTGGGCACATCAACTAATATTGTAGTATCTGCGCATGCGCTGAAAACAGCGCGCTCTTCAAAACAAGTATCCAGATCATAATCTATATACTAATTAGAGAGCTGATATCCTACATAATGGCGGGACGTTTTGGAGGACCACAGAGGCCTCTGGTTATGAGCGTGTAAACTAATATGTTTCACAGTTACCTTCTCCAATTTAATGTTACCGAAAATTTTCGAACTCTAAATTCCACGGCGCTAGGGAGCCGTGCCTCCGTTTCGACAATAGCGTGGAACATCTTCCCGCTCATCACTGCTCGAAAATTTCAGGGCTTTGCAGCCAGGGGGGCGACACTCCTTATGGGAGGAGTGTAACGCGGAAGTTAGTTTACTCCAAGCAAAGACTGCGCTAGTGTCGTGACTTCTCACTCTAATAGAAAGAGAACAGCAGAGAAAAAAAATATTCTAACCAATAGCAAGAGACTCCAGGAGACGCAGCATAGATGCGCATGAAAATAGTCGAGACAAGTGAACCCAAGTGAACCTAACCTCGATTAGTGGCAATGTTTTTACAAGTTTCGATTACCTCGGGTATTAAATCGCGAACGTGAGTTTGTGAGTAAAAGTGTAAATCAAGAACAGTTTGTAGTTTCTTAGTATAATAATTGTAATAATTAAATGGATTAAATGCGATCTATAGATCGCATTTAATCCATGAAACTAATTATAACAAAAAATTAAATTTCTATAAAATTTGTATAACGAAAAATATTTATACGTTCATAATAATTAATATTTTTATCTTCATAAATCTTTTACTTTTTAGCTAATGTTTAATGTAATTATTTCCGTTCTTACAGTGATTTAAAACAGGTGTTGCACCACTGACACTTTTGTTACGTATTTTGTTTAATATACTGTTTTCTTACATTTGTGTGTGTCAGTTTAAGCAACGCCTGTTTTAATCATTGCAAGTACTTTTTAAATCCCGAAAATATCCCTTCGTTTAATAAATGAATTTGAATAGCCCGCCAAATATTTTAGTTCGCGAAGAAGGTTTACTCCAACCGAAGATGGCGGTAGTGCATAAAGCGTTACACCCCAATACATGGCAGTGTCGACCCCCTGATCGCAGCTGCTGCGCATACGCAGATGGTACTTGTTCAGTACCGGTATCCATATTCGGTGGTGCCAATGATGTCCCCAAGCGAGAAGACCTATGCAAGCGATCCAGTTGTACAGACAGAGATCCGTGCACCAAGGTCCCCGATGCTCGTAGACGCACTGGAAGTAGATCTCGAAGAAGGCGAAGGTGATTACCTGGCGAGGTGTTTTGGTCCTCGGTCTGCAGCTGGAACCGGCCACCTCCCATCGGGCCGAAGTCGTCGGACTCGCAGAGCAGAGCGTCCCTCATGCCCGAAGAGGAGGCCGTCAGGGCGGAGACCTCCGACTCGTCGAGCTCGGCCTTCAGCGCGTGCGCGGCGTCGACCTCCACCGCCTGTACGGCCTCCACCTTGACTTGGTTCCGAGCGACCCGGTGACCCTGGCCACTCTGGTCGCCCTGGTCCGCCTGCGTGGCCCGCTGTACCTGGTCGCCCTGGCTCGCCTGGTTCACCAGAAGCTCCGGAGGCAGACTCGGCATCTCGGGGGGCTTCGACGGCGCGAATAAGGACGAGGCGTTCGCGACTGTCCTCGCCCCGGGGTCGTCGGGGCACAGGAAGACCTCGATCTCTCCGTGCGAGGACCGCATGTGTATCTGGAGCTGCAAACAGGGTTAATTAATGTTACGATTCACTTAAGGCCATACGGAAGATATGTAATCTCTCTTTTTGTAAATCCGATTTTGTGTTACAGACATCGACCCTAGGTAGGCACTTTCAATCCCATTTTGTTTTACAGACATCGACTCTAAGTAGGCACCTTCAAACCCATTTTGTATTACAGCCATCGATTCTAAGTAGGCACCATCAATCCCATTTTGTATTACAGTCATCGACCCTAGGTAGGCACCATCAATCCCATTTTGTATTACAGCCATCGACCCTAGGTAGGCACCTTCAATCCCATTTTGTATTACAGTCATCGACCCTAAGTAGACACCATCAATCCCATTTTGTATTACAGCCATTGACCCTAAGTAGGCACCATCAATCCCATTTTGTTTTACAGCTCATCGACCCTAGGTAGGCACCTTCAATCCCATTTTGTATTACAGAAGTCGACCCTAGGTAGGCACCTTCAATCCCATTTTGTATTACAGTCATCGACCCTAGGTAGGCACCTTCAATCCCATTTTGTATTACAGTCATCGACCCTAGGTAGGCACCTTCAATCCCATTTTATATTACAGTCATGGACCCTAAGTAGCACCTTCAATCCCGTTTTTTTTTTACAGCCATGGACCCTAGGTAGGCACCTTCAATCCCATTTTGTATTACAACCATCGACCCTAGGTAGGCACCTTCAGGTGATGTGAATGTGGCGACACAATAGTCTCGTTTATAAAACTTTTGGGTGTACCGAATTGTTTCAAACTTAACGTAGCAACGTAGATATTTCGAAAAACCTTCTTTACCGACGTCGATCAAGTTCCTCGGCGTGTTTCACCTCATCATAAGATATTGAGATTTAACTGTTAGGAATCGATACCGATTGAGACGTATTATATCCATGACTAACCTTGGGCTGGCCGAAATTGCTGATGGGCTGTGGGACGTGTAGCGTGGCTTCCGGTGGCGCTTTGACGGCCATGATGGCCTGTTCCCGATAGGCCGAGACGGATCGTAGGTCGTGGTACGTGACGTAGGCGTATTGCCGGTCGGCACAAAGCTCGCGGAGATTCTTCTCCGCTCCGTGGATCAGTCGGTCCAGGGTGTTCTCCTTGGCCTCGAGATCGGCCACCTCTCTCCTGAGGTCGGCGATGTCGTTCTGCTCCCCGGGCAGTTGGCCACCCCTGTTGGATTAAACCGCTCGATTTATGACGGACCTGTTGCGGTCGTTACGGAACCATAAAACCGGAAAGAGAAAGGCTTACGGTAATCGAAAACGAGATTTATATCCCGAATTAACACTTTAACGGTTTTTCACGAGTTACTCGTCATGGGGAAATGATCGCGTTTGGAGTAACGATGAGTATACTCGTCATGATTAAATCATTCATTTTGGGGTAATGATGAGTATATTCCGCATGATGAAATCACTACTTTTAGGGTAATGATGAATATACTCTTCATGATGAAGACCCGTATATCCACCATGATTATATCATTACTTTTGGGATTATGATGAATATACTCCGCATGATGAAATCATTCCTTTTGCGGTAATGATAAAATCATTCCTTTTGCGGTAATGACGAATATACTCTTCATGATGAAGACCCGTATACCCGTCATGATTAAATCACTACTTTTAGGGCAATGATGAATATACTCTATATGATTAAATCATCACTTTCGCGGCAATGACGAGTATACTCGTCATGATGAAATCATTCCTTTTGTGGTAATGATGAATATACTTAGGAATTTACTTATATATGAATTATGAATATACTTATATACGAGTATACTTGTCATGATGAAATCATTCCTTTTGCGGTAATGACGAATATACTCTTCATGAGGAAGACCCGTATACCCGTTATGATTAAATCATTACTTTTGGGATTATGATGAATATATTCCGCATGATGAAATCATTACTTTTAGGGTAATGATGAATATACTTTTCATGATAAAATGATCAGTTTTGAGGCATTGACGAATATACTCGTCATAATGAAATCATTCCTTTTGCGGTAATGATGAATATACTCTTCATGATGAAGTAATCACCTCTGACACAATGTCAAGTATACTTGGCACGATGAAATCCTTACTTATGGCGCAATGATGAATATGCTTTTCACGGTGAAATGATCACTTCTGAGGTAATGACGAGTATACTCATCATGATGAAATTACCACTTTTGGGGTAATGATGAGTGTACTTATTACGTGACAATCGGCGCGTAGCCGTTACGCGTGTCGGAAGTGAAACTTCTAAGTTAACCCTAGACTTTATGTATAATTCCCAGATGGACAAATTGATGCACAATTGCCATCAAATTTGCCTCATAAGAGATCATGAAGTTCCGAAATATCTACATTATCTATGTAAATTATACTTCGAGTAGATGTTTTTAACCCGTTCGTTACCTTGGACGAGATATCTCGCGACCCAATACTGACCGATTAACGCTTTTGACGAGATATCTCGCGACCCGATACTGACCGATCAACGCTTTTGACGAGATATCTCGCGACCCGGTAGTTGCCGATCAACGCTTTTGACGAGATATCTCGCGATCCGGTAGTAGCGGATTAACGCTTTTGACGATAATCTAGCTTTCTAGCAACAATATTTTGATATTCTAGATGAATATATTTACAAAATAATAACACACAATATGTGCCCATAATTATGAAAGTGGTCTAAGTCATATATTTTTTGTTTCGAAATTACATTGAAATAATATGGCGTGAAATAACTGATAAACTCATTTTTTTTTTTTAATTTTGACTTAGACCACTTTCGTAATTATGGGCACATATGTCGAGTGTGATGTTACAAGGATAGGGGAATTTCACTGCAATTGTGGATTCAAGTTAAATAATTATTACCCGTATCGATTTACATATCTCTTGCGGGTCTTTACTTCGGTATGTGTATTAGGTTAGACGGCGGTCTNATTGGGTCGCGAGATATCTCGTCCAAGGTAACGAAAGGGTTAACAGGGCACGCCGGAGCAACGGCAAATACAAAATGCCCTCGTTGAATCCTAATTCAGTTATCGTGCCACATTCGAGATAACTCGCAATGCCTTATCCGTCTTTCCACGAACAAAGAGAGACGTTCTTCCCGGACGACTTTTTCGGGCAGCTCAAGGAAGATCCCGTAAGAAAAAGTTGGAGTTCCGAAAGGAACAGGCCCTATCGCCATAAGTCTCTCCAAGAATGGACGTCGGAAATGGGAAATCCTTCGCTCTAATTTATGGTTCCTTTCCGTTAAGCGAGTGCAACGATAAGCGTCGTTTATAGCGGTAATCGCTATCAGCACATTCCTAAAATGTTGCATCGGCACCGCCCACGGCTTTAGGAATTAATCTTAGATCCTGAAGATACTAGGTTTGTTCGTTTTGCCTACACTTTCTACACTTTTACGAAAAGTGTACACTTTGGCGTTCGTTTTGACGGAAGGGACGCAGACGCCGCTGTTCGTTTTGCGAGGGCATCTACCCCGAGGGTACACTTTCTCTACACTTTCTACCCTCGATCCCGAGCGAGGGCAAGAAGGGTAGTCCGCGAATTTGGCGGCAAATTTCAAAATTGAAGAGACCAACAAACGGGAAAATACAAAATTTATGCTAACGTCTCAACGTAATATAAATAGAAGTAATTATTAATGCATCTTCTTCGTGTATAGAACGAATTAGCGTTTTAGTTTTGTACGTAATGTTTGAAAATATTTACAATAATCATGTATTACTACGTAACCGCGGTTGGAATGAATTAACTCTAATTTTTCCCTGTCGTAGTTAAATTGTTTTTCATTCTACTGAAATAACATTCTGACCCTTATTGATCCTCAATACCTGAAATTCGTGAAAGGAATTTTCATCTTCTACAATTACGAGGTAATAGAACGAATTGTAGGATTTGAAGAAAACGAAGACAGCCCAAGAAGGAAGGCTGGAGGAAGCATTACATTTTCGTATTCATCATCCTCCGATACGGATAACCTCAAAATAGCGTACCACTGTACTAAATCGGTCATCTTGGACTTTCATGAGGTTTCTGGCGTTCGGAATGTCGACGAAAGTGTATCGACCCTTCTGCACGTTTCAAGAAAAGTGCAGTACCCTCATTACCCTCGAGGGTAGAAAGTGCAGTCAACGCAAACAAACCTAATACGTTTGTTCGTTTTACCTACACTTTCTACACTTTTACACAAAGTGTACACTTTGGCATTCGTTTTGACGGAAGGGACGCAGACGCCGCTGTTCGTTTTGCGAGGGCATCTACCCCGAGGGTACACTTTCTCTACACTTTCTACCCTCGATCTCGAGCGAGGGCAAGAAGGGTAGCCCGGGAATTTGGCGGCAAATTTCAAAATTGAAAAGACCAACAAACGGGAAAATACAAAATTTATGCTAACGTCTCAACGTAATATAAATAGAAGTAATTATTAATGCATCTTCTTCACATATAGAACGATTTAGCGTTTCAGTTCACGAGCACGAGTGAAATTTTATTTAAAAAAAAAAAAAATGTATTGGTTCTAATCTGGGATAAATAAGACAAATCTTATTAAAAATGAAATTTCATGAGCACCACGTTCATCCTTATGGTCTCCCTAATCACGTGCTGAAGTATCCAACGGTTCGGTGCATCCTGTTTAGAGAAAAGTTTTATAAATATTTTGATATTTTATATATATAGAATGACCCTTTCATATCATCTTAAATAGCTAAAGGAAGTCATTCAAAGTGTCCTACAATGTAACGTTAGATTAAGGTGCATACTCATGCCACACTTTTAATGTTAAAAGACATCCTTTAGCCATTTAAGATGATATGAAAGGGTCATTCTATATATATATAACATGACAAAATTTTTATACAACTTTCCTCTAAACGGGATGCACCGTTGGAAACTTCAACAAATGATTATGGAGGCCCTAAGGAAGAACGTGGTGCTCATGAAATTTCATTTCTTAATAAAATAGTTAAAAGACATCCTTTAGCCATTTAAGATGATATAAAAAGGTCATTCTATATATATATATATATATATATATATAACATGACAAAATTTGTATACATCTTTCCTCTAAACGGGATGCACCGTTGGAAACATCAACAAATGATTATGGAGGCCCTAAGAAAGAACGTAGTGCTCATGAAATTTCATTTTTAATAACAATTTTTCTTATATATCCCAGATTAGAGCCAATACATTTTTTTTTTTATGAAATTTCACGAGCACCACACTCTTTCTCAAAGCGTTCATAATCAGGTGTTGAAGTTTCAAATGATTCGGTGCATTCAGGTTGGATAAAAGTTTTATAAATATTCTTACGTTTCATATATACGTTTTATATATTTTTATGTTTTATTGAATGCCTATAGAACCCTTTCGTATCACCTTAAGGGGATGAGAATGTGGGATCTGAACAGTCAAACATTCATGAAAAATTTTTCCAAACTAGATATGGTGAATTGTTTCAAACTTTACAACGCGAATATGGAAGGTATAAGGAAAGTCCTCATAAAATTTCATTTTTTATAGCAAATTTTAAAAATATCTCCGAACAAATTAAAAAAAAAATTTCATGAGATTCAGGACCTTCCTTATACCCTCGATATTTATATCGACAAGTTTGAATCGGTTCGGTACACCCAATTTGGAGAAAAGTTTCACGAACGAGAACTCTAACGCCACTTGCACATCACCTTAGACTGCAGATAAAGGACGTGTTTTAGTGTGAAAAGTAATCTGGAAAAGGTAAACGGCAGTAAATACCGATTTCCTCGGGATTTCTAGCATGAGACCTGATCACTTCGGGATTAAATGAGCCCTTTTTTTCAACAATTGGATGTCCGACGTTGAACCATCTCCACGAACGCCATTTGCACATCACCTTAAAGACTGCAGATAAAGGACGTGTTTTAGTGTGAAAAGTAATCTGGAAAAGGTAAACGGAAGTAAATACCGATTTCCTCGGGATTTCTAGCATGAGACCCGATCCCTTCGGGATTAAATGAGCCCTTTTTTTCAACAATTGGATGTCCGACGTCGAACCATCTCGTTGGGTGCACGCGGAAGAGGAAAATGGCGGCCGAGGTTCCCTCGCGAACTCACTTCCACTGGATGTTGTTCTTGCTTTTCTTCTCCAAGATGCCGATGCCCTCGAGGACGTTGGTGATGTCGTAGATGCGGCGTTTCTGGACCTCGAGCTTCTCGGAGGCGACGTTCAGGTCCACGACGCCATCTCGACTGTTCTCCACGAGGTTGATGAACTTCTTGGTGAGCAGACTCAAGGACGTGTCGTACCGCGTCCTCTCGACGGTCTTGCCTGGGGAGAAGCCACTTAGAGCCGCGTTCTCTTTGTCTCGGAAAGTGAAATTGCCGGTACGAGCTAAAGGGTCCTTACTTTTGGTGGGCGTGTGTCCGGCCAGGGAGTTCGATCCCGACCTTCTGCGTTTACCTCGGGGGGCCTTGAAAGCCGACTGGCTGGGCCCCGTCGTTCCCACCTCTAAGTTCAGTCTTCTCTTCACCGCTTGCACCGAGATCTGGGGACAATCGAGGCGTTGCAATCATGAAATAGTATAAGGCGACATAATGGATGGTTCCACAAAACGTGACCCTAAATTCGGAACCCAGGATCTCAGATTTTCTCGGATCTAACGACGCGAGCGCTACGTGCGGATATTAAGGGAACTCCAATCCTATGTGACCAAAACGTTTCCTACTGGCGTAAATGACCTAAAATGCTTTTAATTTTACAATTAAGGTCCGCAAAGCAAAACAATAATCTGCGTATGATATACAGAACGTGATGTTTTTAAACGTGATGAAGACTAGCGGACATGCTAGCGGTCCGGAATTTATAATTGCGAAATTTCATCGGAGGCGGTCTCGGCACTAGATCGGAAAGAATCTGAAGATCTCGGACCCCTAACGTGAAGACCATGATGTAGTATAAAGATATAAGGCCACTTGACTAGATATAACGCCAATGGTGGATTCCACAAAAAAGTGACCCTAAGTTCGGGACCCAGGATCTCAGATGTTCTCGGATCTAACGACGCGAGCGCTACGTGCGGAAAATGAGGGAACTCCAATCCTACGTGCCGAAACATTTCCTACCAACGTAAATTACCTAAGATGCTTTTAATTTTGAAATTAAGGTACGCAAAGTGAAACGATAATCCGCACATGAAATACTGAATGTGATGTTTTTAACGCATTCACTGCCAACTACGAGATATCTCATTGTAAGCGTATGTATCAAGGATCTCAGATTTTCGCTGATCTAACGGCGCAAGCGCCACTTGCGGAAAATGAGGGAACTCCAATCCTACGTGACCGAAACATTTCCTACCGACGTAAATTACCCAAAACGCTTTTAATTTTGAAATTAAGGTACGCAAAGTGAAACGATAATCCGCGCATGATAACAGAACGTGATATTTTTAAACGTGATGAAGACTAGCGGACCCACTAGCGATCCGTAATTTTTAATTGCGAAATTTCATCGGAGACACTCTCGGCCCTAGATAAAAAAGAATCTGAAGATCTCGAACCCCTAAGGTGAGGACCATGATGTATAAAGATATAAGGCCACTTGACTAGATATAACGCCGATGGTCGATTCCACAAAAAGAGACCCCAAAATCGGGACCCAGGATCTCAGATTTTCAGTGATCTAACGACGCGAGCGCTACTTGCGGAAATTGAGGGAACTCCAATCCTACGTGACCGAAACATATCCTACTGGCGTAAATGACCTAAAATGCTTTTAATTTTACAATTAAGGTCCGCAAAGCGAAACAATAATCCGCGCTTGATATATAAAATATGATGTTATTAATGCGATAAACACTAGCGGACATGCTAGCGGTCCGTAATTTTTAGAAAAAAGTGTTGTATTCGAATCAAGTGTTTTGAAGGGGGTTTCACTTCACCTGAAGGTATACAAAATGAAACGATAATTGTGCCCATAATTATGAAAGTGGTCTAAGTCATATATTTTTTGTTTCGAAATTACATTGAATTAATTTCGTTTGAAATAATATGGCGTGAAATAACTGATAAACTCATTTTTTTTTTAATTTTGACTTAGACCACTTTCATAATTATGGGCACAATTCGCGCATAATATACAGAATGTGATGTTTTTGACATGATAAAGCGGACGATAATTTTGAATTGCAAAATTGAATGGAGGAATCGCTTTCGGCCTTAGATCGGAAAAAAAATCTGAAGATCTTGGACCTCTAAATTGGGGACGATTTCAATACATGGCGTTGAATCTCCTTATATTACTTCGTGGTTACAACACTCTCTCTCGCTCTTTCACTTGTATCGGGTCGTTCCAAAAGTCCGATATTTTCCTCGGCGAATTTTCTTTCGAGATAACTACGAGCTAAAGTGACACGAAAGGGTCATCTAGGGGTCTCGTTCATCATTCTTCCGAACTGGGTATAACGAATCGTTCGAAATTTTACCACGAAATTGTATCAAGTACTGCCCTAGTAGCACAAAATATTTGTCCTATATTTTCTATATATTTAACGAATATCGTACATTTTGTAAATATTTGCCAGACATTTGAAATATNTCGACGTCGATAAAGAAGATTTTTTTAAATGCCTACGTTGCCGTCGTTGGCGTTTATATTGACAGCTGGGTCGAATTATATTGGGTATTGTACCAAATGGCGCTCCATGTGTTTTCATAATATTTTTCTACCAGATATACAAAACATTTCGTTTCATTTTAATACAAATATTTTTTAAATATTATCTGCCGAATATATTGTAAACGTTTTAAAAATATTTAAAATCAAAATCACACGTTTGGCTCCTATAATGAAATAGCGGAAGGAAAATATTAGAAATATTTCTCGTGTTTTTTGATACCTTGCTCCTATAATGAAATAGCGGAACGAAAATATTAGAAAAATTTCTCGTGTTTTTTGATACCAAATGAAGTATCCGATAATAGTCGCGAGATGTTAAGTGCCGAATATATTGTAAACGTTTTAAAAATATTTAAAATCAAAATCACACGTTTGGCTCCTATAATGAAATAGCGGAAGGGAAAATATTACAACAATTTGTCATGTTTTTTGGTACCAAACGAATTGTCCGATAATATTCGAGAAGTAAAAAATGTATTTTCATTATATGTTTATAAATTATTAAAACTAAATAGGTAATTGAGATTTCGACAAATATTTCACATAAATTCGAATGAAATCTACACATCTTAAAAGATCTGTCACTTGAGATATTTAGCAAAGATTGCAAACCAATATTTCGAAATTATTCTCTGCTACTAGGGAAGAAATTAATCTTTACCGGAAGTTGCATTTTTCGCTCAGGGTACTTTTTCCGTTATATAAGTTCCCGCCGTCTTAATTACGTTATGTTACGTTACGTTACTCTGATAAAAATGTACAACTGGAGGCGAATAAATTATAGTCCTATACAAACCTAGTAGACCATTACTTATTTCTACATTTTTCGTTTAGTTGAAAGTATTTCACTTTTAATTCCCGTTAAGAAATAATTATTTCAATCATTGAAAATTTCACTTGAGTCAACCCTAGTAGCATAGAATAATTTCTAAATATTTCTTTGTAATCTTTGCTAAATATTTCAAGCGATGATTTCTCAAGAGTTCTTGTAGATTTCATTCGAAGATATTTGAAATATTTGTTGAAAATCTCAATGACATATTTAGTTACAATAANTTATAGAGATAATATTCTAAAGTAAACGTTTTGCAATTATTTCAAATGTCTGCTAAATATTTACAAGATGTACGATATTCGTTAAATATATAGAAAATATAGGACAAATATTTTGTGCTACTAGGGAACTATCCGATTTTTAAATAGGCACATTTAATTCATTTCAAGTGCCTCATTTTTCTCAATGTAGAGACGGCGGGAACTTGTTCCTCGACCTAATACATAAAGCTGGCAAAAACAGAAATGAATGGCAATAAATAGCAATAAATTAGCAACCAATCTGATCGAACGTGCCAAATTGGGGAGCTTTATGTACATCTTTTTCCAGGTGTAGCCCACCTTGTTTCTCTTGCGGGGTGCCGAGACCTTTAGAAAATTGTTACTTATGGAACGACCCGATAGAATACAAATAATACAAAGAAAAGGGAGGCATTACCTCGGCTCGCGGGGGTGGCTGCGTGGGCTTCCTCGACACCTGGTGGCAAGGAGTCTGCCCGTACTGGTGGTCCTGCAGATGCGGACTCGGCGTCTCCTCGGCGATCTTATGCGTCTGGACCTCGTCTATGGACCCCTCGTCGATGTACTCTTCCTTCACCGAGGGCCACTCTGAAAACGATGGACGGTTAACCTCTTCACTTACAATATCGCGTGAGAGACGGGTATACCAATCGGGCCAAACGTGAACAAAACGTGTGAGAGACGTGGTATGTCAATCGGGCCAAACAACACGTATAAGAGTACGTTTACGTACACGTAAACAAAACGTATAAGAAACGCGTGAGACTTTGAACGTTCCGCCAAACCGTGAAATGGCCCGATGTATGACCAACATTTTTCTTGTTTATGGCACGCGCTACTTGAAATTAAATCGTAAGTCAAGGGGTTAAGGCGAAGTGAAACACGTCGGGGAACTTGATCGACGTCGATAAAGAAGATTTTTTTAAATGCCTACGTTGCCGTCGTTGGCGTTTATATTGACAGCTGGGTCGAATTATATTGGGTATTGTACCAAATGGCATATTCCGTCTGTCGTTTTTGTGCAATAATTATAAAGAAATCGAAGTAAAACTCCAGAAATCCTCTGGATTCAAGCTCTCTGGGGCCCTAATTGACTGCAGGGGGACCCACGGCGCCATCTGTGATTTCCAGGTCAATTAAATTTTCACTCCGAGACCTCGTATTACCATCCTTTTGGAATAGAAGCGCATACGACACTTTTTTTGCCTTTATCCCGTTCAAATGCGAGTTTCTCGATTACCAGAGTGTTCTAAATTGTCGTACAAAGTTAATAACACTTTCATTTCTCATATCAGAGTCTTCAATAAACATGTATCGATTTTCCTTAAGGTGAAGTGAAACACCCTTCCAATCAGTCAATTCGAATACAACCCTTTTTTTGAAGGGTATTCGACCAAACTGTCCAAAACTTTGACACATCACTCCTGATCATCTAAGAATTGTCCTGATACATTCAAAATTTGGATTTTGAAAAAATATATGTAACTAAGCCCATATCAGAACCAAAACGGCGTCGAGCTCTCATATTTCGATCGATATACAATTATCGAAGACTCCAATATGAAAAACGAAAGTGTCATTACATTTGTACGGCAATTTAGAACACTCTGGTAATCGATAAACTCGCATTTGAATAGAAAAAAAGGCAAAAAAAGTGTTGTATGCACTTCTATGCTAAACCGATGGGAATAAGAGGTCTCGGAGTGAAGATTTAATTGACCTGGAAATCACAGATGGCGCAGGGGGTCCCTCTGCAGTCAATTAGGGCCCCAGAAAGCATGAATCCAGAGGATTTCTGGAATTTTACTTCGATTTCTTTATAATTATTGTACCAAAACGACAGGTGGAGTACGCCATTTGGTACAATACCCAATATATTTCGATATAGCTGTCAATATAAAAATGAACGTCGGCAACGCAGGCATTTATAAAAATCTTCTTTATCGACGTCGATCAAGTTCCTCGACGTGTTTCACTTCACCTCGACCGCGTTATACGCGATTCTACTGTATCTGACCACGAGAGCAGCGGAAACCAAAAGAGAAAGAACAGTGGGGTCGTTTCTTGCTTTTTCTCCGTCTTTTTTATGAAACTGTTGCTGATCCGATTACGAATGCAGCAGAACCGACAGAGAGAGATTAGAGGGGCTGTTTTCCCTTTCTTTACGTGTAACCCTTGCTCGGTGCGATATGGCGACTGCTGTCTAATTGTGAGATAGAAACGAAGAGAACAGCCTCTTTATTTGCTCTCTTTTTCCTCTTCGCTGCCTTCGCAAGGCTGCAGAGTTTGCGAGAATACCAAGGAAATGATTGGGCTTGAAGGCCTCATACGTCCCACGTCCATGGTGGAACGTTTATGGTGGAATGTCCATGGTGAAGGACTCACCCAGCTTAGTCTGCACCATATCGGGGGTGACCGGCCTGGCGGGGTCCTCCAGGATAACTTGTCTCTTGACACGAGGCATTGTGGCAGTGATCGAGTTGCTGCAATCAAACGGGAGGTTAGAACGATCTTCAACCTTGCCCATCTTTTTTTAAATTTAAACATAGGACTCATAGAGGTGATATAAAACAGTTATTTTATATATATTAGAGGTACCTATAAGTGATCAATTATTTTGAAAGAGGGGTTTTAGGCGTGACAAAATTTTATTAGTCATGGGTACCCATAATATAAAACGTAAAAATATATTTATCATAGGACTCATAAAGGTGGTAGAAAAGTTATTTTATATATATTAGGGGTACCTATAAGTAATCAATTATTTTGAAAGAGGGGTTTTAGACGTGAAAAAATTGATTACTCATGAGTACCCATAATATAAAACGTAAAAATATTTATTATAGGACTCAGAAAGGTGATATAAAACAGTTATTTTATACATATTACGGGTACCCATAAGTAATCAATTATTTTCAAAGAGGGGTTTTAGACGTGAAAAAAAAATGGATTACTTATGGATACCCGTAATATAAAACGTAAAAATATTTATAAGACTCTTCTCCAAACTGGGTGCACCGAACCACTTGAAACTTCAGCATGTGATTACGAAGGCCTTAAGGAAAAACACGATGCTCGTGAAATTTCATTTTCCACAAAAAAATGTGATCATGGTTTTAATCTAGGACAAATTACAATTTTTTCTGCCGAAAAAAGAAATTTCATGAGCGTTGCGTTCTTCCTTGGGGCCTTCATAGTCAAGTGCTGAAGTTTCAAATGATTCGGTGTATACAGGTTGGAGAAACGTTATATAAATATGTTAACGGCGTTATATATATATAAAATATATATATAAAATAACTGTTTTACATCACCTTTATGAATCCTATGATAAATATGTTTTTCGTTCTATATTATGGGTACCCATATCTATATCTGATACCCATCTATATATATGATATTGAATGACCATTAACCCTTTTAGTGCCGGGCTAAAAAGAGGTGCTTATGCGAAGATAACCGGCCGAATTTTACGATTTTACTAGGATTTGGAAAAAGGCTTATAAAAACCAAACGAAAAGCAATATTTACATAATTCAAAAAGCAGGGTATAAAGGACAAAATAGAGAATAAAACGGTGACGCTAATTTTTCTATATTCATTGAAAATTACATAAATAACAAAGGTATATGTGATCAAAAAAAGAAAGAAAAATTGAGTTCTCCGTTTCAAAACGTAATTGCACATAGGAAGAGTCATCTTTTTATCATAAATTTATATAAACCGTTTATTGCAAAGTATATACTTTAAATTTCCAATATATTTTTTTAACAAAATCAGTAATATTGCACGAGAAACATAAAAAATAACTCCAAGGCACGTGGGAGGCCCCGGACGGATTATCTCATCCGAAACAAGTGATTGTTATAGGTTATAGGTTGTTATAGGTAGGTTATGGGTTGTTATAGGTGTTGTTGTATCGTTATTTTAATTCTCTCGTAATGAAATTAGACTATTTATAACGTATTATAAATTTATTTTGAGATTGAGATCTCTCGCAAAGCGAATAGTAAAGCGCTACAAAATCCTTGATTTTCGGACGGAAAGGGTTGATTTTTGGAGGGTTAGCTTTACATAAGGAACTTCAGGAAGGGGCTCGAAACAATTCGATATATCCAGTTTAAAGAAAAGTTTCATAAACGAAACCTTCGCGTCGCCTCTTTCACCTCACTTTAAGTCCATTTATGAATCCTTGAATTCCGGAAGGAAAGGGTCGATTTTTGGAGGGTTAGCTTTAGATAAGGAACTTTAGGATGGTGCACGAAATTCGGAGGAATTCTGACAAAGGCAGGGAAAGGCTCGACCGGAACTCGGGATAGAGAGAGAAGGTTAAATTCGTATCGCATGTCGGCGCTCAGTAAGCCCGGGCCAACCACCCTCGACGGGGCATCTTCCCTCGCGGAATAGCAGTGATTCCGGGGAAATGTGCAATGTCTTCCGTGATCGGGGATTATTACGTCGTGATTGCGGGTTCCGATCTAGGCTAGATCCCCGTCGGGTCTGCGCAAACGGAGGCTCGGTCCGACGAGATCGCGTCGGTTCGGATCGGCTTAGCGTCATGCGATTCGTGAGCGGCCAAACTCGGCTCGTGGAAATCGCCGTGGGAAGTCGATCTCTCTGCCGATCCTCCAAGGATAATTGCCGACCCGTGCCGCAATGCGCCGATCCTGGAGACCCTTTCCGACCGTTTCGAGTCACTTTGGATTTCGAGTCCTCCAACCCCGCCGGCGAGATTTCCCAGTCGAGTTAACCGAACGACGAATCACCCTCCACGTTGAGTTCCCATGTAAGAGTAAATCCCGTTCCCTAGAAATCGTTGTAGATGACCGAAATGTAGAATCTTAAGACCGTTCGTCACTGTTCATGTGAATTAAATTGATGTTTATCATATGAAATTCAATCCATCTACAGGGTTTCCATCTACAACAAATCGCGTTCTCTGGAAATCGTTGTCGATGACCGAAATGTAGAATCTTAAGGCTGTTCGTCACTGTTCATACGAATTAAACCAACCCCGCTGGCGAGATTTCCCAGTCGAGTTAACCGAACGACGAATTACCCTCTCCGTTGAGTTCCCATCTGGGGAAATCGCGTTCCCTAAAAATCATTGTAGATGATCGAAATGTAGAATCTTAAGGCTGTTCATACGAATTAAACCAACTCCGCCGGCGAGATTTCCCAGTCGAGTTAACCGAACGACGAATTACCCTCTCCGTTGAGTTCCCATCTGGGGAAATCGCGTTCCCTAAAAATCATTGTAGATGATCGAAATGTAGAATCTTAAGGCTGTTCATACGAATTAAATCAACCCTCCCAGCGAGATTTCCCAATTGAGTTAACCGAACGACGAATCACCCTCTCCGTTGAGTTCCCATCTACAGGGAAATCGCGTTCCCTAGAAATCGTTGTAGATGACCGAAACGTAGAATCTTAACCCTTTTAGTGCCGGCCAAAGCCGTTAGCACTCGTAAAACGACGATATATCGTTGTTCGGCACTAAAAGGGTTAAAGCTGTTCGTCACTGTTCACACGAATTAAATAGACTCGGCAAGACTCTCGTTTTCGTCGGAAGGCATCTGGACTCGACGGATTACCCGCGAATCCCCTAACTGGCATCCCTTCTCACCTCCGAGTGTCGAGGGACTCGTCGGCGAAGCGAGGGCGAAATAAAAATGTCGAAAGAAACGAAACGGAGGAGGCATCGGCCCGCATTGCGGAACGACCGCGACGCGCAACAGCTGCGGCCGACACGTCACTCGCGAGGAACGTATCAGCAGCCCGGTTGATAGCTAATTATTATTCCACCAATACCGCCTTACTCGTTCACTTATACGTCCTTGCATCGATCTACGTCTACGTACGGACAAGTCGGAGCTATTTGTCTTTCCTGTACTTCCAAGCCCGACGGTTTTGTGCCATTAACGTTGGCCATCGTGCGTCCAAACGCGTCCCGATGCTCCGGATTTCCCAAGCTCCGTAGAGTCGAACGACGAGTCCGTTTAAGGGGTTATACCACTTTGAGATTTTCCAAAAATCAAAAAAAATTTTTCGCGGTTACTTTACGCGTTTTTCTTAAAACTGCATTTTAAAAGTCGGTGGGCACTCTAGCTTCGCCAATTTTCAATCGGTCGTCTTGAGTCTTTTTTATTTTATTCGTGCGTCCAAACGCGTCCATCATCGATTTTCGCAACGCTCCGGTAAATCGCCTTTCAAGCCGCCATTTTTGTAAATAAAAAAAAATACAACAAAAAATATATTGTCGTTTAAGAGTACTATAATACCTTACTGTACTTTAATTTGGATAAAATCGTTTTAATTGTTAAAAAAAAGTTCTTGAAGAACCGTAATTTTTGGGTGGGTCCAAGTGGTGTAACCCCTTAACGAAATGCCAAAAATGAGGCAGAGAGAAAATAAAAATGCGTCCTTCGAGGGGTAACCTCTTCTAAAGGGGATCTAAAGAGTGGCGGACCGCGTTGAAATTATTCTTGGACTTCCCGAAAATATTTCTTTGCCACCGTTCGAAGGAATATCGAATGAAACTTTTTTTAGTATAGAAAGGGAAACGAAATTAGCCTCTTTCGGGGTGAAATTTCGAATTAGGGAGGTCCAACCCCCTGGGCAAATTTCCAGGGTCCTCGCGAGGCGAGGCCTCCTCGCTGCAGGGGATGGAATTAAATCATCACGCGAGGTTCTATTCAATCGGCGGAGTCTTCAAATGAAATTGTCCGTCTAATTTCAACTCGGCGGGCTTTAAAATGATGGAAGGTCTCTCAGGGATAAGCGGCCCGGCGGGCCCGAGGTGGGCTTTAATAAAGGACCTCGATATCCTGCCCCACGTCCCCAACTGCGGCCCCTGCGAGCGTGACACCCCTTTGCGAGATCCTGAAGGCAACCCCCATTGTCAGCCCCGAACCACACCATAGACGATTAAGCCTCGATCCGGAACCCTTAGGCGCCTCTCCGTTTCGGTTTCTCTGCCGATACGTGTCCTCCCATCCTAGAGTGATCGCATTCCATTTTCCACCCCCTCGTTCTGCATTTCCGCGCGAAAGAATAACAAGAGGGCGAAAGGTTCGCCATTTTTCGGGCGACTCGTCACCTCTGGTGAACCCGACGTCCTTTAAATCCGGCTTCATTTTCCCTTACGGAATCGATTAGGAGATTTTCTCTGGAAAATACTTGGAGGCCCCACCCGGGGGTAACCAAGGGTTTCAATAAAATGGCCCCACGGCGCCGGGGACCCCAACCGGGGGTGTGTGATTAAAGTCGACTGTCCCTGAAATGGCGTGCCTCCGTCACGACCCAGCGGGGGGCTGATTATCGGGGGTGGAAATTCGAACCCTTCGCGCCCTCGGACTCCATCGGGATGTCTAGGTGACGTCGCTAAAAATCGTCGGAGAACCGCCCCAAGTGAATTGTCGCGTTCCTCTCATCGACGCGATACCACGTATTGGCTTTACGACCCTTAAGGCGATACCAAAGTGGCATTTAAGAGGTCCCAATCCTTCGTGAAAGTATTCCCCGAACTGGGTGTACCAGTTTCTTTCAAATTTCACCTCACGGAGAAGGAGACCCTAAAGTAGGTCCTGAAACTCCCGGGATTTCATTTCTTAAGGTGAAGTAAAAGTTACTTCCAGGTTTTCGTCCAACTTGCGAAAACCGTCTTATCGTCCTCAGGGACGAAATCCCTCGATTTGCGTGATTCCTCGCCCTTGGGCGACATGTTCCTCTGCTCCGGTAAAACCACCTACGCAAGTCCGCACTTTTATCGAATCACGCACGGCGACCAGTTCGCGCTATCGCGTATTGTTATTTCATCGCGACCTAAATGCGTCGCGGCTTTCCGACCCGGGGAAGCCTGCCAACGATACGTGAACAACGGGACCGAGGTCTCCTAGAGTAATGGACGTGGTGGTAGGTGTCGCGGAGAGACAAGAAACGAGAAACGGGAAGGAAGAAACCCTGGTGGGACTGCGACCTCATCTCTAGGTGATGTGCACCTAAGTGCTGCATCGACACCCTTTGTCATCGGTGAATGACGATCGCACTTGATTATAGCTCATAAGGTGCATATTGTGCATATAGTTCTCATCGTTTACATCGTTCATAGGGTTCATACAAGTCATATAATTCATATAATGCATGTATTTCATATAATTCATATAATTCATATAGTTCATATCGCTCATGTCGCTTATATTGCGAACATCGATCTAAACCGTCGAACAAAAGTACCCGTGCTTGCGTCGGCATTTCCGGAATTCTGGCCCAGGAGCCGCCATTGCGTGGCCGGTAATGACACGTAATAATAAACGCGGCGGTGCGTCGCGTGCGACGACGAATCCTGGGGCTAGGCTCCCCGACGAGCGGCTGTTTAATTGGCGTTGAAACCAACGGTGTGACGGCAACACCGTGGTCTGGCGTCGCCGAATGCCCAAGTCCCGGCCCGACCCGAGAGGGCGTTCGCCATCGTTTGTGGTCGGTGGTAATTACCGGCGGCACGCAACCCGATGCACCTATAGCCGCCCCATGGCCGTGTTTCCTTCATTCGCCGGCTTTCCGAGGTTTCATTGGACGGGGACGCCAGCCATTGGGGCGGCGGTCCCGGCGTCCTCGAGGGGCTTCGTCCGCTGCGACCTCGCCCGCTGCGATTTCGTCGGTCGCGAATTCCTCGGTTGTGATTTCTTTCCCTGCGATTTCCTTCCCTGCGATTTCCTTTCCTGCGATTCCTTTCCCTGCGATTTCCTTCCCTGCGATTTCTTTCCCTGCGATTTCCTTCCCTGCGATTTCTTTCCCTGCGATTTCCTTCGCTGCGATATCTTTCCCTGCGATTTCCTTCGCTGCAGTTTCTTTTACTGCGATTTCCTTCGCTGCGATTTCTTTCCCTGCGATTTCTTTCGCTGCAACCCGCTGCGAGTCTTACAATTTTTCTCCTAAGATGGCAGGATTAATATTAAAAAATCACCTTGGTATCGAGCATGTTACAGAGTAATGAACGTGGGAAGGATCGTTTTCGTAAACAGGGTTCCAGAGATCCATGGGTAACGTTCCTACGGTCGCAGCTACGGGTATCGTTGACCGCGCTTCCGGTATTCCTCGTAGGCGCGTCCATCCGTGCTGCGACCCTTCCGGTGACACCGGGCCGGCCTTTTTGCCAACTGGAACGTGAACGTTCTCCGACAGGATATGCATCGCGGAACAGAGACATCGATGACAAACGCGACGGATTTCGCGCCCGGCAAGTTCCTTTCCCGCGGAACGTTGCACTCCGAGATCTCGGATTCCGCGCCCAGAAGAAATCCGTCGATTCGAGGCACTATGAGTGACGAACGGTTTTTAAACATTTGTTATCATCCGTGCTTAATCGAGCTGATGATTCGAGGGAAGTATCGATGAAGTTTGGGTGCATTGGATCGATGAAGGAACCTCGATGCAGTTCCTTCGGTAAAGAATCGACTTATCGTTTTTAACCTCTTGTTATCATCCGTTTTTAAGAGAGCTCATGAGTTTAGGGAAGTATCCCGATGCAGTTCCTTCGGTAGAGAATCGATTTCTTGCTTTTAATCACTTGTTATCATGTATGGTTAATCGAGCTCATGAGTTTAGGGAAGTATCCCGATGCAGTTCCTTCGGTAGAGAATCGACTTATCGCGAACTGTCCCTTGTTCGGTCGTGGCTGGTTCCCACCCCGCGGGCGGATTTTTCCTCTCGGTCGCGGAATCCGCTCGCCACTCGTTAGCGTTCCGGCTGCGGCCCGATTAAGCGCAATTCTTGGCGCAATCCTTGGCGCAATCCTTGGCGCAACCCGCGCCAGCTCCTACACGGATCTCGCGGGGAATTATTTATCCCCTGTCCTCTCGGCGTTAGCACTTATGCGCGAGTACACGCTAGCGAGCGAAGCAACGCGTATAATGCCCGAGAGATTTATCGCGTTGCTCGGCAGCCCTCTGGCCGTCGATCGAGAGAGAAGTATAGGCGAGCTCCGTGAAATCCGCCCCGTTCGCCGAGCCCGATTTGGCCGGTTTCCTCAGGAATTCGAGCAACGCCCGCGATCCTTGGATAAATTAACGTCGCCGTCCTTAGGGACTCTTGCGGACTCCCGGGAGCAAGAGCTCGGATCGGGAGGAAGGGTCCCGTGAGAATATCCCCCGGGTATCGGTCGCGTCTTGGCCATCGTTAAGGTGGGATGAAATCACCGCCTAAGAGGTCTCATTTAAGAAACTTTTCTCCGAATCGTTTGGTACTTCATGTATATGGCGCTACGTAGGTCCTGGAACTCATGAAATTTCATCATTTTAACTTTTTCAACAATTTTAAATATTTTTAAAAGTTTCATGAACAATTGAGTCCTGAGACGGTACTTTTAGGTCGCCTTAATGAATCCAGATCTTTGAAGAATTTTAAATATTTTCTACAGAAAATGAAACTTCACGGGTGTAAAGATCTTCCTCAGGGCCTTTGTTTTCTCGCGGTGAATTTTTATAGGAATTTTCATCTCCAGTTTGTGGAATAGTTTCATGAAAGATTGAGTCCTGAGACGGCAGTTTTAGGTCGCCGTAATGAATCTAGATCGGTTCGGGAAGAATCTGGACATTGATCGTGTATATAGAGGATCATTTGTTATATGTCCCTTGGAGAGAGCGCTTTTGGGGTGCATTGTTATACGCGCCTCGAAGAGGACGCTTTTGGGGTGCACCGTCGGGTCGACTTTTAAAAGAGTCGAAAATTCGCAAAGGAGCCACTCGGTGGCGGATTCCCCGGGATTTATCCGTCGAGATCTTAGCACGGTTCTCGGCTAGCCTATTAATTACCCTTGCTCGAAGGGGCCGGGGTGGTTTTCCGGAGTCCGGTGGGGTTGGACGGGGTAAAAGGCACTTAGAGTAAGAGTGTATAAAGCAGGCGCACCCTCTGCCGCAGTCGAACGAACAACAGACGGGTGGCCAGGGTCGGGAGTGGGGAATATTTAAAAAGTAATATCAATTACATTTGCATATTCACCACCACCTCTGCGCCCCTAGTTTCGTATACGTAGAGGGGATGGTTCACCCAGGGCCGTGCACGGCGACGCCCGACGTCGGCCCGTTCGCCTAAATGGCTGTTCGATTAATCTAGACCTTAAATAAATCCCGACCTTCTCCGAAATAACCTCGAATTTCCGGAAGTCGACGTCGATCTTTATTCCTTCAAGAAGAGACCCGAAAAAAAAAAATGCCGATCGATGGGTGAAAACCATAGTCTCGCCGTGACAATTGAAATGGCAATTAAAAAATTCTTTAAATCAAGAAAATATTTCTCTAAATCCGTGAGACGTTTTTTTTTTTTCTCCCACAGCGTAGCTATTTGGCCCATCCTCGGAGGTTTTCTCCGTTGACTTATTTATATATCTCCACTTCCAGGGATTTATGCAATGGATGCGTGACGCAATATTCGGAGAGACGCTAGGTAATACGGTAACGCTTCTTATCCCCCCTAAAAAGGGGTCCTCCGGTTCTCAGACTCGAAACTCTTAACGCACCTCCCAGAAGAGGATCTCGGCATTGTCGCACCCGCGATTGTTACTCCTCGGACGCGTTAACATAACAATACGAGCGAATGCGACCGCGGCTTTCGGCAGCTTTTACTCCTCGCCAGGGCGACGCCACCAAGAGGCGCGTCTGCATCGACTCCCGGAATTTTCACCAAATTTTACGCCCTCCCCATCGACTTTCTACCCCGGTTTCCAAGCTGAGTTTGGGATTCTAGAGTGCCTCCATACACGACGCGTTACGTTCATTGAAATTTCGAGATCCTGCAGGAAAGGGAGGGTAGTTCTTGTAGGGACCGAAAGAAAATACTTTTCCAGTCGAATTCTAGCCCTTTTGAGCATGCCTAACCCACGTAAGACCTCTTCTGGCCCTGTTTTACATTTTCATGTCCTGCTTTCAACATTTCACGTGCTCCTTTATTCGAATTACGTCCTACACTGTTAAAAAGAAATATCATAATTTTATAACATTTCTCCTCGATGTTTCAGTCAGACGCGGTTAACTAATTTTATAACGTATTTTCAAATAAAATCTGACATATTCTTTGAAAATAAACATACGTAAACGATCCTAAAATTAAAAACTCACCTAAAGGATGTTCAAACGATGCGTACTAAATGACTGTCGAATATAAAATTTATAATTTTCCTTCGCAATTTCATAAAATTACAACGGGGTGTTATAAAATTATGAATTTAGTTAGAATTTTATAACAAATGCATACTAATTCACTGTTAAGACTTCAAATTTATGATTTTACTGCAAACTTATGTACTAAAAGTGAATGCATTTTTTTTTAAAGTGCGCTTCAGGTCTGAAAGTAGAAGGAATGGAAATTTCCGCCCGTTTTAAGGTCTAAAGTAGGACCTCGAACTTATATGGTAGAACAATTAGTAGCCCTAGTGGAATAAAAATGTCGTCTCGGATTTAAAACGCTACGCGTCGATGATAAGAAATTCGCTCGACGAAAGCGACGTCTTATCACGGGTGCGGCAATCAGACCACGTCTTGGGGGGAAGAAACGGCGAGAAAAGAAGAGAGAACGATTTCACGGACCGAACGATGTACCGTAACGAGGGTACATCCTTGTGGTATCGTTATCGGTTATCGTTCCTTCGACGATAAGCTCGGCCACCGTAAACGGAGGGCGTAGAGAGGAACGACGCGGGAAGGCACCGGAGGATCGAAACGAGAAGTCAGGGCAGTCAGCGTGGCTAATTGCTCGAATCATTAAGAAAAAACATGGAATCTAATCTACCCTTCCCCCTGCCCGATTCTGGCACGCCGCCGACTGCAGTGGGAAGTTACTGATAAGAATCGCGCCTCGCGGTAATGAAAATAATCACGGCGCGGCGTAATAACGACTCGAGTTGGGCTACCAGAAACCATCCAGAGAGCCTTTTCGATGGTTAATCCCTCTAAACCTGGTTTTAGTTCCATAAGCGTATCCTTATCGATATTTAGCGACTGATAAGAATCGCGTCCCGCGGTAATGAAAATAATCACGGCGCGGCGTGATAACGACTCGAGTTGGGCCACCAGAAACCATCCAGAGAGCCTTTTCGATGGTTAATCCCTCTAAACCTGGTTTTAGTTCCATAAGCGTATCCTTATCGATATTTAACGACTGATAAGGATCGCGCATCGCGGTAATGAAAATAATCACGGCGCGGCGTAATAAGGCGTAATAACGACTCGAGTTGGGCCACCAGAAACCATCCAGAGAGCCTTTTCGATGGTTAATCCCTCTAAACCTGGTTTTAGTTCCATGACCTTATCCTTATCACTGGCAAACGTGTCATCCGTATCGTCGCACTTCTTTTCCGACCCAATGCCCAGCGCAACCTTCGGTTGTTTCGGTTGGTACTTGGATATTCAATAGTTACTAATCGAGCATGACCGTTGTATTTACGTGGAAGGATTTTTTTCAAGTCATAGATTTGCAGTTAAAACGGCGGTCTGAATTATCGCGGACCCCAGGATAACGTGTCGTGTCCATGTCTCGTCGATTATCACGAACCGCGGGGATTGTAATTATTGCAAGGAAGGATTTCTCATGTCTGTTCTAAGATAAGCTACGGAAGTACGGTTCGTACGCGGATTGTGCACGCCTCGAGGGACTTGCGGAAATTAGTGCCACGGGTGTAATTGAAATTTGAGGACGATTCTCCTTTTACATTCCCGACTTGTCGAGGTAATGGTGAACGGAGCTAAAGACTTCTTCGAACCTGAGAAGCATTTATTAGAACGGTACCAATGGACTATCCCGATAGTCCAAAGGATAATTCTCTGAAACAAACTCGAGTAAATTGGACCCAAGGTTTCCTCGTAATTATGGGAATTTAAGTAATTAGGAGCTGGAATCGAAGAAATATTTTTCTTTCGGCTCGATGAATTCTTTCCCATGGCACGATATTGACTGGTACCGTTTAAAGAGCAATTGGCTGAGGCTTTTTCGAGAGAGTAAGACGAGTACCGAGGTTTTCAAGCGGTACGTCTCGCGCAATGAAACCACGAGGTCGGAGTAACGACATCGCGGTAGAACGAAACGAGTTATTTATTAAGTCGTTGTTACAGCCGCAACTAACGACGCAGCCGGTCCAAATGATGTCGGTTTGCCTGCAGGTTCAGGTGGCCCGACTCGGCCGTGTACACAGGGGTGCATACATTATTTTTGTCGCCCCTTCTCATAGAGCACCCACACCGTGAAGACAGGTGTTGCACCGCCGAGTCTCTTGGTCTCCCCTCCGCACCTTCCCTCAAAATTTATCGTTCATGGAAATTTATTTACCGCGCCACTCCGCCATGTGTTGACGGCCGACTGTGGTCGAAACCGAAAAACGCCGACTTTTACCATCCCCGAGTTCCGAATAAGAAACGCCCGAAAAGCAACCATCAACCCATCTCCATTACACCTCCAAAGGCCACCTATTTCTCTAAAGTGGGAATAAAAAAATGATTAATCGCAAAAACTTCAATCGGGACACCAGCACATACATTGCCAACGCTCGAAGGAGTTTTCCGTCGCCATGAACAAGGTCTTGAATGGTCCAAAAGTAGTGGGAAGACGAGATGCATCTTCCCGCAACTAGAGGCGTCGGTGACCGTCGAAGGCGACTCATCGGCCCGATATGGCGGCCATTTTGAGTATTCCGGTCATAAAGTCGATGCAAGTTGTGCTGGGCGACGGAAGGCGACAATCGACGACGGTCGTACCTCTTCGGTCGAAGAAACGCGCCCACGACGGTCATTTGTATTCCGAAGTTCTCCAGCGAGGCCTTCGACGTGTCTTGGAGGCCGCGCGTTGGGTCGCCGCCATTTTGTTTTGCCCACGGGGCGCCACCTAGGCCTTCGCTCTGGAACTTGTCCCTGCTTCCACGCGACGGTTCGTTTCGTCCACTTATCTCGTCCGTATCCAGCTCGACATCCGGCGGAACACGGTTCGCTCCCATTCGAAGCCATTGTTGACATTCGTCAACCCCTAAGAGCATCACTGGTCGCGTCTCATCCTCTGGGACAACTTCTCCTGGAAACCACCACGTCCCGACCCCCCCGGTCGCGGCACAAGGTTCTCGCTTCGCACTCACGTCCTCTTCAAGGGAGGTGGATGCCAGGTCGACGTCGACCCAGCACGACCAGAAGGCGTCGCCCGCGTGATGCCGTTGTACCGTTCACATGCCAGTCTCACTTTGCTCATCCTAATTGGCTTTGTTTTCGGATAGCCACGTGGCAAGTGCGGCTGGGGTCCTTTCCGAGCGAGGTCGAGGTGGGTCCCGGGTTCCTGGAGGCCCAGGAGGTCCAGGACGCGGCACGGGTACGCGGGTCGGCACCGGGACGCTTTTAGGATAGGACCCCGATCCGTGGTGGAGGGTCGCGAGGTTCGGCCGAAGGCAGGGAAGGTCTGCCGGGGAAGTAAGGTAAGGCGGTCGACCGGGGGTTCCTGGCCGACAGGGAGAGGAATACGAACTAAGGGGTTCTATATCCATCCGACGGAGCAGAGCTGAGTCGAGCGTAGCGTAGGAGAGCAGAGCAAGGAACACTGCCGCCACCCCGGGTAGGGGTAGCCGACGTCCGTCCCGAGTCTTTCCTCATCTGCAAGTCGTATAACCGAGCTAATTATCAAGTTAATATGGCCATTCTGTATGGAGCACCGAGCGCGAGTGGGTGGAAGCGAGATGGCCCCAGGCCTCTATCCTGGAGGTGGGAGCGAGAGGAGCGGAGTACATTGATATTATAAGTTGCTTCAATCGCTGTATTCATTTGTAAACTAACCAGGCTAAATGTATTCACCACCGCGAGGCGGCGCGCCGATAGGCGGAGCCACGCTCCCGGGGCGCCCTTCCTTCCTTCCTTCCTTCCTACGTTCCGCGTTCCTACGTTCCGCGACTTCCTTCTCCCTCGGACGCCGGGACCACCGGGACGCCAGGGTCCTCGTTCCTTGAAACAGATCCCTCTTTTTCGAGTACGAACCGTCGACGACGGTTGCACCACGTCGGCTCTCAGGACTCAGAATTTTCATCGAAATTTCAGTCTGCAAGGCTTAAGGGGGGGTGAAAGCGGCATCCGAAAGCTCAATTGTTCATAAAGCTTTTCTACGAACTGGGTGTCTCAAATCGTTTCATACTTTAAGACGTGAATATTGAATCCTCAAGGTAGGGCCTGGAACTCGCGAAATTTCATTTTTTATATACTATTTTTTAAATACCTATAAAGAAATTTGAAAAAAATAGAAATTCCGTCGGTGTCAGGACCTTCCTTATAGTCTCCCTATTTACGTTGTAAAGTTTCAAACTATTCGGTAAACCGAATTGAGAGAAAAGTTTTATGAACAAAACCTCTTCGACGCCACTTTCACATCACACTAAGGTGATTTGAAAACGGGATGTATACATACCAAGAAGTCTTTTCTCCAAACTGGGCACGTCAAATTATCTCAAACTTTTACACGTGATTATGGAGGCCCTAAGAGAGAACGTGCTGCCGTGAAATTTCATTTTTCAAAAATTCTTTTTTCATCTTTAGCCTAGGCTAGAACCAAAATCGCACTTTTTGTGAAAAATGAAATTTCACGAGCGCGTTCTTCTTTAGGGCCTCCATAATCACGTGTTAAAGTTTCATATGATTGTATGCATCCAGTTTGGAGAAAAGTTTAATAAACGAGACTTTCACCATCACCTTAAGGCGGAGCGAAAGTGGAGTCAAAGAGTCGTTCGTAACACTTTTCTCCGACCGTAGCGCAGCGAATTGTTTCGAATTTTATGACGTGAATATGGAGGCTATGAGGAAGGTCCTGACACCCATGAAATTTCGATTTTTAAACATTTTCGAGATGGATTCACCATCTATGGTAAATACCAGTATCCAGTTCAGAGGGAAGCTTCGATTGACAGATGCCGCTTTTACGTCCCCTTAACCCCTTTCGCTACAATGACGAGTTAGAGTCATTCAGCTAGAATGGTTCGAAAATTGAATCCAAGCGCAAGGGGTTAACGCCTGGATTAATGATGTTGATGATTTATGTCTAAAATTAGGGGGACGGTTCTTCAGCGACGTTCGGAAACGACGCGCAATCTTCTACGAGGACATCTTTCGGGTCCCGGTGACGAAAGCGTTCTCGCGATTCGAGTCGTCGTTGCGTCTGGTGTATTCGGCTCTTTTTTCCCGGGGTGCATTATCATTCCAACTTTGCCTTCTTCCTCTTCTCCTCGGTGCAGCAGGGCGTCCCTCTTTCGCCATCCACCGTCTTGGCGAGGTTTCCTCCTCGGATGCAGCAGGCACCCCGCGCGGACGACTTCTTATCCGAGAGTGGAGGACCGCGGAAATATGAATGCATAAATGCATAAGTGCAAACCCCCCTCGGTGCGGGGTGGGTTTCTGGCGTACCCCTTTGTCGCCGTTCCTGCATTTCTTTCCCCTTGCTCCGAGGAATGCCTCGCCGTCTGCGGATTTCTTTCGACAAACTTTCGCAAGCCCGAAATCCCTTTCATATTCGGTAATAATTCCCCGGTTAAATTTCTCTCGTCAGGGTCGGCATTTATTTCCCCCCTTCTAAGTCTCGGTTCGCCCAATCCGCTTCATGATCAATGACGATCGGGACGACACTCTTCGATCTGACATTGGATACACTTTTGGTGGGACCCAAAAGGGGTAGTAGGGTTGATCAAGTTGTAGAAAATCGAAAGGACCCGTGGTTGAGTCTCTCGTTCCTCGTTCCGTTCTCCACGTCTGCAGATCGGTTCCTGGACTTTTCAGGAGTCCGGTTGGCTCGATCCCTTCTGGTACCGGAATGGATTCCTTTCTCTTCCCGATCGTAGGAGGTCTCCGGAGTCCTCTTCTTCCTTTTCTTCCTTTGCGAGGCAGACTCTGTACCGCCGAGCCGTGGAGGCGCGGAGACACGGATCTTCGCCGGGGCAAAAAGCTGCAGCAAGCCTGGGACAGCAATGCCGCGGGATTAAAAGGATGAATTAGCATAATGCAAGTGGGTGCAAGGGAGCCACGTGGCGAGAGAGGGAGCCGGACTCTTTCGGAATCTGGCGAGCCATTACGAGACATCTCCTGCTCCACAAAATGGAGGAAATTCCAAGGACTCGTCGCCAACGAAGCCTAATCCACCCTAAGACCCCCTCTATTTTACGAATTCCCGGCGAACCCACCCTGAGATACTCGATGCACGTTATCCACTCTGAGAGGAAAAGCTCAATGAACGGGGAAAATGATGTCGTTCGTTCGGAAAATAATTATTCTACTTTCCTCTCTACTGCCAATCTGAAAAGTCGACGGTCGACTCCTCGAATGATTTCGTCGACCGTTTTAATAACCGGAAGAACCTCGTTACCGCGTCACGAGGTCGTCCAATAAGCCGTCGTTCGGTCCAGGTTGGGATATCATGGCATATTCACTTTGCCCAGCTTCTCTTCCAAGGGTGTTTCCCCCGCGAGGGAAGCTCGAGGTCGTAGGTCGAAGGTGGGGCGCGAAGGTAGGTAAGAGATAGCGAATCGCACCTTCGCTCATGCATGATTCAGTCGCGGTATCTCATTTCATCTCGAGGCCACCTCTTCTGGGCTAAACTATATCTCCTAATGGTAATGCCATTCCGCGCGGCACATATCTCTTTATATTACGTGGGCCGGTGGTTAAGGGTCCAGAGTGAGGCCAGGAAAAGCTATCCGGAGGATAGACCCCGGTTCTCCAGGTGTCGAGAGGAGGACCTGGAAGAAGGTGCCGAAGAGGGCGGAGGTTCCTTCCAGGACTCGGCTCCTAGCCACCCCGTAGTTTAGGGAGAACGAGTACCTTTTGTGCCGGGGGCAACTACCCTTGTATATAAATCCCGCATGTACTCGGGTATATACTCGCGTATACGCGCATCCCTTTCCTCCGGAGCTACCACTAACTGCGAGGAAGATCGTGTGGGTGCGCGAGGAAACACTCGCCTCTGTGTGTGTCTCTCTCTCCGAAGGGAGCTCCGCCGAAGCCCGAGGGGTGGAAAGAAATAAAGAAAGAAATTGTTAGTTCTCGCTGTTTTAAATTACCATTTATTACGACACATAAACCCGAGCCCGGGTCCGGGAAGTCCTACCAGCGGCCATCTTGTCCCGCCACCCCCGCAAGGAGGCTCCGTGCAGAATACCGGGGTAGCTATATCATCCTCCGCTTCTCCTTCTTCCCGGCGTTTCCGCGGCGTTTTCTCGCCCCTTCTTTCCTCCCTGGTATCGGTGGACGTTGCCAAAGGCGACCGACGTTCCCAGCCCCGCGGTAACGATCATTATGTCCGGCATGACGAGTGTGCACCTCTCCCCCGAGAAATGCCCGGGACATCTTTACGCCATGACGAATGGCCCGCCCTTTATTCCGCTTCCAGTCGGAAATCTCGGCAAACAAAGGCGGCACTTATTAATTTAACCATCACACTTTTCCTGAAACTTTACTCGAACGCCTCAATGGCAGTCCGAAGATCGCTGGCAGGGGTTTTTATTGTGTCGGAGGCATCTTATCCGCCCAGGGACTTATGGACCACTGATGGATCCGCCATAATTGCGCTTTTTCCAGGGGAGCGATGATCGTTCTTGAAACTATTCCTCGTTCGAGACTGTTTCATCTCCACTTCGGATATAGCTGGTCGAGGGGCCAGCCAGGAGCGTTTCAAATTCCCTTCCGGAAACCGGAACCACCCTCGACCCTGTCTCTTCTGTAAAGCACCGATCGTAAAGATCTCAAAAATAGCCAAGTCCGTTGGTATCCGAGGCGGGCCAGAGGCACCGGGGCAATAGAAGCGGCCAGTCTTTCATATCGTATCGGGGCGAGCTCGTCTATGTGGAAATGCGATCACTTAGAACCGGCCTCGAAGTATAATTCCCCGTCCTCGGGAGCGGAGCCCGGAGTCGGTGTGCGCGCCCGGACGGATCGTATATTTTTTATTATTGGCCAGAGAGCCGGACCTAGGGCTTCGAGACGCCAAGGGGAGGATCTTCGATAGCTGACCACTCGACCGACCTCTCCTTCCCGGTCCAGAGAGGAGCTCTCGGTGTTGGTGCCCTAAGCGTCACGCCGGACGGTATATCTTGCGGGGGTCGTTTTATTGAGTGTGGACGGCAGAAGCGATCCTCATGTTTTTACATGGAGGCAAGTTTTCCATCTCGCCCCGTTGGGCGGCAGAAAGCGGCTTCCACCTTGGAGAGGCCGCCGGTTTCCATGGAGGGTCCTGTAGGGACGTTGGTCCCCTAGGGTCGGGGTCTTTAGGGGAGGCTGGGGGTGTTTCGGAGGGACGCCTCATCGGGATGTGGGATAAAGTTCCGGTAACGGGAACGGATAAGTGGACGATCGGCATGAGAAGATGCCGGGCCTGGATCCCCGGAAGAATTCCATCTCTCGATATCCTCACCCGGGAAAGGGTGCAACGCTGGCTGGCTATCAGTCGATAGGAAGCGAGATCCTCCTCCGGAGGCAGCGGCTTCTTCCCGAAGGACGGGTCTTGGTTGGTCGTCCTCCTAGCCCCAGGCAGCGCCAGGAGGGCAGGGATTGGTCTAGGGGTAGCTGTCCGCGTTCTACCATCGCCCAAGGGTTCATTATACGTTGACCTAAGAAAATCAACCACCCTCCCCCCACGAGCCGGGTCCTCCTCGTCCACCCACCACCCACCACCCACCACCCACCGCCCGCAGCGCCCCGAACAACCGAACCAGGTGCCCACCTAACCCAACCTACTCCACCTTCTAGGTGCGGGGCAGGTCGAGTCGGGGTCTGCGGGTAACTCATCACTTATGGATACTGATGACTCTCGCAATGAACTCAGACCGTGCGCGTTGGATACCGCGCGGTCTTCCCTTCCGCCCCCGCCCCCTGTGGCCGCCCCTGTTCCCTCTCTAAATTCCTTCCCATGCCCCCCGTACCCTTCGCCGCCCCCGAGGTCGTCCACCCCCGCGGAGAACCTTCGATAACATTTTCTTTTTCCTTTTCCTCGGCGAGGGGGGCCGAGACTCGCTCGATCTCCGGCGCATTCGGCCCTGGCGATTACATACCGCGGAAAGTTAATAAAGAAAATGGAAATTCCCTAGCCGGGAAACGGGATACATCCGGGAGAGAACCTCTTCGCCCGCGTTTTCGTGTTGCCGAGTCGTTACGCCCTTTTCTGGACGCCGATCGTAAACTCGAAGTCCGAGCTTCCGCCCGGAGGAACCGGACTTGTTCTATTTTTTCTTCGGCTTGCTGCTCCTTGAACTACGCGCTCGGGGACTTAGGGAGGAAATTTTATAGTAATTAGGATGGGGGAATTTCCGCCGAGCCGTTTCGAGGGCTTGCCAACGAAACTGGTACAGGTGGTAGGGAAGTCATTTGCATCGGTCGTCTCTTGGGGTGGATTGGGGTGGACGGCCGAGGTTCAACCTTTCGGTTACCGAATCCCTCCATTTTCTATCTATCTTCCCCCGCGAATTGGAACCTTCCTGGGGGTGCAGAGGTGACGTTGGGCGGGAAATTTCGGAAAGGACTGCGGACGAAGAGGATATTTTGCAGCATTTTCCCCTTCGGTATATGCCCCATTCGTTTCTATTACGGCATCTCCGGGGTAGGTTAGATTTATTTTCACTCCATGGGTATTTTTTATGGGACCGCTCGTTATGGACGACCGTAGCGACGACGGCCGCGCGAAAAGGCCTCCGCACGCGTCCAAGACTCTTTGGGTGCGTTTACACCGACACGTGCGGCAAAGCACGCGTGTGCCCGAAGGAGACGGAGCGAGGGCCGGAGGAGGGAGGAAAAAGGAGAAAGGTTGCCGCAACTTGCCGTATAATAAACCCATAAACACCCCCTGCATCGCGAGACCACCCCTGCGAAAGCGACGCATAAAGCCACCCGTGCGTGCCCCAAAGTGCAGGACTCGATACACTTATGATGCCCTGTCTGGGACTCGCAGGATTTCCTAGGTTTTGCGATATTCCGCGATTTATCGCATATTAAGGGCAATCTTTTGGAGCCTTACCCCTTTGTCGTGGTCGTGACAACGATTTCGACCCAAACGTGGCATGCCGAATTGTTTGAAAGCTTCCACGCGAATATGGAGGCTACTAAATCCCGATACCCATGAAAAAACTCATTAAAATCGTAAATCCAGCTGTATAAACAAATTAATAACATTTAAAACGTCATGGTCTTTCCTTTCTGCCTCCACGTTCATGGTGCAAAGGTTTCAGAGGACTCTGTCACCCATATTGATCAACAAAACAGCGATCCAGCTCCAGGATATATTTCGTCGATCCTACAATTTAAATGGACTTTTTCCAACTTACTAATATGAAAAACACCAGTTCAGTCAATTTAACGAGATCGATCTACCATTAATATTCTTGACTTTTAGTAACTTATTCGCAGTCTATTCCCAGACTTCCTGGATTTCTTAGGATGTTCCGTTTGGCCTGTTCTTTTGCGCCTCTTTCCAGGTTTGGATGGATCACAACAGGATTCATTTTTCTTTATATATATATTTTTTTATATATAATTCACTTTTTATATAACAAATGGGAAAGTCGGGGCGAGCGACATAACCTAAATTTGTTGGGAAAAGTCCCGCTCAACGCGTGTCGCGGTGCGTTTTGTGGGAGGGAAGGAATGGGTGGATCACAACAAGATTCATTTTTCTTTCTATACTTTTATATATAATTCATATTTTATATAACAAATGGGAAAGTCGGGGCGAGCGACATAACCTAAATTTGTTGGGAAAAGTCCCGCTCAACGCGTGTCGCGGTGCGTTTTGTGGGAGGGAAGGAATGGGTGGATCACAACAAGATTCATTTTTCTTTCTATACTTTTATATATAATTCATATTTTATATAACAAATGGGAAAGTCGGAGCGAGCGACATAACCTAAATTTGTTGGGAAAAGTCCCGCTCAACGCGTGTCGCGGTGCGTTTTGTGGGAGGGAAGGAGTGATACCAGTCGGCTGAGACGACCTTGCCGCAAAATGGCGTTTGAGGTTGCACGAGGTGAATATAAGCGAGCTTTGGCGAGCATAACCTGCCGTGGGACTCGAGCATACTCGAGCATGTTCGAGGCATACTCGAGTCGAGGTGCGGTATGGTTACCGGCTCCGGTCCGCGCTCTTTCATCCGCGGTTACGCCAACCAAGGCCCCTAAGTGCAGGACCGCAGGGGAACGCATCAAGGAAACAAACAGCCGGCGCGCGCAATATGAATTAAACATGCTGATTAATAATTAACAAGTCGGCCGGCTCCTTGGGTATGCCGCGTGGGTGGATGCCAGACGCTCGTCTCGGTTCCAGGACGTTTACCATCTCTCTCCCGAGCTTACAGGTGTACCGATCCCTGGGGCACCGGTCCCTTCCTAAGAGCCCGCTCCAGGACGAGTTCCTTCTCACTCTCGGAAGTACTCCTTGACGAGCCGTCCTCGACCATTGAGGGAAAACTACGACCAGTTCCTAAAGGTGTCACCCCAGCGGAGGTGAACTAACCTAACCCAACCTAACCTAACCTAACCTAACCTAGACTTACAAGTCGGTACAATTCGTTTAATTTCTGATAAAAATTCAGCGCAGCGATTTCGCAACAAGCAAAGGACTACGTGTTAAGGCAAAAAGGTTTAGTTGTTCTTGAGAGCGGAATACCCGACTCTGCCCCGTCGTCTTGACGGTGTGTATCACGTTTTTCAGTGTATGGGGGAATCCAAGGCGTTTGTAGTCTACGATCTGGAATGGGCAAGACTGGGGGTATCTCTAATTTCTGAATTCTCGTTAAGCTCTCCCTTTAAACGGAGTTTTGCCAGAGGTGGATTGGATCTATCCTTAAATACTGACGCCCGTTCCTGCAGGCGTCGTTGAAATCCCCGAGCGCGGGGAGACAGGCGTCGCGGTGGAAAGCGTCGATTAGTGTTCATATGGGGTACATCTCGACTTATGCGACCTGGAATACCTGACCTATAGAAAATGGTAAAAACGTCGATAAACAAATTTAGGAATAAATGAAATTTTAGGGGCCTTCCTCATAGTGTCCCTAGTCACGTAGTAAAGTTTCAGACGATTCGGTGTGCCCAGCTCGGAGAAAAGTATCATAAAGAGATTGTCATCAAACTCCTTGCCGCCACTTTCTCACCGTCTTAAGCTCGACTAATAATACCTAATGGCCCCTAGGAAGACAGAAGGTCCCGGAAAGGCAGATGACACTACACGGGTCCCTTCATGCCTTTGCTATACGGATTAATTAGCGCTAAGGCGTCTAATGAGAGGCAGGTGAGCCGAGACCGCAGCGACTAAAGCAACTCCCGGCCACGCGATCTGAGTTTCCGCGCACCCTTGTACACGCGAGACTTTCCTCGACATGGTCTAAAAAGCGATTAGAATTCCCATTCGTTATCATTCTTTGAGTTAAGAGAATATTTCCTTGGTTCAATGACACTCTTTCTTTTCCCACGGTATCCGTCATCAGCGCTTTTCCACGCCGCCGTGGAAATGCTTGTGGAAACTCCGTCGCTTCCATATTGGTATCTGAAATTCCCGAAAGATGGCGCAGGGGGTCATCGAGAGAGCTCAAGACCTGGGTCATCTGTTGGGGGGTCGGCTCCGTATAATATCGATGCTAACGCGACACGGTCGTTGAGCTTCTGATCGACGACGTTGGTTAGGATATCGGTCACGCTCGCCGGGTTTATCCGACGGCCCGTCATCCGACGGGAGGCCAAGTGCCAGGATAACGACTCGATGGAAGCGGCAGAAGTGGGCCTTTGTTCGCACCTCGCGACTCCCAACCTTTCTCTCTGCGGCCGCCGCGGCGGGGAATCGGCGGCGGATACGTGCGCGCCCGTACGCCCGGCCACCGCGCGATTCTCCTTACGTTTTTATTGGCATCGCCTTAAGAGGATCGAGCAGTCACGTACCGTGAATTGTGGGCCGCGTGACGGAGGCGTGAGCGAGGTGTGATCCGATGGAACAATGCCATCGGAGTTCCTCAAGGAATGTCACATGCCGCACCCATCTTTCCGATCTCGGCCGCGCCACCTTGCCCGATCGCTGCCTTTCGGGCTGGCCTTCGACGGTTATCACCTTGGAACCGCGATTAGGAACGGTTCCTGGCGCGTGTCTTTAAGGGGACGCGAAAGTCCCATCCGAGGGGTCAATCGTTTGTCAAACTTTTACTACCGACTCGTCTCATTCTTGACAGTGTGAATATAGAGGCTGTAAGGAAGGTTCTGACACCCGAGACATTTTCTTTTCTAATAAAAAATGACAATATCCTTAAACTAATTTTTTAAGAATTGAAGTCTCATGGGTGTCAGGACGTTCCTTACGACCTTCGTATTCACGTTGTGAAGTTTGAAACGATTCATACACGAGATGCCTCTCTGATGCTACTTTCACATCGCCTTAAGGTTAAGTGAAACCCTCTCAAACCAGTCGATTCGAGGAAGACAGTTTTTTTTTAAGAGTATTCAACCGAACCCCCTGAAACTTTGACACGCGATTAGGGAGCATCACACGAATCGGGAGGAATTATCTTGACGCTTTGAAAGGTTGGATATTTAAAAAAGGGATTTTTTTAACTTAGCCTAGACCAGAACCAAAGTGCCCTTCGAAGAGTCAATCGCGAACCTTTTCCCCGAATGGAGTGCACCAATTCGTTTCAAATTGCAAGACATGAATGTGGAGACTCTGAACTTACCCCTGAAACTTGGGAAATATCATTTTTTGACGAGAAACTTTGATAAAACGATTCGGTTTACCCAATTCGAAGAAGTTTCACGGACAGAGCTGTGACGCCACTTTTGTATCGCCCTAAGGTGACGTAGAAAAACATCAAAGAGGTCCTGAAACTCATGAAATTTCAATGTCCCTAAATTCCTTCATAGATATTGTTGAGATTTGTTATGAAAAATGAAATTTTACGAGTATCGAGACCTTCCTTATGGCCTTCACGTTGAAACTGTAACGTTTCAAGCGATTCAGCACACCCAGTTCGGATAGAAGTTTCATTACCGATTGACTCCTCACTTTCACACTCCCTTAAGGATTTGATTAAGGTGGATCGGTGGAGGGCTGGAATCCATACCACGCTTTTCCGGACTCCATGGGGCATCCATGGGGAACGTCGTTAGGACCGAGTCGGTTCGGGACTGGAACCTTGGAAGGCGCGAGATTTATGAAGGCATTGAATGTAAATCCTAGCGGGTTAAACGCTAACCGTCGGGGGTGATGATCGTTTCAATCGGATCTTCCTAGTTCACACCTCGAGCGGAAGATTTATGTCCGCATCGAAGCCCGTCTTGTTACGCCGCATCGGCCGCGTCCCGAAGTTGGGACTTTCCGCAAGCCGCACGGCGTTTCGTCGTTTAATAAAAAGATGGCCCCTCGTTAAATCCCGAGGAAAAGTCCGCGGCTATTTCTCGGCATATCGTCCGTCCGGTTTCCGCAGGCGGAAATCGGCACGTCGCGTAAGTAATGAGAACGATGCGATTGGCCAGCGATTGCGGCCTTAACGCTGCCGTGTCGGACACGGGGCTGGTTCCGTCGCCGTTCCGTCGGCCGCCGCTGCGGCCGTTGTGCGGGCCGATGGCACCTCGTGGCGATTCCCGGTGTGACCCTATTTCAGCCGAATGTACGCGACCGGCATGAAAATGAAAGAAAGAACCGATATATCCACCACGTGATCGAGTCGCACTTAAATACACTTCTTGCGGCACCTCCGCACTCGAAACTTTACATCGAATATTTCAGTCTTGCGGTTAAATGACTAATTGGCATGCGTTAACGTCGAAAGATTCTTCGCTGAGGATAGCATGGGTTTTAATGCCGGAAACCCCATAAAGAAACGGATAAAAATTCCAGCAGAAATCGCTGGAAATTGTTGGCCCGACAAAATTATGACAACCAGAAAGCCGATTGTCACTCGTTATCGAATCTTATTGTTCGTCATATGAAATCAAAGGCAATAGGTTCTAAAAGAGGGAAATAGTTTTTATTAATTTTTGAGGGAATAGCCTTTTTCTTTCCATTTTTCGAATGTAGACTTTGGGGTACACTCGGAAAAGCGGAAAGTCGGAGTGGCGTTAGTCATAGGAAGAAAGGCGGAAACGAGTTCCTTGTAGGACTCTTTCGAATCCGTCGAAAGATTCTTCGCTGAGAAAAGCATGGGTTTTAATGCTGGAAACCCCATAAAGAAACGGATAAAAATTCCAGCAGAAATCGCTGGAAATTGTTGGCCCGACAAAATTATGACAACCAGAAAGCCGATTGTCACTCGTTACCGAGTCTCATTGTTCGTCATATGAGAACAAAGGCAATAGGTTCCAAAAGAGGGAAATAGTTTTTATTAATTTTTAAGAGAATAGCCTTTTTCTTACCATTTTCGAATTCATACTTTAGGGTACACTTGGAAAAGCGGAAAGAGTGGCGTTAGTCATAGGAAGAAAGGCGGAAACGAGTTCCTTGTAGGACTCTCTCGAACAAAATGGACGCCATTGAGACGAGAATTATCGCGATGGTCGTGGGTGTAAGAACGGGTGTTACCTCGTTACACGGTGTGTCCGGCATACCCGGTGCACGGTCCCTTGGCTAGGTCTTATTACCAGGGCGCTGCAATTAAAGAAGGAAGCCTAGAAATTAGCGGGTGGGGAAGGGCGTAAGTATAGAGGAGGCGTTTTACCGTCCGAGGGTGGCGTCCCCGGCGACGTCGGCGTCGACGGCGCCGACGGCCTCCACGAAGACGCCAGATGGAAAGGAAAGGAGAGGAGCCAGCCTCCTGAATATGCATGGACCAAACGGCACGGGACCGGGACGAGATAAGAGCCAACTTATTTTTCCGCCCTTTATTTTACTCCCGAGTTATTTTATTTCCCCGCTAACTGCTGGGCGCCGGAAATGGACCCGTTCCATTCTCTTTTTCCTGTTTCCTCCGGAATTAGGAAAATTCCCGAGGCGAAGATGGCTCCAAACTTAAGCAGAGGCCCTTCTACCTTCATCCCATCGACATTTCCCTGGATTAAGAATCCTGACGCCTTCAAGTGTCCCATTTCCCGCGATACGCCTTAATCCCGACGATTATGCGGTGGAAATGGTCCCGGACGCCGATTTCGAAGCAGCGGACGAAGTCGCTGCACGTGGATGTCTATTTCTGGCTGATATCCAAACTCCGATTCGGATACGTCGAACTGAAGGTTGGGGTAACTCTTTAGCTCGGTAGGGGGTCGAGAAAGAGAGGGAGCCCTCTCGATGCTTTCCTTTGGCCGTGGATCGTAAAAAATGGCGGAGGTGGCAGGCCGTAAACGAGCTCTTAGGGGTAGGTGCGCTTTAATGGCGGCCTCGGTCGGTAAATCTCGGCCGAGTCTTCCGCTTAATTTTTTAACAACCCTGATCTGGGCCGTTCTCGTCAGGGAGGTTTTCGAGCATCGTTCCGTCCTTCCCAGGGGGAGGGAACGAATTAAATTAATGCCGCGACATTGCGGGAGGACGGAATAACGGCGCGTTTTCGCTTACAATTAAGCGCCATAAAACTGTAAGCCGGACCATCCCCTAAACTCTCCCAGCCCTGGGCGCCGCTCCGGCCAGTCGCCAATGAATATTTTTATTTAATGCCCCATTAGCAGGCTTGCCAAGCCCGGTCGCACCCCGTGGTACCAGTGGTACCAATTCTCTGCGGAATCCTCCCCGCTAGTTACCCCATATCCCGTTCTTCGGATGGATTCATCCCCCTAGGGCCAACCTTCGACCCACTTCCTTCCTCACCCGAAGACGTCCGCGATTCCTTGTGTTACGATCATCCACTTATCCGAAACAACGTCCCCAGGGATGTCCCTTCTGGAGTCTTCTGGAATCTCCTCTTCGAGCCATAAAACGGTTTACAATCCATTCTTCGACGTCTCGGGAAGACATTTCCAGGAATCGCGAGGGTGCCGAACTCCTCTCCCGTTAACAGGGGTGAAGAGAGTTTATTCGATTGGTTTCCAAAATGCTGAAATAAAACTACACGGACTCCTTCGTCCACCCACTGGTACCCTGAGAAAAATCATCCCATCCAGTTCTTCGACCCCTCGGGAAGACGTTTCCAGGAATCGCGAGGGTGCCAAACTCTCCTCTATTAATAGAGATGAAGAGAGACGGTTTATTCGATTGATTAGCAAAATTTAAAAAAAAAAAAAAAACTGCACGGACTCCTCCGTCCATCCACTGGTACCCTGTGAAAAAAAAAACACCCATTGACCCATAGAACCATTTTGTTGATTCAAAGGATTAACATAATATATTAATGTACTCAAACTCGATAGAATGGGAATTTATTCCAGTGAAATAATCACTCCTTGAATCGACTAGGTAGTTCTTTGGTACCATTCGATATTTCTTTGGCTATCTTTTTTCTTTTTTTTTTTCCCCCTCGGAGTAGTCATACGGTTGGCACGAAACCGAAGATAAAAATATCGGCCGAGGCGTTTCTCGACCAAGTGACGTAACTTCCGTCGGTTTTATCGGTTTTATCCGACCAACCGATACCGCAAATCCGCGGGCCAGGTTTGCTGGACACTCCGTTCGGCAGAAGCGAAATATTAACCAGACCGGAGCAATATTTAACATTCCGCCGATACCCCAAATGAACCGGGCTCGAATTCCCAGCGAATCCTGTAAATGGCGGACATCGTCGGTCGCCACTCGTTCGGCAATTGCGTCCAGTTTTGGCGGTAGTACAGCGACACGACGGGAATTTCGGGCGGAAAAGTCAGCGTGCCTAGCCGCACCCCGTGGGACGGCGGGCCGCACGCACCAATTCACATCCCGCATCTGCGGAATCTTATTAATAAATTACTCGAGCAACCGCCGAGCGCCAACCACCACGGTGGCCGGTTACATTTCCCGGCAGAGTTGGTCGGCGTTTCGCCGAGTGAGTTATACGGCTCGATGTACAGAGCGTGCCGATGCGTTGTATGGGTATGACCTCATCCGTGTACGCGCGCATATCGCGGAGAAAAAAAAAAAAATCACGTGCCTGACTAGAAAATGGACCAGCAATACTTTCTTTTCATTCTTAACAAGAACACCGAGGCAACGAAAATTCTATTCGTGGTTTCGATGTTTCTGAGTTATACAGATCGATGTACAGAGCGTGCCGATGCGTTGTATGGGTATGACCTCATCCGTGTACGCGCGCATATCGCGGAGAAAAAACAAAAATCACGTGCCTAACTAGAAAATGGACCAGCAATACTTTCCTTTCATTCTTAACAAGAACACCGAGGCAACGAAAATTCTGTTCGTGGTTCCGATGTTTCTTGCTAGGCACAATTACATGACGCTCATTTGTCTGAGCAGGGATAAGAATACGTGGCCATTTCCGGAAATTCATCAGCAGATCATTTAGGAAGCATTATTACTAACGAAAGCTAACCAATGGTTACATCTATGATGTACTTGGATTTTTCCTGTTGGTGCAATTATTCTTGCGGTAACAGGGTTTATCGGCAATGTTGTTCTTTGCTAGAAATTCAAGCCTCATTTTTTTCGTACATCGCTGTCATAAAGGTGTAATCCCTCTTGCAGTGTCAGGGTTTATCGGCAATGTTGGCCTTTGCTAAAAATTCCAAGGTTTTTTTTCGCGCATCAATGCCACAAGGGTCGGTTCCATGGGCCATGGCCAAAGTTTGGGGGCCACTTTAAGGCCTTCGGAGACGACTGAGAAACGCAAGGAAGCAGGACCAGACGTTACGACACACCCCATAGATGGATAAAGAAGGGTACGGGAGATGGAGCGGTGGTCCCCGTGCACCTCCGCCTCGCACGGGCCTCTGGTGCGTACTCTCGTAAGTGGTAGGTACGTAATAGGTACTAGACAGTAGGTGGTAAGGCTGCGTGACGAGGCGATTGCGGGCCGTGACTAAAATATTCAAAAATATGTATCTTTCTGGCCGGACTGCCGTCCAGTTCCAGTTCCAGTCCCGGTCCCCGGTCCCTGACGCGTTATGCGGCGGCGGTGCACGTCGCCGTATTTATTTCGCGTTTCCTTCCGGTCGCGGGATCGGGGGGAACGCCCGGATCGTTCGTCGAGGAAGGTTCTCTATCCTGGAAACGCGATGGAAACTCTCATCCCCGAGTTCCGATTTCTTGGAGGAAAATCCCTCACCTCTGACCCTCGGCCGCCACCTCTAATCAATCATCAGCAGAGCCCAGAGTAGGACTTCCGTTCCCAAAAGAAAATTCCCTGCATCAAAGAAAAGTATTTCAATGACTCAAGGAATTATTACACGCGAGAAATGACTTCACTAGGATAAATCCAAAGAAATTGTCCTTCTCGGGGTACACGTGCATCTCGCGAGGTGTACGTCCTTCCGTTCTCGGTTGGAAGGAAAAAACCACGAAAAGTGGAAATTTTCGGAGGACCCCCAGTCCCTAGGTTCGATGTCACAGGGCGCATACTAATTATCCCTCGATGGAAACGTTTCTCTGGCTGATTTAAAGCCTCTTGCGGGTTCCTGGTCGTCGAGGAACCCGCAGAAAACTCGACGGCCATCAGCGACTCGAGACCGCGACATGGACACCGGACGTGCCGGTGGCCATCTTGAGCCCGAAGAGACGGCGAATAACCCACGTCCTCGAGGCATGCCCACGCGATTCTTTTGTCTTGCCGCTCTGTTGCTCTCGCGCTAATGCACCTTCCGAGTATCTGCCGGTTGCTCGAGTTACTCGGACGTTCGTTAGTCCGCCAGGAGGCGCGTTTTCTGTTCCTCTTCGAGGTCCTCTTCGAGGAACGACGCCCAGGTGGGACGCAAAGGAAGGACCTTCATTAGCAATCGGTCGTCGCTCGACCTGACCTTAAGGCGACGCGTAAGTGGCTTCCAAAGAGCTTCACTAGTTCATGAAACTTTTCTCCGAACAGGGGGTACCGAATTGCTTCAAACCTTCCAACGTGAATACGGAGACTCTCAAAAAGGTGCCGACACCCATGGAACATCATTTTTTACAAGGAATTTCTAAAAACGACTATACGAAAATACAATAGGTGAGATTTCACGGGGGTGGACGTTACATCCTGAAGTTTCTAATGTTTCGCTACACCGGATTCGGATTCTTATGGTAACACCCATGGAACGTCATTTTTTTTTACAAGGAATTTAAAGAAACGACTATACGAAAATACAATAGGTGAGATTTCACGGGGGTGGACGTTACATCCTGAAGTTTCTAATGTTTCGGTACGTCGGATTCGGAGGAGTTACATAAACGAGACCTCTATGACGGCATTTTCGCATCGCCTTAAGGCGAAATAACATCGGTGACGAAATACTAAAAAAGGAGCGACAAGGCGGATCCTGGCCACGGGTCTCGCGAAGGGCTTAGAGAGCCGGCTGACACGAATTTAACGAGTAGACGTCGCGTCGTTAAGGGGTTCCGCCAGGGGGAGGTCCACGGGGTCCACGGAGGCCGCAGGGGGAGGTCGTCTAGTCGAAAGCCGGGGGATGCCGCGACGGTGGAAACGAAGGCACCGTGCCTGGAAAAATGGGAAGCTCCGTCTCCCCGCATACATTTCCATACATCAGCCCAGCTCCGGTTCGCCGGGAGCCGGAGGGGGCGCGGGAGCGCCGGATAAGGGGGCCAGCGGAATAAATCCAACTAATTAGACGAGGGAAAACCGCGGATTAATTACCCGTCGCCTTCCGCCTCCTACCGCGGCGTCGCTGCATCGCGCGGAAAACAATTTTTCACCTCCGCACCCCCTCAGGGCCCGAGACTTTTTCCTGGGGATGGCCGTTCCCCCGACCCCTTCCAGGACTTTCCGAAAAGCCCCGTCCTAGTTCGTCCCTAGCCGGGATTCACGAAAAGGGAGTTTCCATGATTTTACTTTTTACCATGGGTACATTTGTCTAGTTTGAGCGGCTGGAAGGTGGGCACCGAAGTTCTTTATGGGGAGCTTCTCTAGGAGGGGAGAATATCGCGTCCGGTTCCTTCTTGGCTGGAGGACCGCGACTCCCATTACGCGAATCGGCTGGAACAACGATTACACCCCCGGCAATAAATCCGAGGAAAATGCTGATCGGATCCCGAATAAAAGGCCGAAGCGCTGCACTCTTCTAAGGCAAATACGGGGCAAGGAGGGGAGGCAAGAGGGGACCAGGCAGGGTCGCGACGCAGAGTATCGGAGGGCTTTCCGCTCCGGAGCGCCCTCCAGATCCGCGGAAGGAGGCCGCAGCGGAGACGGACGGAGGGATCGAGAGACGCTGCCTGGAGACGCGGAACGGGAGAGAGCCGAGTGTTTGCGAGCCGCTCGAAAGCTCTCGGATGCCACCGGGGGGTGGCCCTCGGGATGGACCGCTGTGGGGTGGATGGAAGCCCGAAATGCAGATTTCGCGCGACTCTCGAGCCTTGAAAGCGCCTCCACCCTGTGCTTACCTCCTGGCTCCCCGCCCTCGGCTCTCACGCCACCCCCGCACTCCCGACCTCTGGGGGAGCTTGGATTTACTTAGCGCGACTTATTTTATACTCGGCCACTCGAGATCGGGACTTCGTCCGGATGACTCCGACAGGATTTCATCCTGAAAAGAAAGATTTAGTCGAGCGGAAGAAATATACATGTCATCGCCTGAGACATTTAAAATTACAAGAAACTACCCTGAGAACAAGGAACGTCATTGAGCCAAAGAAATGTTTTATTAATTTAAGAAATGGCTAATTTGATTCAGATAGACTCAAGAAAATTGTCATAATCCTGAAGAAATATTGCATCGAATTCATTCGCGTTTATTTCAGTCGGATAATTATTCCTTCAATTAATAAGATATTTCCTTTGTTCGGTAAAATCTCTTTCTCGGGATATCATTCTCTTGAGAGGAAACATTTATGGAGGGGTTTTGGGGTGGTTATGCATGTACTTTTAAGTTAGGTGATTTATTTATTCTCAGGGTATTTAGTGTCTCAGAGATTTTAGGCTTGATCGCCGTCCATCGAGGCGGTTCAAGATCGACATAGTGGACCACGGGGTGGAGGGTAATTTTTGAATGCGTTTTCGCAAGTTTAACCAGGGATGCTCGATAGGGCCAGAGATGGGGTCGATAGGGAGTCGTAATGCGGAGATGTGTCAGGGACAGGTCGGGGTGGCGCGTTTTTCCGTAAATTTGCCTCGGCCGATAAATCAAACTGACCGCTCGTAGAAGCCAATCTTCACGGGCATGGACTTCTTTAGCATATAGACTGCGAGTTACGTAAGCCTTCCGAGGAAGAGGATGGCCTCTCGATACGAGACACCCTCGAGATAGCCGCGCCCCCGGGGGTGGGACTCGCGCTTGTTGTCTTATATAAAGGGCTGGAACGCCGGTAAGCTGACTGAATAAAAATTACGGAATATGTTGCATATAAAGTAAGTGAAAAACAGACGGAGATGATGAATTGCTGAGGGAACAGGGAGGGTGAGGAGATAACGCCCCGCGCCATCAATCACGACCTCCATTGCCCAGGAATGACGCGCTGCTTTCTTGCTACTTCCTCCCAGGAAGGGATGAAACGGCCTTAACGCACCTCGGGACGATCCTCCTGGACGCCGATGCGATCCAAAGTGGACTAAAGTCCAACAACCCTCTTTAAGGTGATGCGAAAGTGGCACAGAAGAGGTTTCGTTTATGAAACTTTTCTCCGAATTCAGTTCCCCGGATCATTTTATACTTTGCTACGTGAATATGGAGACCACCAGGAAAGTCCTGAAACTTATGAAATTTCACTTTCCTTTTTTTTCCTCAAAATTTCTTTATACGTACTCTTAACATTTTCTATGAGAAATGAAATTTCATGAGTGTTGGGACCTTCTTTGTTGACGACCGTATTCACATTGTGAAATTTCAATCGATTCGGTACACCCAGTTCAGTGAAAAGTTTCATGAACGATCGAACCCTCCGATGCCACTTTCACGTCCCCTTAAGCCTGCATAGTTCAAACCCTCTATGCCGCTTCGTTCCATTAAGGGGATGTGAAAGTAGCATCTGAAGAGTTCATGAAACTTTTCTCCAAACTGGGTGTACCGAATCGTTTCAAACTTTACGCAGTAAGTGTAAAGGCTATAAGGAAGATTTTGACCCTCATGGAATTTCATTTTTGATAACAAATTTTCAAAATACCTATGAACAAATTTTCTGACAAATTGAAGTTTCACGAGTTTCAGGACCTTCCTTATACCCTCCGCATTTACATTGTAAAATTGGAAACGACTTAGAATACTCGGGTTGGAGAAAAGTCCCATAAACGAGGACGCCACTTATCACATCGCCTTAAAGTTACACGAAAGTGGCATGAAAATGTCAAGTTCTGGCCAAGCAATGACCACTCCAGAGTACTCGTACTCTCCTGGATGTTTCGTTAGAAACTAGAAAGGGAACCCTTAAATCGGCATCCTCGATCAGGACCATCTGGGCCCGGTTGTCATTATCGGGTCCGCGTTATCGCGCCTTCCAGCAGGGGTGGCGACGGTTACGGTCACGGTGTCCCTTCCCTGGGACCGCTGGCCATAGATGGCGGATCATGGGACGTGGACGTTACTCCCGGTCGTTCGAGGCCGGCTCTTTAGATCGTATCACGGAGGTCACGGTGCTTACGTGCCGGCCACTAACATATTTTTAAGCACCGACGTCTCCCGTTCGCTATGGGCACGCCGACGTAAGGACGCGTACGGATGTACGCCTGCGGTTTTATGGCCAGCGGGAGAGACAGCCTGCCTGACGGAAGAAGGCACCTGCCGTGCAAGGTGCTCCCAAAACTCTTCCCACTTCCCCCCGGGACTTGTTTCGCCTGGACGCCAGCGCCTCTTCGGCAGGGAGAGCAAAATATGGAGAGACCTGGAGAAGAGGGAAGGGAAAATCTCTGATCAAGGAGAACAGGACTCGAGGTGAAATTCCGAGAGGATTTTTCAGGATCCTTAAGGATCTTCAAGGATCTCGCGTCGCACCCTTGACCCTTCCAGACGATCGTCCGACCCCTGGGGGGTTAGGTCGGTAATCACCGGCCCATAAATCCAGTGATAGCGGACTCGTATGCGTGCAATCCACGGGTAGACCGTGGCCGGCACGCGCGCAGGTGAGAGCGTCCAGGCGCAGGTGGACCCTTGGTCTTCCCTGCGCGTGGCACCGGGGTTTCCACTTCCGCTTGACCCGTTCATCAGGGTCCCGAAGAGAGACAAACGCAGCTGCGCCTCGCTCCTCCTCTCGTAACGGATTGATCACGTTTGTACCTTTGTATTGGATTTTGTATCTACTTTGTCCGGCAAGGGACAAGGACCTTCTATTTTCTCCCATGGAGTACCTTTATGGGGTGGAACGTCGCCGGTGAGTTTTGGGGAGTTTCGCCGAGTTTCCTTCCCCCGGATGCGTTACCGTCCGGACGTCTCCCGGTTCCCGCTATCGAGCGGATTCCTACCTTACCGTCCCGGCGTGGTCCCTTACCGGGATTCAGGGCGCATGTCCGCTCCAGAAGGAACACCCCGAAGCTCCGACCGAGCTTCGGCCCGTCACAGGCAGCGCCTTGCCTTGGCGACTTCCGGCAGCTGTCCGACCCATCGAGCCGCCTTCCCCGGAACCACGGTTCCGGTAATGTCGGATCCCTACCTTATCGGCCCTCCCTATCCGCTCGTTTTACGCTTTTTGTCGCGGTCCCTCCCGGTACGCGTGGCAAGCTCCCGCTGGGAGAGCGTGCCGGCGAGTGTCCCGCTGTCGTGCCAATTAATCGCCCCAGATCGCTATCGAGGAACCTTTTCGGTCGCGACCCTCTCGGACGACTGCTGGACATGGAACGAAAGGTTCCTCTATCCGGGCGACGATCTTTCCGCGGCGGAACCGAGCGGCGTCTCGTGGGACGCCGGAAGGAAGTCCCGGCCGTCTGCAAGGGACTCCATGATACCCCGTCCATCAAGGAGCGACCTCCTTGATGGACTGGGTATCATCCCACCGAAAGAAAAAGATATGTCCATTGCGATGACGCGTGACAAACGAAATTCGTTTAAATCGACGTCGACAATTACATATGTGTGCCAATGACATTTATTTCCTTTGGCTGGCGATCTTTTTCCTCGATGTTGAAATCGGGATAGAGGCTGATCGCAAAGATCGATTTCTACTGCGCAACCGGCCTTCCATGATTTCGACATCCCTGGAGAGTGAAACCGAGATAGAGAGACTGAGTTCCGAAGAAACGAGGTCGAAGTTCGGAGACAGGGGGGAGGCACCTCCATGTTCCTGGAGGCATGGGAACCTCGTTGGGTATTCCGTGTCGGCTGGAACGCTGCTCTGGGCACTTAGAAGGAATTCAGCTCCTAGGAGGTGGGAGTCGGCCCAGCTATTCGGCTGCTGGCCCTTGCCTCGAGTCACGACGTGGACGATCGGGGGAAACGGTCTCCGAAAGTGATCCGGCACAAGGAACGTGGGAAAATCCGTCGTCCACGTAGCGAAAGGTCCGTTCAACGGAACGATCCAAAAAAACAGCCACCCAGAAGGTTGATTCAACCCCGAGGAAAAGGTGTCATCGAAACGACGAAGTATCTCCATCGAACAGTCCCAAAGAAACGTCTCGTCAATTCAAAGACTTCTTATCAGACGGTAATATAAATCCAAATAAATTGGACGCAAAGCTTCCCCGAAACAATGCCAATTTATTTCGGTTTATTCCAGGGAAATAATTATTTCTTGACGGAACAATTCCCAGGTTAGCTGAATTTCTTCCTCTCGTCATAGAGTCATACTGGAGGTAGACCACCGTCGTTAGAACCCGCCATTTTCCGATTCTTGCTATCGATCAAACCAGGATCACCATGAGCCCTCTCACCCCATAGTTGCCCTCCCATGGTTTCGCTTTCAACCCATAACAAAAAATGGTTCGAAGAACAACCTCCGTCTCCAGGACCTCGATGGGTCCTTCTGCCCTAGGTCAGGGTAGAACCGAGGTTTCCCGGCCGTGTGAACCTGGAACCTCCAGTTTATTGCACAAACAAACTTAACAGGCTTACTGGAATGTTTCCGCGATGTAGATGTTTGTGCCACGTTGAGTTTTGTTTGCGCCATTTTTCTTTTTACAAAAACCAGAGCTGTTAAAAAAAGAAATAAACAAATTTCGAAAATGATCATTTTAACGTTTTCGAGGTACTGGGAGGGTCTAAATTTTCCTAGCTGTCAAGGCCAACCCCTATTACTTTAAAAAAACCTTTTTAAGGACTTTAATTTTCTTCACTGCCAAGGACTACTCCTATCGGTCCCAAAAAATTCCTAGCATAAGTACTCCCCGCGATTTACTCGTGCAAATTAATGCAACCCCCTGCGAGAGGCCTAAGCCCTGGGGAAAAAATCTTGAAAGCGATCACTTTAACGTCTCCGAGGTTCTGGGAGGCTCTGAATTTCCCTAACGTCAGAGCGCCCATTAGAGTCGAGAAATCCAAATTTCCAGGATTTCGGAATTTCTTTATCCTTCTGAAGAACTCTGGTGTTTGTAAAGAAAAATGCGAGGAACAGGACTCAAGGTGACGCAAACGTCTACATCACGGAAACAATCCAGTAAGCCTGTTCATTTTGTTTGTGCCTCCAGGTTCACAGAGTCAGATTTTCCAGCGGGGTGTCCCAGGAGCCGGAGAAGGTGGAAGGTGGAAGGTCGGCCCAGCACGGCGAAAGTAGGAGGAGGGCAGAGGCTCGGGAACGGGAGGAAGCAGCGGGTGATTGATTTTTGTCGTGGGTTTGCTATCCCGCTATCCCGCTATCCGGATGGGAGAGGGAGGGCGAGAGAGAGAGGGTGATAAGAGGGTGGTCGCGAGCGAGAGAGACGAAGCGAGGGCGAACGAGAGAGACGAAACGAGGGCGAGCGAGAGAGACGAAGCGAGAGCGAGCAACGGCCGTGGTCGTGCGGTGAAGCGGCGGCGGCGGCGGCGTCGCGACGCCGTCCACCGATTGGCGGTTACCGGCCCCAGGGGCGGCGCTAATCACCAGACCGTGCACTCCGCTACTTGCACTCGCCTGCGGATGCACTCTACCGTGCACCCGGTATATCGCCGTACCTGGGGCGATAGGGTGCGCCGAGGATCCCGCGAGTGGGAACGGCGCGTAAATCGACGTCGTCGTCGGGGTCCTCGAGGTCCTGGAGGAACAGGGAGGGGAAGGAATCGGAATATCGACTGGGCCAAGACACCTCACCGGTCGATCTATCTCGGCTCTCCCTCGATGCCCACTTCTGTACGAACCGTTGTTCGAGTAATTGGGCTTCAATGAGTATCTTAACCCTTTGCCGGATAGATTAGAAATGTGTTTGACATCCTAGCCAAAGCAATGACAATGTTTGCGGGATCGATCGAGGATTTCTGGAAGACGAGCTGAAAATCTGTTTATGCCGCGATCCTGATCACGAGTGACTCGTGACGTTCACGTTGGATCGCCAATTTTGATGACGAGTCTGACTCCTGACGTTGACGTTTAATCCTGAATTTTGATAACGAGTCTACCTCCTGACGTTCACCTTTAATCCTGAATTTTGATAACGAGTCTACCCCCTGACCTTCATGTCTGGTCCAAATTGTGATTGCAAGTCTCACGGTCGCGTTAGGTCTGGGATGTTAAACGTTTGTCACTAGTCAGACTCGTGAAAGAGGGACGAGGAGTTAACCCCGAGATAGGGTCGGCTTTCGACCAGGGTGTCGACCATCGAAAGCCCTGCTCCTCGGAGCAGATCCGACCGGAAGTCCCTTCCGTCCAAGTACGGCGGACCGAAGACGGGAAAGGACAGGGACTCCTGGCGATAACCCGTCCTGATTTACGAGTGTTAAGGCAGCGAGTCCCCGGGTGGAGATCTGGAGCGGTTCTGGGTAGAGACGCCAGCAGCAACGATACGCCATTCGGTGGCAATGTAGTTGATAAAGGCCGATAAATCGCGAGTAAAACGGAGTGATAATATCGCGGTGGGTGGGGAGGACGGGCCGGCGTGTGAGGGGAAGCTTGTCGCCGCGGGGAGGGGAGGGCCGGGAAGAGAGGGGCACGGAACAGGTGGGGCGGCGCCGAGAGGAGGTCGCGGCGGGCAGTCGCGGTGGGGACCCTGCACGGAGGAGGTCGAAGGTGGCGGAGATCCAGGAGGTGGGAGGTGGAACTCGGCGGAGGTGGACGACGCTAGGAGAAACGCCGGCCCGAGTCGCGGCGTAGGAGGGACCAATGGACATGCGCGGGTGTGACGCGACACCACGGCGACCTTCTGGCCACCTCCAGAAACAAAATGGCTACCGTGCCTCGTAAGCTCGCGCACAGATGGCGACAGCGCTGCCTAACCGGGCGACGCCGCAGCGATGGTTCCTTTCGGCCCAGAAGTCGGTGGGACTTCACCAGAAATAGGGAATTTTGCCTCTCTCCTTGTTTCCCATCCTCTGCGGCCGATAGTCGTCGGGGAATCTTCGGAAAGAGAGGTTAGGGTCGCCGGGATTGGGATTTAAATCCTAGCGCGATTCCACCCCCTGAAGTGGAGGGTGGAGGTGCCTGGATACTCTGGAGTCCCTAGACTCGGTTCCGATTTCTGGGCCCCTAGGGACTTGGGGAACGATCCGGGGGTGGGTCGGACGATTTCGGGGTACGGGGGGAAATCCCGCGCGAAGGCGCCCCTCACCCTGGCGGCTTTGTTTTACTGGCTCGTTCCGCAGCGGCGTCGTCGGCGAGGTGTGGGCCGCAGGCCAGGCCGTTCCGCGGCGGGACGACGAGGCGTTTCCGCCGCGGAAGGATAGGAAGGGACGCGATAATAAGTGCCCCACAAAACTCCGGTTTACGCCCGGTTTACGATTTGTTGCTTTTATCGAATAGCCCGCAACCAGGTCCCCGCGAGAGCCGCCACCCTGGCCCGCGGCTGCGGACGTTCCGCCTATCGGCCGCGGCTCTCCTCTCGCGAGTTTGCCTACGTGCCTTTATGGCGACGCGCCTACGTGGACGCGCGTTTCCTCGCCTCCCGTCGACGGCCCCCGCGCGGAACCGCAAACGGCGGCCCTTGCGGAATTCATGGCTTGGCGAACGACCTTGATCCGAGACAGAAGTACCGCGACGAAATGCCTCCACCCTGAGAAAGAAGAACCTTTGATACAAAACAAATGTATATCATTGACACATATACTCTTGCATGAATCATAATTGCAAGAAACAATTATTTCGTTGATTAAAAACTATTGATATAGATTTTAAGGAATTTCCTTCACTCAGACGTTTTGTTGGGCTTATTCCATCGCAAGATTTTGTTATCGCATATATCGTTGACATGTTCTTGCCTGAATCGCATATAATTGCGAGAATCAATTATTTCGTTGAGAAGAAAAGTTTATATTGGAGTTTATTATTATTTTTTAATTGGGATTTTCCGTTCTCACGGTGGCGTTTCCGCTTGGAATGCAAAAGTCGATCGTTAGGAAATTCCTGTGTCCTATGGGTGGAATCGGTCCCACCGCGAAAGGGTTAACCGTGGCCCTCCCTGCTCGGAGGAGTTGAAGATATCATCGCAAATCGTGCGCCCTTCCCTCTTCTACACGACAGATAGACATTCGGTACACGGCATTAATTTGTCGGAAGCACTCGCGTCAGCTCGCGAGAGTGAATATCATTTGAATGCATTATGTTGGCCACGTGTGACGCGGTCTTGCCGACTCCTCGTGCGTATACGCACTGCGTGCACCAGTCGACGTACCTATCCGACCGTCGAATCTCTAAAGTTCTAAGCATCGATATTCCGAGGTGGTCGACGTAAACGATAATTCTCTCTGACGGATCAAACGTCACCGATATCGGGATCGATTCTCCCAAGGTACTGCGATCGAAAACAGAGGATGGGCAAACCGATGAAAATGGTCATTGGATTGACCCAAGCTCTATTAATTTAATGAATAGTCACTTGACTCAAATGAACTCGAAGAAATCGTAAGCAACGTTTATTCCGAATTGTGACGATTTATTTAGATCATAGTTATTGTTCCGGGAATTAACATAATATTTCTTTGATTCAACTAATAGGACATTTAATCGCTTCTTAGAGCATGAGAAAGTTCTAATCAATCTTCAGGACTCCGACGAAACGTTGCAACCTATTTATTCCAGTTTATTTGAAATAGTTATTCTTTGAATTGCCAAGATATTTCAATTGCTGCAGCTTTTGGAAGAAATGTTTCTTTAACGTAAGGAACCATTTCGTCCTACTTGAGAAATATAACAGGATTTTGCGAAATCATGAAATGATATTTAAGGGGTAATTTCCATCCCCCTGTTTTAAGGGATTGATTTTAATTACCTATTTGCGCGGTGAGGGGCGATTTTTTTTTCTTCGACCGAATGAAAAAGGGATGTCAATTTTGAGAAATCATGAAATTATCTAGGGGGTAATTTCCATCCCCCTATTCAAGGGATCGATTTGAATGACCGATTTTTTTTTTCTTCGACCGAATGAAAAAGGGATGTCAATTTTGAGAAATCATGAAATTATCTAGGGGGTAATTTCCATCCCCCTGTTTCAAGGGATCGATTTGAATGACCGATTTGCGCGGCTAGGGGCGATTTTTTTTTCTTCGACCGGTAAAGAAAGGATCGCGACTCGACTAAAGGAGTCCCCGTCCTTTGGTGGGAATTTCGCGGTTCGACTGTCGAGGACATTGATTGGCGAGAGCACGGCGCCGAGGGAAAGAGGGTGAGAGGGTTGGTCGCCTGGTCGGGTGGATGTTTTTAGGACGGTAGATAGGAGCGGAGTCTCATGCATATTCAACGGCACTCTCAACTCCTCCGTCACGGAGGGAAAGAACACCCCCTATGCCCACCCCCTTTCAACCCCTATCTCGCGACAGGGTGAAAGAGGGAGGGCGGTTTTAGGGGTGCTCACGATTTCGCTTCCTCGCATTTTCAAATCGGCCGCGGTGGCATCGGACCTCCTAGAAATTTTCATCCTGCACAGGACCTCCAACAGCATGTCTTAAAGAAATTTCCGAGACAATATACTTTCCCTTCAGGGTTGGTTAAGTATAATACCTCATGTAATATACGTGGTTTTCTACATGTACATTAGGACGTATAATACGTCCCTAATTTCCTACGCGAGCGCAAAGCACGTTACCTTCTCTTTTCAAATAGAAAATAACAAACCCAATTAGAAATTTCATATTGAACAGGATTAAGTAGAAAGAATTTAAACGCAAACGCCAAGTGTAATTATTTCTTAAAAATTCTTACGCGTTCATATGTGCGTTCATATACGTCGAAAAGCTCGAAAACTGGGGAATTACTCAACCCTGGATTTCAGGTTCTTAGATCTTAAAAGTTGGAGAAATTTCCATTTCATTTACTCGTAGGCCTAAAGTAGGACTCAATTCGAATAAATTAGGACGTAAAAGGTTGAAAGTAGGACTTAGGAGAGTGAAACAAGACCAAGGGGGTTAAAGTGAGGTTAAAGAAAGTTTAAAGAAGGGCTGAAATTTCAACCCTCCCCTTCTGGCCGGCGTTTCCAAGCCACGTTCGGATTTTTCCCCCTGGACGGTGCACAACGAACGTCCGAGTAAAAATACACGAAACTCTGTCGGGACGCAGCCCTAAAATCGACATAAAACCGCCCTCGTGTTCCGTCCACCGAAAGAGTTGGCGCGCGTGCAAGGGGGCAGTTCGTTACGGGAACGGAAGTCGGAAACCAGCCCCAAACAGTTCCGACCTCGTCCATCCTGAAGGTGGCCTCGCGTGGCCGCGACGGACCGCCTTGACCTCCCGATTTTAAAACCACCCCTTCGCGATATAAGATCAGGGACGCGGCCCAAAGGGGCAGCCCTTCCTTGCCTTCTTTATTTCACGGCTCGACATGCCCCATCGAGATTTACACGCGAGACACCGATACCAACCGTCGCCGTTGGTGATAACGACGCTAACGAATCGACACGTTTCCTAGAGCGAGCCCTGAAACTCGTGGTCAGACATTAAGGTCTCTATTTTGTTCCCTTCCCTTGGAAAAACTTGGTTTACGTAGTGGAAATAAATATGGCGATCGAGTTGTCAAGTGCCGGATGATAGGAGGGTTTTGTAATAGACAGAACTTTTCCGAAAGTTTCCTTTTGGAAGTCGGGTGAGGTCGGCTGGACGTCCCTCGCAGGGTTGGGATGGTGGAAGGAAACGGATCCTTAGCGAGGACGATAAATTCGAGCTCGAGTGTGGAGACGATGCGGCGGATTCCGCAGTTGAGAGCTGCGGAAACGCGGCATCGCCCAGAGGTTGAGTCTGTGGCTGCTCCAGGGATTGATATCCCTCATCTTCCCCTTTGATATCCATCCCCCTTTGCCCTGGCAACCCCCGTTCTTCCGTCGTGAATCCTCCACTCAGCGGCGCCGCCACCCACCACCCACCGCCTGCCACCCACCGCCACCCTCCGCCGCCGCCCATCGCGTCTCGGCCGCCCCCGCCACCCCCTCGACGTCGACACCCCTTTGTGCCGGGAAGACAGATCGAACTACCCTGTTTACACTGCGACGCGATGATTTGCCAAATTAATTGGTTTTGTTTCGCGGCCGACTCGCCCCTTTCAACCCTCTCGAGTCTCCCGTGGACCCAGACAAAAACCCTCAATAATCTTAGGGGGAGTTGGCGAAGCTCCGTTCATTAACCGCGCCCTCTGGGAGAGAGAGCCTCCAGGAATTTCGACGCGCTTCCCGAAGGGATTAGAATCGTATTTATTGTCTCCATTTCAGGCGAAACGAAAAGCATTGCGGCAGGTCTTAAACCTGAAAATCCCTCGATCTGACTATTTTTACGTCAGGGGTTAGCTAAAAATACAAAAATTGTCCATAAAAATCACCAAGGTGCTCCTAGGCGCGGTGGAAAAGTATTTGTACTAAAATGCGGAGTCGTCGATTCGCGGATTCCCGGTCGAAACGGCCGAGTTTGCCAGGAATCGAACGGCAGCCGACTTCGTTTCCAGTAGAAATTGGCGTTGCCGTCAGATTGCCAACGAGGCGATTCGGGCGACCGAGGTCGTATGGTTCGGGGATTGTCCGGCCGGGTGTCGAGGGGGTCGAGGACGAGTTAATTATGCAGTTATGCAGATTTCTAAAGGGCCAGCGGTGCGTCGTCGCCGAGGGGGTGTGAACGATCGTAAACATCGGACACTTTCTTTCTCGAGCTCGGTCGGGGGGAGCCCGAGTGAAATTAAACGTTTCTCCGCTTGGGCCCAGCGGACGGGTACGCGGCAAAACCGCGCGTGGACGTCCGGACGTGTCTCGCCCCCCGAAGAGCGAGAAGACGAGAAGAGAGGGACGCCCTCGTTAACGAGGCGTCTCTTCGCGTCTCTCCTGCCAACGGAGACTATTAGCAGCGGACCTTAAGGCTCGCGCCACTCGTTACGCCGACGTTTACTACCGGCGATGTTATTGAAAACGACACGCGGCTCAGGGCCAGTCGATTTGCTGTGTCCGGAATTTTGAGGTCGATTCTCTGAGTCCGGAATTTCGACGTCGATTCGTTGTGTCCGGAATTTCGACGTCGATTCGTTGTGTCCAGAATTTCGACGTCGATTCGTTGTGTCCTGAATTTTGACGTCGATTCGTTGTGACAGGAATTTCGACGTCGATTCTCTGGGTCCGGAATTTCGACGTCGATTCGGCGACCTGGGTGCTCCGAGGGACAAGAGGCGACCGGAACCGCCGCGGAAGTCGCGCGGCGACAATCGATAGCGAGGGTGGGGACCCGAGGCTAGGGGTGGAGGAGCCAGGACGAAGGAGGGTGGCGCCTCATATTTTGCTCATTAGCGTCAGCATCGTCGTCAGCGTCGGGACGCCCTCGGCTCGCGCTGGAGGAGAGGTGCCATCCATCATCTCGTCCTTCCACCCCCTCGCGCGAGCCCTCCGTCGGCACTCCCCGCTCTTTGGGGATGACTCGCCCCGATTCGTTGGCGATCGCTGGAAGGAAGATCTTCGCGAGCGTGGAACGTATAAACGGCAAGAGAAAGTCCCGGAAAATTGCGGTAAATCGGGGAAACTTGCGGGAATGAGCCTGGTTTAGGCCGCAGGGTTCGGGCCCCGAGGTCGTCGGGGAATATCTGTTTGGCGGTACCTACTTTCGCATGAAATCCGTTTTTAGCGACAGACCGTAAAGCGATTTATGTGCACGAGCGGCTGTAACGCTGACAGTAAAGGGTAAACATACGCAACGCGGGCTCTCCGCCGGTGCGGTTAGTCGCGGCGTAAAAGAACTTTATCACCGACACCCGCCTCCTCCCCCTCCCGGCACCTAGTTATGCTCCAATAGAAAAATCATAACAGACCTTTTATTTAACGCGCCACGCTTTTAGAATCGCATAAGCGAGCCGCGAATCGCCGGTTTTTTAGCGGCATCCGAGATCCCGTCGTCGGGAGGAACCCTAACCGATAAAGTCTGCTTTAACGCCGCTAAAACGCGCCCACTCCGCTCGACGAATTTTTCCCTCGGTGTTACGGCTGTTCAAAGCTCGTAAACCTCGAATCGAATAGACGGATCGAGGTCTAGGGAAGTGCGGAGCATCGGACAGACGGCCTTACACCTGGGGATTAATCCCTCGACCTTCCCGCCGGTGTCGCAGGGCGCCCTCTCGCTATTCACCCCTCGGTATTCACTCAGAAAATCATTCATTCTATATTTCGAAAGAAAGGTAGAAATCGTAGAAATCGACCCTAAATCGCCACTGTTTAGCGCCGATGTTTTGTCATGCACACACAACCCTTCTACCAGAATTTCAGATGTGTCATTTTATGGTTTCCTCTGGTATTTTCCTAGTTTTAAAATTCTGGTTATCAGGGTACAAGTCGATGTGTAAACTGATCATAAATGATCCCGGGGGCAAACGAAAATCCGTATAGAGGGGGATGGAAGACATTAGGAGGCAATCGTTTGTCAAATTTGCGGGGTAAAGGGAGGCGGAAGGTGGAAATCTGCCGATGGCCATCGAGGTGTGAGACGACACGGGATGCCATGACTTTTGTCATGCCCATGTGCACCCTTCTACCAGAATTTCAAATGTGTCATTTTATGGTTTCCTCTGGTATTTTCCTGGTTTTTAAATTCTGGTTATCAGGGTACAAGTCGATGTGTAAACTGATTATAAATGATCCCGGGAGGGCAAACGAAAATCCTTATAGAGGGGGATGGGAGATATTAGGAGGCAATCGTTTGTCAAATTTGCGGGGTAAAGGGAGGCGGAAGGTGGAAATCTGCCGATGGCCGTCGAGGTGTAGAGACGACACGAGATGGAGTGACTGGAGGAGGGACGATTCGAAGGAACGAGCATCCCTTGCGGGGGCGGCGTAGCCCAGGGTGCCCTTGGAAACGCGCAGGCGCCCATCGGCGACCAACCCTTCGCCGGACTAAAACCACCCTCTACGCCCCTCTACGTCGACTCCCCGTTAATACGCACTAAACACCCCGTTGCTCCTGTATCGGCTTCGCGGCAATCGGGACCGCACGCGTGCGCGTCCCCGGAAGGCGTGCGGATGCGGACGACTCGCACCGCACGTCGGAACCTACCCTGAGAATGGAAATTCATCGAATCAATGAAATATTTCGTGAACAGTGTCAATGAAATATTTTGTGATAAGTGCCAAAGAAATATGTCCCAGATCCTAGAATAATTATTCCACTGAATTAAACTGAAATAAGTCGTCACCATTCCGTGAAAATGGAGCGTGTCCAATTTATTCCGGCTTATTTCCGTCGTCGAAATCGACGATTTCGGAAACTTACCATCCAAGCATGCCCAATTTATTTCAGCTTATTTCCGTAAAAATCGAAGATTTCGGAAACTTACAATCCAAGCCAATGGATCTCCACCCTGCTAAAGATCTACAGAAATTTACGTACACTTTTACGCACCCCGTAACCGAATATAGAAAAACGAGAAATTGAAGAATTACAGGTTTTAATTCTATGATTACACCTAATTGTGTATTTACCATGTTAGTGCAGAATTGAATTACATGCAACGTTACGTTATAATTCTTATTGACTTTTAAGTGACGTTACAGAGACAGGATAATTTGGCTTAAACGTATTGCGGTATAATGTAACCAGTGATTGGGCGCGTAAATTTACGCCGGTATTTTTATCAGTGCACGTAGATATGACATGGTATTTACAGGGTTAGTGCATAATTGGATTATATGCAACGTTACAGAGACAGGATAATTTGGCTTAAACGTATTGCGGTATAAAGTAATCAATGATTGGGCGCGTAAATTTGCGCGGGTATTTTTATCAGTGCACGACGATATGACATGGTTTTGTAAAAAACGCGGTTGTATGTCAGCCGAAACCGCGGGTGGGTTTCCAGGAAAGCGGGACCGCATCCGTAATTGCGGATCGCAACGGGAGAGATCCTTGCGCCTTTACTCGGTCGTATCGAGTACGCCAATTAGTCGTGTAATTGATTTATTTTCCTTGGAAGAAGAGCTCGGGAGGGATACGACGCGGGATGTTTTGCCGTCGAAGGACCGCACGGCGGATCCGCACCGCGAGAAGAGAGAGAGAACCGTCGCGGTCTCGATACCGCGGACGGAACGTGGCTATCGATTTATCGCCGTCCTCATTTTTATCTTCTGCGTTCCTCGACGTTCCTCGGCGTCCCGATCCGCGTTCCTCGATCGGCGACGAACGAGGCAAGATGGCCGCCCTGGAACCCGATCCTCGAGTACATGCGGATTTTTTTCCGCACACGAATAGATTCCGACGAAACATTTTGCATCGTTGCGAAGTCACGTCATTGGTCAACATTTGAAAGTCTTGTGGGGAACTATGAAATTCCCCATTTTTATTTCTGCGTTCCTCGACGAACGAGGCAAGATGGCCGCTCTGGGACCCGATTCTCGATTTCATGCGGATTTTTCACTGCATACGAACAGATCCCGATGAAACGCTCTGTGTCATTAGAAAGTCAACATCTGAAAGTCTGGTACGAAATGATGAAATTCCCAAGGGAAAGTTCATAGTCTGAACTCGAGAATCGGGATTTCTCGCGGTCCTGGAGAGCTTTTATGTTTCCCGATCGGTATTCCCTTTATCTATCGAATTTGACATAGATCTAAACTTAAATCGATCGAAGTCGACATTGATCGAAGCTTATACCGACCGAAGATTATATTGATTCAGAGTTTATATCGATCTCGCGGGTGGCTTTGAATTTCTTTTCGGCCAAGGTTAGCGTCGAGTCTCGTGGGAAGAAAAATGGCGGCGTCGATGTCGAGGGTCCCGGACTCCTCGGGGTGTTCCCGACGAATCGGCCGCCTTGACACTCCCGGCAGGGATGAAAATGGAGATGCGCGTCCGAAGGACCACCCTCCTCGTTTGTCTGAAACAGCTCGGCTCTGGACTTGACGGTTTAAGTGCCGGCAAAAAGCGCAACATCCATCAGGCCCGTACGAACTCTACGGGGCCGACCCCCGGCGACATCTTGACGGAATTCCGCTCCGGTTTTTGCGGGGCCGCTTAAATAATCTCGCGACGCTTCGACCTGGTCCTCACGAGACGCGTCGTCCTCTTCTTTGGGCGGACCCACCATGAGGCCCATGGAAATTCGGGCCCGATTCAGCGCGAGGAAGCGAGTCTACCATTTTGGACATCGATATCTATCGATCGTTTCCGGATATTTTCTTCCAAGCGAATCGCACCTCGAAAGGGTAATCCGTTTCCTCGTTGAGCGTCGCGAGTAAAGAGAGATTTTTCCCGGCTTATGTTCCCCACCCTTATCGGTATAAATTTTGGAAGCGACCGGGACGGAAAGACTCCTCCGGGTTCATTGGGTGAGGATTTTCGGGACGCCCCGGGAATTTCAATGGGCAGCTGCGCGAAACTTACGAGGGTCGTTTCCGCATGCGGCCGAGTTTCGGAAGCTGCGGAACGCGGCCAAGTGCTGGATAGTTTTCATCTGGCGATGCGTCGCTTCGGCTGTTTGATAAACAGTGCCGAAGAGAATCAAGATGGCGCTTTATTTGAAAGAATGCCAATAATGAGATCTTTAGGAAAATAAATTTAGCGTGTAAATCTTGTCGCGAAACCCGAATCGAGATTTTGGCCACTTCCTACGAGCCTTCTAATCCAAGTAAGAGCTCATTTGCTCCCGACTCCACTGTTTTAAATCCACTTTTCAAATTTTCCCGCCCAACTTTAATGGAATTAAGTCCCATCTAGAATGGAAATATCTGCCACTTTTAGGGTCTAAGGACCTGTGACGCGTGAAAGTATATCCTCTTAAATTTCACGTAAGACCTACAGAGGTTCTTAGTAGGATTAACATTTCGTCCTGGGAAGGCAATCCTTGAAAACGAAATCCTGAAAGTCAAGGAAGACTGTCAGGGATCGTCTAATCGGTCAACCCTTTGACGGAAGTAGTCGCAAGGGCGCCTAGCTCGTGCCGCAGCTCACAAAAGATTAGAAGTAGGTGTTACGAGGTACGAGGAAAGGAAGAACGAAGGGGACACCGGAGGACGTAAGCGAGATAGACCCATAAAAATGCTAATCCTCATCGACCGGCGGCACGGGAGTCGCTTGCATGCCATTAGCCCAGAGACCCCGGGAGCGCAACTTAACCCCTACAGGCGCGTTCCTCTTCCAAGCCGATCAAGAGAATCGGCCGACCGGACCGATCGGTTCCTTTTTCCAGATTTCGACTGCCCACCGGACTAAAATGAACCCCTAGCCCCCACCAACATCGAGTCAACGCGAAGTCCACATTCGGTGGACCCCGCGTTGTCTCCCTGTCGGATGCGTCCGGAATTTTTGCAAGGACACGTCGAAATTTAAATCCGAGAGAGGGAAACGGAGGTTGGAAGGAAGGGAAGGTGCGAAGGGAGCTGTCAGATGCACGCCGCGGGGTTTAAGGACCCCCGGACCAGGGGTTGTCCCTCCTGACGTACCTCCGTTCCCTTCTCCCAAACCTATTTTCACTAACCCCTTGGCGGTTCCAAACATTCAATTTTGATATTTAACAATAAATTTGGAATTACTGGACGCTTTGATATCCCATTACGCGGCAAAGACCCCGAACGAGGGTCTTTCGGGTCAGTTTGGGTCCATGGAGGACCTCGTCCGACGCGTCGGAATAGCATCCCCTAAACAGGGGTGGTCCCTAGGTCTTTCGCCCCTACGTTGGATGGTTTTTCCGAGGGTCGCTGGGAATTTCGACTTTTTAGGGGGCCGATCGGTTCGCGACTCGGCGGGGTCGGCAACGACATCGGCAGCCGAGACTAATCTCCGTTGGGCGCGCGATCGGATCCATCAATCTAGATTATAATTAATTGATAGCGCGGAACCACCCCCTGCGGTGGGTGGCGATTCCGTGCCGGGTCGGCCGGGGATCCAGGGCCGTATTGCACCGAGGCTTCGGAGGGGTGCAATGGTCTGCATCGGGGGTTGCCGGCGGTCCGTCGTCGACTCTTTATCGCGCCCCCGGTGAGTCGTCTTATGCATGTTTCATGAGCCGCCATCCGAAGGGGTCCAGCCACCCTGGACCAGTCCTGGAGCGATCCGAAACCTGCACCACTGGGCCACGTTTCCCCCTCGCGTGTTAGCCCATTTGGATCTGGGAACGACCCAAGAATCCGTCTCTTTTCCGCTCGACGGAGGTGGAGGACGGGCGCTGCTCTCGGTGCAGCGGACGAGGTCCTCGAGTCTCGGCGCGCCTCCGATCTCGCGGAAGGTGGTGCGTGCGGAAAATTGCTGTCGTCGGGCGATCGCCTCCTGCGATCTAGAGCCAACCTCTAATTACTGAATTAAAATCCACCGGAGTGTGCTTCACGGTGCACCCTCTCGGTGTTTCTCTCTCGATCTCCGACATCGACCTCCGACCTCCGAGTTGGCCGTCTCGTTCGGTTATTGAGACGTAGACGTATAAGTATCCATGATAAAAGGTCCCTTGAGTCCTATCCAAACCGACGGGGACTCACCTACGTCGCTCAAAGCACCAACCTGCAACGTGGTTACACCGATAAAAAATAAATTCATAGATCCAAATTCTTCCAATTAGGAAGGAGGAGACCATAATCGAGCCTAGTCAGAGCCCTGGGCTTCCCCCTTTGATAAGGATTCAAGGGTAGCCGGAAATTCCGGCGCGGCCGGTCGAAACTGAAAACGAATCCGGAAAACGCAGCCGAACGGCCGCGGCGGATGAGTTACCGCCCGGCGGAATCCGGCCGCGGCCTCGGGGTGGACGGGCGAGGCGCATTACGCAAACGTATCACGCTATGTGGTCCAATGGAAACAAACAGAGCCCCGGGCCTCGAATCATCCCCTTACACCCCTGTCTCGCCGCCCTTATGCACAGGCTGAATAAGTAAATAGCCAGCGTGCAGCGAATACGACGAGCCGCAGCCAGGCGATGCAGCGTTTTTGTCCCGGCCAACTTTTCACTTCCCTAAAAAGAAAAAAAGAAATCTCCCATTTCCGACTCTCCAGGGTGAGTCGATTTTACTTCCTATTAAAATTACCTCCACCCTCGTCGACGTAGTCACTCTTGATTTTGCACCCTTCATGGTCTAAGACTAGAAATAAACGCAGCTAGAGTGACTTCGAGGTGGAGGTTTGTACCCGGAGGTTGGGATCAGGTCTCTTCCAAAACCCTAGAACTGCAAGAAGCAATCCAGAGGTTTGTGTAAACATCTCCAGTGGTCCCGAGTCCGAAATTTCCGCGTACTTTCGGCCACCGCCCTTTGGACGGTCCCAGAGGGTGGCCGAGCGATTTCGCGGTCACGGGAGGGCGGCAGAAACGATCCGGCTCGGCCGTAGGTGCGGATCTCGGTCCAATCCTGAGGAGAGAGCGAGAGAACGCAGAGGTTCGGGTTCGGTCGGGGCTGGGTTCGGGCAAAGCAGGGGCGTCGGGACGCCGGGGGTGGCGAGGGTGAGGTGGACGGACGCGCAGCGGCGGGGAGGGACGGGAGGAACGGCGGAGGGCGGGAGAGAGAAACGGGACCGGGGTGGCCGAAGAAGGGAGCGAGAGGGAGAAGACCTCCGGCGGAGTGAGGCGAAAGGGGCAAAAGCGGCAAAGGGGGTGGCGAAGGGGTGGCGAAAGGGGCGGAGGGAGGGCGCGGGGAGGGGGCGCGGGAGAAAGCGATCGATGCACACCCTCCTCTTTCCACCCCTTGGTCGACCGGCGGCGGCAGCGGCGGCGGCCGTCATGGCGGCGCATGCAAATCAGCATGGCGCCGAGACGCCCTCCCTCCCCCGATGATATCCAACGCGGACGAAACCAAACCATCGACCGACGGGCCGACGGACAGACGCTTACACCCCGGTGACACGGCCTCGGTATTTCTGGCTCGGGGTAGGGGTGGGGAAAAAAAAAAAGATGAAAAAAACAGCGTTTCCGCAACCCCCGAAAAGCCAACGCCGACGACACCCGAGCCCATTACCCCGCGCCCGGATTTAACGGGTAAGGGTATGCGTACTTTTACCGGCCCTTTCACCCGTTAATCTCCCCTCGGTTTTCGGGATTTGCTTGGTTGGCTAGTGTTTTAATGCGTCCGTCAAAACGACGATCCTCTCGTCAAGGATCGACGGAGGTTCCTTCACTGATCGCGACTCAATGTGGGCGATTGGCGTCGAAGGGGGTGCATGGTGGACTGTACTCTTGGTGATGGCTCAGAGAAATTCTCTGATCGGTCCAGAATGATGTTCTCGGGGTTTGCTTGGTCGACTAGTGTTTTTATGCGTCCGTCGAAACGACGATCCTCTCGTCAAGAACCGATCGCGACTCAATGTGGTCGATTGGCGTCGAAGGGGGTGCATGGTGGATTGTACTCTTGGTGATGGCTCGGAGAAATTCTCTGATCGGTCCAGGAAGATGACCAGGGGCGATGCCGTCGTTTATTCCGCAGACTTCGCGTGAATCCACGGTCCTGTGGCTGCCGATCGAATATTCCGCGGACTATCGAGGATGGAAATCGGGGAAAAGCGGAGCAGCAAACCGCGGGGAGGGAAGCGAGCGCGACAGTGTCCCGGGTAACGGAAAGACGAGATTTTTCCGCCGTCCGACCGGTTGCGCTCCTCGTCCACTGGGACGTCCGATGAGTTATCCGATAGAATCGGCCGCTGCGGATCGGCCGCAGTGGTAGTCGCGCGGATCGGGCAGACGGTTGGTTCAGCAGTTGCGGTTACCGGCAACTACCGCCATTTTCCTGCCTCTCTGTCGCATCCTCGCGTCCTCCTCCGCGATTACACGGATACGAGATTACTAAATCCCGAAACCCGTGTACCCCAAGCGAGATGGAGACGTCCAAGCGTCTCTCCTTAGAGTTAAAACGAAATACGATTCGTGATGTTCCTTTCCGATGGGTCCTGACCACCGAAATCCGACATCAAATTCACTAATCCTCTAGCCTGCGTAATTATATAATTAATATATGTATTCCCGTTCATGGTTTCTTGGGTATAGGATGTCCAGGAATTGGACGCCTCAGGGGATGAAAAAACGTCAAAACGTCTCTCCTTAAAGCAGAAATGAAATACGATTCATGATGTTCCTTTCCGATGGATCCTGACCACCGAAATCCGACATAAAATTCACTAATCCTCTAGCCTGCGTAATTATATAATTAATATATGTATTCCCGTTCATGGTTTCTTGGGTATAGGATGTCCAGGAATTGGACGTCTCAGGGGACGAAAAAACGTCCAAACGTCTCTCCTTAGAGTAAAAACGAAATACGATTCGTGATGTTCCTTTCCGATGGATCCTGACCACCGAAATCCGACATAAAATGGACTAATCCTCTAGCCCGCGTAATTATATAATTAATATATGTATTCCCGTACATGGTTTCTTGGGTATAGGATGTCCAGGAATTGGACGTCTCAGGGGATGAAAAAACGGATAAGCGTAAGCCTCTTGTGGGAATCCACTGTGACGTGTCAGATTTTTTACCCTCCCTGTATACGCGCCGTTTGCACGTACATGCCAGTGTTTCCGCAAGTGTTGCGGTCTGCGGCACCGATGCGGCAGCGTGTTGCATCGCCGGTTGCGTGCCGCTCCATAGTCTGTGCGGTTTAGAGCGGAGAGACGGAGACGGGGAGCGAAAGAGCGAGTGGGTGCGAGACGGAGAGAGAAGGGGCGAGACAACGGCTCCGCCGCCCGGCGCATTTGAATACGCGCGAATAAATGCATAATAATTAGGTCAGTTTTGCTAGTCAGCTGATTCCCGGCGGGGCGCGCATGCGCCCTGGGTAGGGAAACGCGGCTTAGGAATCCGCGCTAAGTGGCCGCGCTTCCGGAAGCGCGGCACGCGAATTCGTCACGGCTCCGTCACGCGGGTCCATAGCGTGATTCGGGGCACACTTTGTTCACCGAGTCCCGCCTGAACATCAACAATAAATCCCTAAGGACCCATTGCGGAGTCTTCGGGTCAGAGTTCGTCGCGCAACCCTTGGTACCGGCCGCAGGGAATTTCTTTAAAAGCGTTTCCCCTGGGCGTTTAGTTAATCCTCGGGTGTAAACGGAAGTTGGGATTGGATGGAAAGGGTTAGTTTAATGGGGGAGGGTCTAATGTGGGGAAAAGAGGTGGAATCGGACTTTCTAGGCGGCCAGGGGAGTCAAGGTCAGGCCAAGACACCCTGTAGAAAGCAAGACGCGCGTAAGGTATTCCCGACGTCGGCGGAGAAAGCAGAATCGCACGCGGAAAGCAGAGTTTGAGTTGAATTTGAGTCGTGACTCGCGAGGCAAGGCACGTAGCCACGTGGTGCGCAGCTCGCATAGCAAATGCCTCTTCAGCCTCTAACCGACAGCCTGTAGCTCGTAGACCTCTAGGCTCATGGTTTTATGCAGATACTGACCTTCGTGTCGGGCACGACGACACCGAGAGTAACAGGGAAAGTTTCGAAATTCGGGTGCAAGGCCACGGCTAGGCCGCGGGTACCTTGCACCCTTCGCCATCTGACTCTGTGCACCCTGCACGTGCCCTATTGGTTGAAAGACCAAGTAGGTTTCAACCCTCCAGGGTAAGATAGCGCGTACTTGGACCATCGACCAAGTGGATGCAAATCTTGGACGTAATGCATGGTAATTGTAATTTTAATTTTTATTGAAAGAGAACACGAAAAGAAAGTTTGAGATTGTCTGCACCCTGCACGTGCCTCTTTGCAGCCCGTTGGAAGACCAAGCAGATTTCGACCCTCCACCTGGAAAAGCGATGTAAACTGATAATAAGACAAAGCGTACTTCGACCATCGACCGCAGATCTTGGGTGTGATGCATGGTAATTGTAATTTTAATTTTTATTGAAAGAGGACACGAGAAGAAATTTAGTTTGAAAGGGGATGCGAAGCGGAGCCATGTGAAGGCACCTCAGGAAAACGGATTTTGGGCAAGGTTCCCGGGGAGGGCAGATTAAGACGAGAAGGGAGACATCCCAAACGAGGTCTTGGAAGGACTTTGGGAGGAGCTGGTACCACGAATGCCCCGGGACGATCGGTATCCGTAGAATGGCGTTCATTAGCCGGGTGACCTCCGGCAAGATGTACGAGCCAATGGGGAGCGATTACGGTAATGGTAACCCCCGTGGTCCTTGGACCCTGGCACTTCTCCACCGCTAATCGAATCGCCGGTCCTTTCCTCCTGGAGGACCTCGCGGAATCCGCAAGAGTCGAGGGGACTCCGTCCCTGGTGGAGGTCCGGACCCCACCCACGCGTCGGCATTTCTTCCCTTCGTAGGCTAGAATTAAAGGGAACCTTTGTGGTATCCGTCGAGAAGGAGGATTTCCTGGTCCAAAACGGACTTCCAACTAATACACCTACCAAGATGGCCGCGGAGGACTTCTTCCCGAGGGTGGCGGCTCGAGCCTCGAATGACTCGTCGGGCACGTCCGATCGAATTCCAGCCGTCCATTCGATGACGGGATGGAATGCGAAAACCGGACGACCGGGACAACGATATTGGGCAAATCGAAGCGGAGCCCAGTGCGTAAAAAGCGCATCGACGTGCGTTCTTGCCGGAGAGGGTCGAATGCGGCCATTTGGTGTAAAGCCGGCGAGCGGTAGCGGACAGCGCGGTACATTAGCACACAATCGAAGCGGACGAAGAGGACGAATGCGAATGCGAACGCGGCTTGCGCCGGGTCAGAGGTCGGACCGCCAACTTGGTCCTCCATTGTATCGACGACTCGTTCTCTCGGGTACCGAGAGGCCGCCTCTAGCGCGGCGCCCATTGTTCCGCGCGGCTTCCACGCTTACGAATCGGCTCGAGGGGGTATGCCCACTCTCGTTTATAATTTCTGCATTTATTATTTCGACCTGTACTCCTACCTAGGGCCTATTTCCGCCGATTTCCGAACACCCTCCCGCAAGGTCGAGCGGAATGGATTTGAGGTTAGGACCCTAGACACGCTCGTTGGTCCTCTTCATCTCCAGGGATGATTTCCCGTTCTTCGCTTCATTGCTCGATGTCGGCCATAGGCAACAATTCTTGTCGCCCCTCCTGGTGAATTTGTAGCATCAGGAATTTGAGGTCAGGACTCTGTACACGGGGAAGGTTTCGCATTCGTCCCTTCCGCGTGCCGATCCCGATCTCTCCCGATGCTGAAAGGCCTTTAAACCATCGTTGTCAGTCTAGGGCCTTATCCAAGGAATGTCGTCCACGAACGCGTCAGTCATAGGCAACGATTCCTCGTTAACCCTCTGGCCGACAAATTTGTGACAGGACAGAATTCCCGGACAGGATTCTTGATGCATCCTCGGAGTGCTAAAACTTCTAGGGATGGATTTTTTCCCTAGGGGGGTCCAGGAGAATCGCATCGACGGTCCCGACCGGAAGCTGGGAGGTATTCGGTCCAGAATGGACGAGAGAGGGGTCGACGAAAGCCTCGGAGGAGTGACGAGTCTCTTACGACTCGAACGACAGGCATCGTGTACGATCCCCGTTCCTCCCGGACGTGTACACCTCCGGGACTCTGGAAGCAAGGGACGCGGAGGGTGCGGGGAAGGAGCTCCGCAAGAAACGGAATGCCGCGAATCCCCGCGATCGCTTTTGTCTCGGAAGCCGGGCCGTCCGAGAGCCGTCCGGTTTCGTGGCGTACGAGGCGGAGACGCCGCGACCATTCCGGAGTCGATCCCAGGACGAAATCCCCGCATCCGTCGAGGATTCATGGCTGCGGAGGCAAGAAGGGCCCGAGTCGGTTTTTCGAGTCGAACCGAGTCTGGACCCGAAATCTCCCAAACAAACTCTATTAGCCTCAACTCTATCATATAGACGACCAGCCACGTGGTCGCGTTTCGGTCGCATCTTTAAAAAACGCGTATCAAGGAACCTTCGCTGTCAACAATCAGTCCATTCAACCGGTACTACCAACAATGGCGATAAAAACAAGTGTCAATGCCGCAGAAACACGATTTACCTCGAGGAACCTGCGCGACTTTGCAGATATGGTCGCCGATCGACGACGACCAACCACGTGGTCGCGTTTCGGTCGCATCTTTAAAAAACGCGTATCAAAGAACCTTCGCTGTCAACAATCAGTCCATTCAACCTGTACTACCAACAATGGCGATAAAAACAAGTGTCAATGCCGCAGAAACACGATTTACCTCGAGGAACCTGCGCGACTTCGCAGATATGGTCGCCGATCGACGACGACCAGCCACGTGGTCGCGTCTCGGTCGCAAAAAATTCGAATCGGCGTCAACTCGAGAATCGAGAAGTAGTTCGAAGGACTCGGAGGGATCCTCGTTAAGACACCGAAATGTGTACCGTAGAAATTGGCGTCTCTCGTTCGAGGGTCCCGATCAGAAGTCGGCCGGTGCTCGGTGTCGACCACCCTCGAATCCTGGGCTTTTTGCCGGCCATTAATTGGCCAGCGCATAAAACGTAAAAGCACGGGCCGCACCACCCACCGGCCCTGAGCTCGAATCGAACGACCAAACGAAATAAACTCCGGTTCCATTCGGCGTCTCCACCCAGCAAAAACTCGTCTCCGTGCAGTGGCCGCGTGCACATCAATCGTCCGCCGCGTGCGTCTCTTGCGCAGGGGCGCTCATGGCCCCCTTTTGGATGGGCATCTGGGCACCCTCGTGGTCCCCCTTCTAGGGAACACACACGAGAACCCCTGGGATGGATAAGACGTTGGCATGTACCCACATTGTGGGACATACGAACAATGAGTGTCACTCGAGTCTTCGAATCGGGACCGCCGAAAGAACGGCGCGCGTCGCGTCTTGGTACCTCCTCGGAGCAATCAGCTTCGTTTCCGATCGGGTGGGATGCGTTAACGATGTCCAGGTTGCAAGGATGAAGAGTGGTCCCCAGATCAGGCATTGGGAGGGAGAGGAAGAGGCGATCTCGGAAAAGGGTCAATCGATGACCCGGCCAGTTAATCCGGAAAGTCTCTTTTCCATTTAACTCTTCGACCACGGCGGAGTCGGACGTGGAGTGTTAATACGTTATATGAATACGGTATGTACTTGTTGCTTTGAATACATGGAAATGAAAATGTCACTATACCCATAAAAAAAAGAAAAAAAATTCATTGAACCAAGGGAAGATTTCGTTAATTCCAAGAATAATTACTTGACTGAAATGAATTGTTATGATTCGAAATAAATGGAATTCATTTCACTGAAATGATTATTCTCCGAGTTAAGAAAATGTTTCTTTGGTTCGATGACGTTCTACTTTTTTTTTTTCTTTTTTTTTTTCGGGGTAGGGACGTTTCGTTATTAAAGGGTTGAATGTGGAAGCGACTCGGATAGCGGCGTTTCAGGTTTCGTTTCACTCGTACAATGGAACCATCCAATGGCGTGCCGTATCTCCAGGGGTGCTGGCGAGCGCTTTATACGAAATAAGAGATTATCGAGCCCGTTATGGGCGCGAGGATCGAGGATAAGGTCGAAACGAACCGGGAACCTCGTTTCAGGGTTCGAATGTGCCGAAAACGAAGTAGGGGCCGAAATTGGACGTCGGAACGATTAAGGGTGCGCGAGATCTCGGAGGGCGATTACTCTGACGGTCGATATCGAGATATCGCACCGCGGACCCCGGGGCACGTAGGGCGACTGTCTAAACACACTTTAAAGATTTGAAAACGTAATGGCTTCGGCTTTGGCCGAGATTTGCATGTCACGGGCGCGCATCATATATCTGGATTTAGCGCACTCCGGCTGGCTGGTTTCCTTCTGGCAAGACCGGGACGAGGACGACCCCCCAGGATCCTCGAAGGGGACGCGCCTCCGGGATCAAGGGAAGATCCTTCCGTCGACGCGGAGCCAGGATACGCGGGACATTAACACTGCCGGATTACCCAATGAACTCGAACGAGATTTACGGAAACGCTTCCGCGAGAGGGAGAGACTCCGAGCTTCCCTCGGAACCCCTTCCTGGAGGAGCTCTTCTACATCTACCCCGGGAAAAAAAATTAACACTTGACCGAAACAAACATATACCCCTACCCAAACCATATACAATTGCAAGAGACAATGATTTGGTTGAGAAAAAAAATTCCAACGAAAATTTTCTTACTCGATTTGATACTTTGTATTGATATGTATATGAATTTTGCAACGTGGACGCGCTGAGAAAAAATTCCCACGGCTGGGTTGGACACCTTGTCGAAGACAGTATCTGTCTGGTGCATCCTAGAACGGGTCTGTCAGAAACCGGAGACCTTTCCGGAATTCCGCGGTTTTCCCTGCGGTCTTTTTAAAGGGGTTGCGGCCGAGTTTTCGCGTGGCGGACGCGCATGCACGCGACCGCGCGCATAATGGGGGTGCATAATACGGTGCGTGGAAGACAATGGGCGCATTGTGCCGGTAGGATACGTATAGGGAGGTATAGGGCGAGCGTCGTTTCGGCATATTGACAGACTAATGATCGCGCGGAACAAAGGCCGGACCGTCACGTGGTCACGTGGTCGCGTGATGGACCGTTTCCGGCGGAGGCCGCTACCGCTTTCAGCCCTGAAGAGGCCGGTCCGGACCGGGACCGACCGGGACCAGCCGGGACCAGCCGGGACCAACCGGGACCGGATCGACCAACCGACGACACGCATCAATCAGGACCCTCTGCGAGCCCGGCCAGGTGCACAGGGGACCGACATTATTCCTCCGCTTCTGTCCACGAGGAAACGGGGCTTCTTGGCTTCTTGGACGGAACCGAGTTAAAAATTACTCAAGCGATCCTATCCACCCGAGTGGAAATTTTCTGAACATGGAGGCTATAAAGAAGATCCCGACACCCCTTAAACATGAATTTAAAAAAAAATTGTTTATAGGTATTTTCAACATTTTTTATAAGAAATGAAATTTGGGGAATTTCAAGACCTACCTTAGGGTCTCTATACTCACATTGTACAGTTTGAAGCGATTCGGTACACCCGTTTCGGAAAAAAGTTTCATGAACGATTGACTTCTAAGACGCCACTTTCACATCCCCTTAAGAACTACGATTGGAGGTCCTGAGTGGGATGAAAACTTCTGTGTGGATATTTTGGGCCTGTCTAAGAGGGTAGTTTGACTCTTATTTCTCCCTTGGAGGATCCTAGCGGGGCTAGGGGACCCTGGAAGGGGGAGTCCAAAAAGAGACATCGACATTTAAAATCGCTGATAGGGAAAGTGTTTCCATCGGGACCCCACCGAGCCCTCTTTAACCGTGGCTTGGGGTGGCCAGGGTGCGAGGTGGTCGGTGCTCCATTCAGCTTTGGATCGCGAGGGTGAGCTCGCCGGTGGCACTCTGTCGAAAGGGTTGCACAGTTGGGGTGGGCGTTTTAAATGCATAAATAATGAGCCTACCGGCCGGTATTAGACGGACACGGACGCGTGCAAATACGCGGTGGGGCCTAACTCCGCTTGCGAGTCGGGCTTAATATTTAGATGAAGGTGTTGCCTGTCGAGAGGGTTAATTAATACGAATTGCTTCGTCTACGTTCACCCCATCCGAGTTTCCCCGTCACTTTCTCCCTTTCTCGCTGCGATTCCGAGTCGTCACCCCTTCCTAGTCGCTGTATTCTTTTTTATCAGCACCCTCTCGTCCGGGATACTCGATAAGCGCCTCCTCGCTTTGCAAACGATCGCCGTCGTCGACTTTCTCGTTCTGAAATCTAAAACAATACCCCTGGGAGATATTGTTATGAACGGGTGTAATTGTTGTTCCTCGTCGAGGGCCCCATGCCTGGAATCGTCACATCTGACGGGAGTTTTCATCGACCGAGGCCAACTTGATTAATTTGACGTTTACACCTCCATCGAGGTTACTCGTTGGGATGTATCGCAATGTAACGCCCGTTACGGCGCCAACGTATACTCATAAATTTATTATGGGAGGGAACAGGTTGGCCAGAACGTCGGATCCTTCGTGTTCCGTTCCATTTGTCGGTTTTTATCGCGCTTTTAAACCGACCCCTCTTGTGGGATTCACTGTAAACGTTTCGACACCCTGGGAACATTCGTGCCCGACAACAAACGAGCTCCACTGGTCCAGATATCCAATCTGTTACCGAAAAGCCTGTAACGATCTTTAAGGCGATGCGAAAGTGGCCTCGGAGGAAAGTTCGATGTTGATGGTGACGGTGCCATCTCGGGCGTCATTTTTGCATCCTCTTAAGGTGTCTGAAATTTTTCAATGCAGGTGTTAGGACTTATAGTTCTTTCGTGAATTCGGTCGGGAGGTCGCCAAAAAATGGACACTCGGCGGTTCGTAAGGGTCTCGAAGTCGGTCGTCCGAGAGCGTCATTGCGGCGACGAAGAGCGTCGTTGCGGCCTCCCAAACTGGAAGGATCCGCTCTGCGTCTCCGTCTTTTCTCGATTTCTCTCTCCGTCCCACTCCCGCGAGCCTGCTTTGGCCGTGGAACAGCGGGAGCGAGATATACCGAGCGGAAGACGAAGAGGTTTTCGAGGGGTACGAAGGTGGCCGGAGGTGAGGAGGCGCGCAGGAGTGGAAGCCGCTAATGAGGCCGTGTGTAATTAGGGAGCTCTCGCGGCCTAATGAAGCGCTTACCTACCTACCTTAGCTACCAACCCCTGGCTCCTCCGCATCCACCTCGGCAAGCTCCACGCACACGGCCTTAGCGGCCGCACACGGCCGCAGGACCGCGGAATGGCAAGGAGACAACTACTTCTTCGCTTCTCACCACCTCCGGAGCGTTGATCACGCTCCAAGATGGACCAAGGACGACCGGAGGATGGGAGGCTGGATGGAGGAGAGATACACCTCCGCGCGACACGCTCGCATCTTCGGGGACCATTACAGGATTAACCTCCCAGGGACGGAGACCTGGACCAATTTCTTGGCCAACATCGAGAGGACCTCCGTTTCATTCCGTCTGACGAGCCGCAAACAAAATTGCCGATTGATTTAACCCTTGATCTCTAAGACAGAGAGCGGATGCTGGGTCCATCAACGCTTCCAAGAGGTGGAACCGAAAGCGCTGGGACCTCGAATGAATTTCTTTGAAATTCCTGTCGATCATCCAGATCCTTGGGTGATTCTTGATGGTCCTTGATGATCCTTGCCGACCTCGGCTCAGTGGATCCATCTCAAGGAGCCAATCCATCCGCTTGAAATCCGGCCGAATGGTCCAGACTCAGTGGGGCCAGTTTGGTCCCAGGCAGGGTGCTACGTCCCTGAGCACCCATGGGGGGCTAAGCACGGGCCCCTTATCTCTCAATTCACTCACCGTGAGCGAGCGAGTGATCTCTCTTCGCCCCGATCCCGACCACGGAGTTGGATGCAGCGCGGGATGCAGCCGATGGTGCAGGCCCTCGTGCACGCCCGGGAAGACACGGCTACCGGAATCACGACTCAGGCTCCTCCACACTTCACGGATCGGCCCGTTATCTCCGGCATTTGCATATTAAACTAACTCACAACGCGGCGGCATATTTCAACCGGGGACGCCTCTTGAGGCCAGGCGCGAGTCACCCGAAGCAAGCCGTGTTGGGAGCTGACGAGAAGAGGTGAACCTCCCCCCCAGGGGATGGACGCCGAGCGTCGTCACCCGAGGCTCTTCCTTTTAGGATCCAATCGGCCGCTTCTTGCAAATGAGCATCGAGGGGTAAAGCTTTTCCAGCGGCAGATAACCTCCCTATATCCAAGGAGATCCGGAATACCTAGGGGTGGAACGTGCAGGGTCGCTTTGGTGGTGCCTTTCGACCAGAACCCAAACTCGATGATTTGGGGCGCGTCATCGAGGGCAACCATGGCCGGTCCAGGAGCCAGACCGCTCTCCGGGAAGAAGGAGAGGATAAACGGTGGATTGCTCCGACCGAGGGGGTCTTCCTTTTGCGGAGGCCCCGACGTTTTTAACGGCCAACTTGTTTCCAATATGCATTGATAAACCCGTTTGCCAGTGCCGCCTTAGGGCCCAGCGGGCCCGGTCGCCGAGCTTAGCGGGGCCCTTGATTGCCGACCGGACCAGCTCCTCCAGGGCATGGCCCGGATAAAAAGTAAGGGCCTCCTAGCCGCCATCGACGCTTCCGAAAATAATTCTCTAGACTCCCTTATTTTCGTTCCCCCGATAATCGAGCCGGGGAGGCCCCGCGAGAACGCATAGCTAAGCGACATCGAGGCAAGCCCAAAACCGCTCATCGATTCCGAAACAACAAAGAGCCCTCCTCGGTGGCCAAGGCTTAACAAAGTGGATCGAGAATCTCTCTTCTATCGTCTGGTAATTATCCCCAGGTATCCGGATCGTTCTGAAACTCCCATCGGGGAACCTGCAACGCACTTCCGCCTTTGGAAGGACTCCGTGGACGTCGAAATGCATCTCGAAGACATTCATTGCGTATCCAATTCCACGGAAAAGTGGAAGAGTCCCCGAGGAGTTGCCACTTTTTCGAGGTCCTCTTAAATTGAAATCCCTGAACGATGCTCCTGGGGAACGTCGATACCTTACGGGTATCGTAATGCCATTGGTTATGTCTATGGACACGGCTGCCGGGTCATGAGCCGATTTTTCCTGGGACACGATAGGATGCATCGTCGGTCACGGTGCATAACCGGAGAAATCGAGAGGCTGGTTCCACGACGACGTGGAAACGGCGGCGGGGAACGATAACCGATATGCAGAAATGGCCAGGGAGCCATTATCCTAAGTTACGGACTGACACATACACGCAGCCGGAACTTGGCTGCAGCATCTCTTGCGGGTAAGTAACTGCAGTTAAGCTCACCACCAGCCACTACCACCGACCACTACCACCGATGAAGCATAAGACGCCAAAGGCTGCCAGGGGATTCGAGGGGTTGGCTCCCGGTGGGTGCCGAGTCCAAAACACCCCCTGACGTCGTCGACGTGCCCGGGTGCATTCCCGTAAACGGATCTCGCCCGTTTATTGAATGTTTACTACGTATACGTAAATGCGAGCCCAGCCGCTCTTATTTATGACGTGCTAGGAAGTTACGCGCTGCGATATTTCACCGATTCCTGGCCAAGATTCTCGGCCTGAGGTCCTGCGAGGACCAGGATACTCAGGACCCTTGCCAAGAGGTGCCCGAGATGAACCCCCCGACCGACCACTCAGAAACCATTAAGTTTCATCTTTTCAAAACGTGTCCTCGGTTCTAGCCCGAGATAAACAAATGTTTCCCCTTCCGAAATTGAAGTTTCATAACTTTCAGAATGTTCCTTCGACTGGGTCGATGCACCCAGTTCGGAGGAAAATTCTATGAATACTTAGACGTGTTGTGGTATACATCAAATTTTTTTCGCGTCACCTTAAGGTGATCGTTTCAAACATTTACAATGCGAATATGGAGGCTATAAAGAAGGTCCCGACACCCATGAAATATCAATCTTAAGAAAATTTCTTTATAGACATTCTCGAAATCTTTTACAAGAGATAACATTTCGCGAGTTTCAGGACCTTCCTTACAGCCTCTATATTCACGTTGCAAATTTCGAAACGATTTGATACACTCAGTTCGGAGATAAGTTTCATGAACGATCGACCCCTCGGATGCCACTATCACATCTCTTTAATTAGTAAAAGTTCAACTTTTCTCATTCCCCTCCTCTTTATTGAATCTCCCGGCAAGTGGGTCAGCATTGGTTGACAGTAAGTGATAATTGATATCTAGAAGCCGTGAACCTATGGGTGATGATAGGGCACATAGCTCGATAACATCCCTACACATCGTCGAGATACCAGAGCGTGGTCCAGAGAACGGATCTCGAACGTTTATTGTATGTTTACCGAGTATACGTAAACGCAACCCTTCCCTTATTTATGATGTGCTAGGAAGTTACGTACGGCGATAACTCATTGATTTGCTGCGCTGATCAGCCAGAGACTAGGCAACGAGATCAGTGGATGCTGCGAGGTCCTGCGAGGTCCTTATCAACAGTCAAGACTGATACCGTCGATATGGGAATCATTGAAGAAGTCCCGAGGAACTCTATTAAAGAGCCGTGAATTCGGAATCATGCACGGATACCGGCTGGTGTGTACGAGCCTTCACAGAGGACGCGGTGTGAAACCGCATTGCGGCCAGGGGTGGCGAGGGGGAGAAGAGGGACGCGCCCCGACAACATCTTAATTCGCGATAAAAGGTATTAGGAGTGGAACAGGACCTGGGTGGCTGCTGGAACTGGAACTGGAACTCGATGGGCGCGAGACACGCAGCCCGTTCGTTCCACGTATCCGTGGACCGCGACAAGATTAGCATCGCTATTCGGTTACACGCGAGAGTGGGAGCGAGACGGACCGAGGGGCGCTCGGCCGGGAGCGAGAGAGAGGGCGAGCACCACTCCCCCGTTGGCTACCGTCGTCAGCCCTCTCATTAGTCATTACCTCCGACCCTCTTTATCTCGATTCCTTCCTCCTTCGCGGGACGACGCTAAGTGTCCTCCGAGCAAATCGACAGCTCCGTAATTCACGCGTACGCGAATCCCGGATCAAGGTGGAAGTCTGGTCCAAGGGGCAGGAATTCGACTCCACCATTGCGATGGGACTTTCGTCGAAACTTCCGATCGGGGGGATAACAATGATATTCAGGGAATATTATCAGCGAGGAGGGAATGCCCACCGACGGTGTTTCCTTCGACTATTAGGAATTTATTAGCCGAACCGGCGAGCATTTTTTTTTTTTTTTTTTTTCTTCTAAAGGACGCATAGACTGATGAAAAGCGATGGACATTTGCATACACTTTTTGCGGTAGTATCTTTATTGCTTGAGTGGTGGAGGGATAGGGCATATCGTGGGGGGTTCGGAGCAAGTCTCGCCCAGAAGAAGTCCAGACGATGCTCGCTGGAAATAACTCCGTTCCTCTTAATAGGTGCTCTAATCTGTCGCGGACCGGTTACCACCTATCGAGAATTGGCGTAAAAGAAGCCGGGTTCTCGATCGGCTGCGGCTTACCGCAAGAAAGCGACAATGGGGCTGCTCCGAATCGAGATAAATCCGAATCGGGCTCTCCTCCAGTTCCCGTCTTCGGGTCTACTCTCCCTGAGAGACGTCCTCTATGCGGAAACCTGCCAATCGGTTTTTCGGACGCTGCATCCTAGACCGACACGCTGCGTTAACCGTGTAGCCGACTATCGTTCCAAATGACTTATCCTCTCCTAATGGGTGAATCGTTCGACGCGATCTGGCTCCTACTTTGGTCCGGTAAACCCTGGGGCCCTTCCAAGAAGAACTTGACTCGCAGGACGAGCGACAAAGGGTTCCTCTCGAATCGAGATAAATCGATTCGGACTCGCCTCCGGGTTCGTGCTCTCGTTAAGGACACCGTGGCGCGGAATTTCCCACGAAATCCGGGACTCAATATCCGGGAAGCTCCTAGGAAGTTCGAAACTACTCGGGACGAGGTCACCGAGTAGACCGGATCGATCGATTTGGGGACAGAGGGCCAGAGGAAACGGGAGAGAAGAAACGAATCCTCCGTCCAGTTCCTTGGACCATCCACTGAGAAATAAATGCCATCGAACCGAAGAGCAATTCGACCGAGATAACTCGGAATGAATTGGATGCAACACTGATTCGGAACGATGACAATATATTAGAAAAATATTTCCTTGATTAAGGGGATGTGAAAGTGACCTCCAAGAGGTCTCGTTTATCAAACTTTTCTCCGAATTGGGTGTACCGAATCATTTCTAGCTATACATTGTGAATACGGAGGCTGTAAAGAACGTCCCGACACCCATGAAACTTCAATTTTAAGATAATTTGTTCATAGACATTCTCAACATTTTTCACGAGAAGTGAAATTTCCCAAGTTTCAGGGCCTTCCTTATAGCCTCTATATTCACGTAGTGAAGTTTCAAACGATTTGACTAACTCAGGAGAGAAGTTTCATGAACAATTGTCCCCTCGGATGGCACTTTCGCACCCCCTTAAGAGGATATCTCTTCAGTGTGGCTTGTCCCTCCCAGAATCGAGTACAAGGGCTCGTATAATTTCCATCCCTCTCTACGTTAATGAAGCTGAAAATCCGGATTTCATCCCGATACCATACCTCTACCTTCGGGGTAGAACTCTGGTAAAGGATCCTGGCGACTGCAGGAGCTATCGGAAGGGGTTAATCCCAAGGAAGCACGTCGCTCAGGCACGGAAGGCATCGAAAACCCTCCTCGTGGGAGGCGTAATGGCTCATCCCGTAGGAATTGCACCGGGTCCCATTGACTTGGTGCAGAGCAAACAGGACGTCCGGACCAAAAGTGGATCGAAACGCATAAATCGTTTGCTTGCAACGCCGACGGCGCGGAATGTTGCTCGGACCCGTCATGGAGTGCAAGTGGATGCCCGGGCTATTAATGACACGGCCGCGTTAGCGTCGGCACGTGTTCGCAATATTATTTATTATTTATGCTAAGTTATGCGCGAGCCCAGTCCATGGTGGCCAGCGCCCATGGAGCCCACGGAGCGGGTCTGCCGTCCGTCTGTCCGCGCGATCGTCATCGGCATATTTATATCAATTACGTGTCGCTCCTCCTGCCGCGGATTACCGTGTAAATACGTCGGAGCATCGACGTTCGACCGGCTCGATTACGCCGTGGAATACCCAGGATTCGCTGCGGAATCTAAAAGCGGGAACGTTTCCGAGGGGCGTCGCGATTAGGTGGGAACGCATCAGACTGGAGATCTTATGGTATTAAGATGATATGAAAGACGCTAATAAATTTAATCAAGGTCGATAAATTAAAATTCATCTATACCCTTTTTGGTAATCTTATGGTATTAAGATGATATGAAAGACGCTGAGAAATTTAATCGAGGTCGATTAATTAAAATTCATCTATACCCTTTTTGGTAATCTTATGGTATTAAGATGATATGAAAGACTGAGAAATTTAATCGAGGTCGATAATTAAAATTTATCTACACCCTTTTTGGTAATCTTATGGAATTAGGATGATATGAAAAACGCTGAGAAATTTAATCGAGGTCGATAAATTAAAATTCATCTATACCCTTTTTGATAACGTCATTTTGAGTGCCCAAGAGGTGTAACATAAGCTGGCGCGTCTCGTTACCGACATTTATATTTACGTTGAAGTCATTTACAGTCTACGTTGGTGATAGGACGAATCGAAGCGTTCCATGTGCCATCTCGGTAAAGTAACGATGAAGAGATCGACGTAAAACTGTCGAAATCCCAGGGATTCATTATTCCGACGACTGTTTAGGATCAACGGCGCCATCTGTGACGTTTAGCTGCAACTAAACGTCTGCTCCGAAAACACGCGTCGGCCACGAGACGTGCCAGTACTCTCTTGTAATCGTTCGTGAAAGTATTTTCCATACTTTCCCATTTGACTCCGTGATATTCCATTTCTGCGGTATTCTAAATTGTTCGAGCTAGGTCCTGAAACTCTTGATTTTCGACTCCAAGCCTCCAAGAAGCGTAAAAAATCGGAAACGTGCATGGGCCACGCCATGTTGGTTCTAGACTATGATGAGTAAATCAATTTTGTCATGAAAAATGAAATTCAGTGAGTTTCAGGACCTACTTTGGGGACTCCATGTTCATGTGGGAAAATTTGAAACGAATCGGTACACCCAATTCGGGGAATACTTTCCCCAAGGATTTGACTTCTCGGATATTTATATAAGCTAGCTCTTTTATATCGCCTTAAGATGGTGGATGCCGTCAGGATTCGTTTATGGTGCAGGGACCACTTAATTCTTCGTTAGCGCTTCCCGTAATCCCGCCAGAGGGTTGGCCGTGGTTCCGGAATTAAAGATCCGTTAAGAGCCCCCGTTCTTGGTCAAACGACTTTTTGATCGCGCCTTGCTACCCTTTCGGGGAACTCCAGAACTCCTCTCCTCTTCACCCTGAGCTCTTCGTCCTTAGACTCGGAAGTGCGGTACAGTGCGGAAAACACCGGAAAAAAATATATCTTTAATTGAAAGAGTAATTATTTGGAATAAACCGTCACAATTCCGGAGGAACCTCGCATCGAATTTCTATTAAATTTTATTTCACTGAAATAATTACATAACGAGATGATTTCATTGGTACCATTAACGAAGTATTCCTCCGGTTCCACGGAGGTCTTTTTTTTGTTTTTCAGGGTAAAGGTTCCGATTTCGAGGAAACCTGTAGAGAGAAACAAAGGGGATTAAAGGTTCGCTAGGCTTTTGATCAAATGGCCTTTTGATCGCAGCTTGCCTTTCGTGGTGAATCAAGACCCTGGTGAATAGTTTCGAATTTTCTAGGGTTAATCGACTCCGGTAGCTCTCAGGGATAATAAGTTTGCGCGATGTCCTTGTAGGTGGGAAATCGGTGCCGAGCATATTGGACGTCTCTTCATTTTGGCCTTGCATTAAGGTTCCAATAGAGGGAATAGGCATTTCCCTTTTATTCCACAGATGTTATCAGGACCGTCGGAAATTGTTCTTCTGATGCAGATCCTATATGGACCGAGTCATGGACCCGCCGGATGCGGCATCCATGGTCCCCAGGCACTTGCTCCAGATTACAACCACCAGGTTTCCTGCATAGTTCCCCGTCTATGAACTCTACCTTATAATAACCTATCTCGTTTCGCTTTCTCCACCACTATGTCGACCACCACATGACCATACCATATCCAAGGCACCCATGGATGCGTTCCGTCAGCTACACTGTGAAAAAGAATTCATAAAATTCATACACTTTTAGTACATAATACTGTAATAAAATAATAATCTCATATCTTGAAAATGAATTATTATACATCCGTTGCAAACCTCTAAATGAATGTACAATTTCATAACATCGTTACATTGCTGTGAAATTTTGCTGGGAAAATTATACATTTCATATTAGGAAGTCACTCGATACGAATTATTTATAACCCTCTGCGATGAGTTTTCAATTCCATGATACTATTTCATAACTTTGTAAACGTGTCTGACATTATTATAAAATTATAATACGCGTATTAAAAAATTATTCACTTTCCTTTTAATAAATTTACTACGTACGTGTGTACGAAATTTATAATACGTATATTTTATTTGACAATATCTTATACAATTAGCACACCATGTCTGAATAAAACTTCCGTGAGAAGTGTTATAATACTCCCAGAATTAATTTTTTAACGGTGTATCACCGGAAACCCATGAACGTAAAGACCCGGACCATGGGCAAAAAATAAAAAGTGAGACCTCGCCGAGGTCCAGGAGCCTGCGGACCGCCCGGGAGCCCCCGAGCACCAAACCATCCGATGCACTTTCGGTTTTGATAAAACGCCTAAACATCAATCGGACTCGAAAACTGTTCCGTAATTCGAGCCTGCCGCAGCCGGCGGGGAAGATTTGGTCCGTGCCGGTCCCCGGCGAGATAGGGGAACGGTGGTCAATTGATGTCCGGCCTGGAGGCTGGGTCGGGTGATGCATCCGCTGAATATGTATGAGGCCCGCGACACCCCATAGCACGAAGAGAGAGAGAGAGAGACCGAACCACTATCTGTGGGTGATAGTGGGTACGTTGTACGTCTCTTAGGGGTCCGCGAGAGGCCGAGCGAGGGTGCTCGCGGATAGGGCTCGATAGGACCTCCCCAGGAAGGCGGAGAGAGAGAAAGCTTATATCGCAAGAACCACCCCGATGGAAACTCGAGGTCTCTCTTGCCATCCCTCGACCATCGTGCACACGTTCGGCTGTCTCGAGCGCCTTTGGGTGCCTTTGACATCGTCCTGGACAAACTTGCTCCCCCAGTTCCTCCGTGAACGGATGTCTACACTGTTAAAGAAATTTATAAAATTCATACACTTTTAGTACATAAGGTTGGAGCATAAAATTCATACACGTTTAGTACGTTAGGTTGGAGTAAAATTATGAATTTGATGTCTCAACATCTAATTGGCATACATTTATTATAAGACTCCACGTAAATTTGCAATTTTATACCACCCTGTTGTAATTATATGAAATCGAAATTTGATATTCGACCGTCATTTAGTATGCATTGTTTGCACATTCTTTAGATGAGTTTATTTTTAAAGATATTTCATCGAGAGATGACAAGAATCGCTGGTATTGCCGGAGAAGCATTGCAGCGATATTCTTGAGTCCGAGAAATATTTAAATAATATGTTAAAAAATTCTTATCACGGACAAAGTACTACTTTTCTCGGAGTTTCGGGTTTGATACCCGGATAATTGCAAAGTGATTTTTGTCGGCATTTAAGGTCCTCGAACGTGTCCGGAATATATGTCAAATTTGTTTGTTTGCAGAAAAAACGTTCAATATCAAGTGCCGATCAACCCAAATTGATAACATATATTATAAATTTATAACACATATGTACTAACTTTACAATACATGTTACACATTTTATTTGAAAATGTTATAAAATCAGTATATACCATGTATGAATAAAACTTCCAACAGAAATGTTTCGAAATTATGATTTTTTTTTAACAGTGTAGATGACGCGGATTTTGGATTCTGGTGTGTTCCGTTTTCCGATTAAAATTCCGAGTTTTGGCTTTTCCGAAGGTCCTTCAGGGTGGCTCCAGGTGACGCCAAGATCCTCGCGCCAAGTCCACCCTCGTCGTCCTGGTTTCCCTAGGTCGCTTCCCGAAGGCGAAGACCCAGGTCGACGCGACGGGAGAGAAACTCCCCGTAATTTCTCGGGGAACGGACGTCGACGTGCGGAAAACGAGACGCGGATTCCGGACCGAAGGAGGATTGAGACAGGACCGTACTCCTGGACACTTTGCATCGGAATGCTCGACCCTTTGTCGGATCGCTAGCGCGATGGATTCTGTGTGCAAGGAATCCGCAATTCTCGGGTCCTATGGGAGTGAAGCGGCCAAACAATGGGAAATTCTGATCCGCGTTAAAATTCTTCTAAATAAACCCTCCGGGGGAGGAAGCGAGTGGTTAAGGATCCGTTCCGCCGAGGCGCGGACACCCGATAATGTCGATAAGAGCCGAAAAGCCTGGGACATTCGAGACGAATCGTGGGAGCGAATCGGGGAGAGATTCCGCAGGGGTTGCGGATCGTTCGGCAAGGGGTTGATCTACCGATGAGACCGGATAATACATATGATCCACTAAATAGGGACGCGGCTGTGCCTGAGCGATGAATCCCGCAAGACAGCATGAGATATTGCCGGATTAGGGCGCATTATAGTTTTAAGCCCGCCTCGTTAAAAGGAGTCGGTTCTCAAATTCCGGCCATAACGTTCAAGCCCAAAGTTCGAACAAAAATGGCAATCGCCGAGTTTACGATCAATTTCACCCCGTCGAATGGATCGGACCTTACAAATGGAGACAACTCGATAAAGATCACTTAAGGAATTACTGTCCTAATCATGGAGATAGAGGGAGGTGGCGAGTCGATCCATCGATCGGCTAAAGTGATCCACTGGTGAAATACGTTCCCTCGGAGGGCGGCTTAAACGTGCGAAGGGGTGAAGTCGCCCCTGTGGAGCCCCTAGGATCTGGGATTATTTATGGCGTCTCGCCGTTAACCCTTTTATTTTTCCGGCGAGTCCACCTCGACGGGGCGGCTCGTTGAGCACCCCTGTGCCCAGGGGGTGGCTGGATGAAATCGGCTTGTGGTCGGGGCGTGAGGAAGGGTTGATCCAGGCAGAAATTCTGCATCGGGGGTGGAGTCGCAGGGGTGCTCGCGAAGGAGGCCCAGAGAGGGTGGCGATAATAAACCAGGCCGGGCCAGCAATAAAATATATCCAAGGCAGCCGAGGCGACGACTCGTTTAGCCAGGGGATGCTTCATTACGCAGTCCAAGTTCATCTCTAACCCCTTAGGCACGCGGGGGATGAACTTTCTCCGAGCGACCGAAAAATCCGGGGATAATTAACCTATCCAAGGGGGATGTCGCGCCAGGAATGCGCGGATCGGTCGTGAAGGAATGTCGGTCTTCCCAATTTTTCTTTTTTTAAGGGATTATGGGAACTGTGTCCAGAAAGAGTGCTGACCTGTCTCTAGAATGAGTTCCTTCGGTCTGTAATGAGGTTTGGTCTTATAAAACCATCCACCCGAATTTTTTTAAGGGATGACGGTGTCGAGGAAGAGTGCTGACCTGTCTCTAGAATGAGTTCCTTCGATCTGCATTGAGGTTAGGTCTTATAAAGTCGTCCGTCCCAATTTTTTTTAAAGTGTCGAGAAATAGTGCTGACCTGTCTCTAGAATGAGTTCCTTCGATCTGCAATGAGGTTTGGTCTTATAAAACCATCCACCCGAATTTTTTTAAGGGATGACGGTGTCGAGGAAGGGTACTGATCTATCTCTAAAATGAGTTCCTTCGGCTTGTAACGAGTCATACGAGAGGCGAATGCACTTCGAACCCAGTCGTTACTGCCCGATCGGAAAAAGGAACTCAAAGGACATCGACGAGAAAGAGGGACCTCGGGAGAAAGGGAGAAAGCCGAAAGCCAAGAGCGAGGTTAGATCTCGTAAAGTCGGCCGGTAGTCGGCGGAGCTCACTCGAGCGACAAACGCCTCCGAGAACGACCGAGAGACAAAAACCGGCCGCGGAAAGCTCCGCGAAGTACGGAAGGAAAAATATATAACGACCCCCGCAGGAGGGAGGAATAACGCGCGACTTTACTGCCTTCTAAAACTCCCATAAAACCCGCGCACGTCAAACTTTTCAATTTTATGTCTCAGCTGCAGCGTCTCGTTCCTCCTTCGTTTCGCCACTTAAGGTCCAGTCCGCGAGGAGAGAAGCGGAACTTGGGAGCTGAATCGGGAGGGAAGAACCGGAGGTGCGGAAACCTTGCGGAAAACTCGGAACCCAATTCGGTTGAGAAAATGGACAGGAACCGTCACCACTCGTCGAGGAGGAACATGGATAAGAAAATGCTTTGACTGTGGGGGAACGATACCCTATCTCCAGCAACATGGCTTTCTTATCATCCATATCATTTAATGTCTAGAGAAACCATTTTGTATGAATTACAACTAATGTTAGGGTCACGACCTGGGTGCTCTTTGCGTCCCTTCAGAAGTCTGGCCGGTGTCGGTCGGGTCGGCGTCGGTCGGGTCGGCGTCGGTCGTGTCGGCGTCGGTCGGGTATGCGCCCGAGGATCGGATAAGATCTAAATAGAGATCGGCGATCCTTCGAGCATATAATTTGGTCCTCGGTGCGGGGACAGCTGTCGCTCGATCGAATGTCTCCCGACACCCAGGGTGCGAGATGCGACGATGACGTACACCCCGTCGGTGGGACTTTGATCGGTAGATTACATTCGTTAGCTTGTCAACGTTCTCGCAGGGTAAAAAAAGACTCCATAAAGAACGAATCTCGCCCCCCATGGGCTTCCCCCGTAGTTTTAGACCGGCATCGAATGTATCACTTGGTCCGATATCCTCCGATAGATCCGATCTCGAGATCGGATTCTCCAAGACAGGGGAAATCTACAAAGCATTCAATGAACAGAAAAAAGAAATACACCTTCCTGATAAACCCCGTAGAAACGTAGGAACAACCATAACAACTTTCTTTCCAATCGCCATCACACCAAGGGTTTTCATAGCGATCTTCTTTTATCTTAGTGTCGTAAAAGGGTCACTCTATATACCGAAACATCAAAAAATTAATATAAATTTTCTCCAAACTGGATAATTCGGGAGAAAAGTCTTTACTTACACGGAAGGAAAAGGAGATAGAGAGATGCAGGAACGTGTAGACGGGACGGAGATGCGAGATGAGCGAGTAGAGCGTCGACTCGTCTCGCTCTGTCCGAGATGCGTGAAATGAAATTTGGCAGATCCGAGCTCGTCCCCTCTCCTTGGCGGTGCCAGAAAGCTCCAAAATGGCGGCGACCAGCACCTCCGGGTGCCCCACGGGCATGGGGCCCCCAGTCCCCCCGTGAGCACCCCACTTTATAGAATTCTCTTTTATCCGCCACCACCCCCGACGGTTGCGTTCCCTGGGGGCGCCGCTCGAGCGGGCCTCCTTAGTTCCAACCCGACACCTTTTTACAAATACATCACACGCCCTTCTGGCCGTTCCTGGACGCGCTGCCGAGTGGCATTTGCCTAAGCGTGTCAAACGCTTAGGGCCACTCGGTGCTCTCTCCACTTATTCCGCCCTCTGGGCCTTGTCCACGTGAAAGATGGCCCCGAAATGGCCTCCGACCTGAACATCGTGCCGCGCGTCTTCGTCGATTCCGAAAATCTTCCTTTTAAGGTGATATGAAAGTGACGAGAAGAAGTCTCGTTTATGAACTTTTCTCTGAACTTAGTATACCGAATCGCTTCAAACTTGACAATGTGAATATGTAGGCTATAAAGAAGGTCCTGACACCCATAACATTTTAATTCCTTACAAATTTGTTTATGGATGTTTTCAACATTTTCTTATAAAAAATGAAGAATAAGGAAATATTTTTTCTTGCCTCTTGTCCGAGATAAATACACAATTTTCGTTCAAAAAATGAAATTTCACGAGTATCGCGCTCTTCCTTAGGGCCTCCATAATCTCTGTGATGAAGTTTCAAATGATGATGGTTTACCCAATTTGGAGATAAGTTTTATAAATATTTTTACTTTTTGGCATGTACATATATGACACTTACATATCATCTGAAGACGATGCGAAAACTGTGTTCCTTGTCCCGGAGGACGCGGTTTCGTCGGACTTGACCTCCTGGTGCGCGCGTAAAAATGCTAACCAGAGTCGTCCGATTCCAGAGAAACGTGGATATCGACCGGGCAGGACCTTGGCGTGGCATCCCGGTGTTCCCGGTCGGTCGGTCGGCCTCCCAGTGGAGATTTTGTCACCCGGAGCACGTACTCGGGGCAAGGACCGCCGTAAGCTCTACCCCTCGGCGCGCCGCACCCTCGCGTTACGGTCCTGCCTTCCGGAACACGCTATTGTGTTCCGCCTCGTCGAAGCCCCGTGTACGCTCCTTAGCGTTTTATGGATTTCCCAAATCCGCGTCTCACCTCGATCCAAGGCACTCGGTCTCGAAATCCCGTCCAGAAGGAAGCCTACCCGACCTTAAGTAACCGGGATCCAAAATGACCGCGAAAGTCGATTTCGCTTTAGTCCAGGTCCTGCGCGTGAAGAACAACGAACAATGCCACCCAAATCCAACAACGAAATCCAGAACGAATTCCCAACGCCTTAAAACAAAAAATAATGGCCGTAGAGTTAGCGCAAGTAGGGTCAGGTCGAGTAAAGAGAATCATTTCGCATTAAGCTCAATTTTTCTCCTCAGCGAAATAATTGTTTCTTGTAATTGTACAGGATTCAGGCAACAGTGTGTATTTGTTTCGGTCAAATGAGATTTTCTTTTCTCTCGGTGCGTGGCTGCATCCTGTCGCAGGAGTTCCTGGGCATTTCCTGGACGTGTCGTTTCCATGGTCGGTCCTCCTTCCACCTCCTAGCACCTCCAATTTGTAGGTTATGGGTTGGGTGGCTTTTCGGGGATCGGGAATCGGCGGCAAATAAAGGACCCAGGGTGGGATCTTTCTCAGGTCGCGTAATGGCATCCTGGAGACTCCAGTTCTTTCGCCGATCCCCCCCAGAGGGTGCTCCGGAGGATTCTGCGGCACTCTCGGCGGTAGCATCGTCCAAACTGAATTCGTCTTCTCGAAGCGAGTCGTTAAGGAATCGGGCGACCTGCCTCGATATCTCGCAAAGGGCAGGTCGTTAGTCGATTGCTGGATTCGCGAGCACCAACTCGGGCGAAGAGGGCGCGTCGATCTCGCGAACCAGCAGGGTCCTCTCGCGTGCGAAAAGCGAACCCACTTTCGAGCGGAGCCGAGCCGAGCCGAGCGGAATCGAATCGATCGGATTCCGGAGATCGATCCCCGCCACGCGGGTGACTCCTCTAACGAGACTTTCCCGACCTCTTTTTCGTCGTTTCGAGCCCCAGACTCCGGGAACACGGACCGACGTCCGTGGGAGCCGAGGAAACGATATTTGAAACGCTACTCAAGAGGCAGTTGCGCGAAACCCACCGTGAAATTGATAAATATTTTAACGTAAAAGTAATAGTTCACTAGTTTAGGATCCTATCAGTCGTTTATTCCCGAGATTAGCGACGTATATCCGTGTCAGAAGATCGATTTCGGTTTTCCTTGGGGCACCCTGTTCTCCAGGAATGCCGACTCGGTCCAGATATGGAAAGCTACTCGCCTTCCTCGTCGGATAGCGACCCAAGACCTCGCCACCCCATAGTGTCCCCGATCACGAGCTTCCATTTGCAATACCGAAATTCCCCAAAGTCTTGGTACTGGTACCCTAACTCCTAGACGCTCGTCTCAATTAACTGCGATCGCTCCGAACAGGAATTCCCTATGCATGCCAGAGAACCATGCCATCGTTGTCGCGGCCATTGGAAGGAAAATCCAGCTGGGAAGAAAATGAACTCTTGGAATACGCTACTTGGAAATGGGCTCTATCGACGGTTTCTCATGAATCGGAGGTCTGGGGTGACTCCGAGGTTTTTCGTAGATGGGGTTTCTGGTGACATAATGAGGCGGATCGATTGCCGGGTGGCATTACCATGAGAATAGTGGACACCCCCCGGTGGATGGCAGCTATGCCTAACGCAATTGATAGACGGCAGGAATTTCGGAAGAAACCGGGAAAAAGCGGGGTCGGGGCTCCCTCAGGAGCGGAGAGAGAGAAAGAATACGAGCGGGACAGAGGGTGGACCAAAGTGGGGTCGGGAAGAGGGCTCGGTCACACCAACGGCCTTATTAGCCGGGAATGTGATCTATTTGCCCTGTACTCGCATAAAGAACCGGCGATATTGTGCCACTACGTTACGAAGGAGGCCATTATTGCCCAATGGAGACCTCCGCTTAGGCCTAGCCGCGCATGCGCGTTTAACCATCACCCATGGCGGATATAGTTATGCTCCGCCACCCATAGACCCCCAACGGCCCGCTCTAATGCATCGACAATTTTTCTTCCGTTACGCAGACCGATTTTCCTTATTTCCCGGTAATTCCGTAACGTCGGACACGCAAAAGCGTGAATCCCTTTTCTAGATCGACTGTTCGATACTATATCGATTTTCTAGATTGAATAATCCGAGACGTGAAAACCACAAAATATTTCCAAACTGGACATGCCGAGTCATTTTAAACTTGGCACACAATAGTGGAGGCTCTAAGGAACGTCCCGAAATCCAGGAAATTTTGTTCCTCGGCGAAATATCTGTCCTTGGTGGATAAAGAAATTTTTCAAAGTGAAATTTCATGAGTTCTCCTTAGGGCCATCAGGTGCTGATGTTTGGATTTCGGCGCGTCTAGTTTGAAGACTAGTTTTCTAATTATTTTTACGGTGTCATTTGGGTGGAGTGGACATTTCGTAACACCTTAGGTTGTTCGGGATAGAGAGAAGATGCGTGAAATTCGGCGGAGGGAAAAATGTCAGTGGCAAACTATCGTGACTGGATATGACTGTATCTCCTTTCGCGAACGCAGAATAAGATGGTTACTTTGCGTGGGTGGACCTACGACCTATTCGCCCGTTTGTTACGGTCCACGGTTAGCCTATCGCAAACGTAATAATGGTCACAGCCAGTGATCACGGTGCACGATATAATCGTGGGTAACGGGTTGCGTATAACGGCACCCTACAGCATGGTTCAGGATATTCCGGAATTCTAGGATTATGTTCATTGCATAGACGTTTCCCCTAGTTCACCGTCAAAGGAGCCTACGAAACGGTTTCGGCCATTTCCTAGGGTTTAAAAAGAACCCCAGTAGTTGGTCCTCACCAATCGAGCCGAAATCGAGGACCTTAAGGTGATATGAAAGTGTGATACAAATATACATAATAAGAACTCAAAATGTTTATAACACTTTTCCCCAAACTGGGCGCATAGAATTATCTGACACTTTCACACGTGATCATGGAGGCCCTAAGGTATAACGCGCTGCTCGTGAAATTTCTTTTTTAAGATGTATATATTTTTTTTTCTTCGAAAAATGAAATTCCACGGGCGGCGCGATCTTCCTTGGAGCCTCCATAATCACGTGTTAAAGCTTTGGATAATTCGGCGCCAAGAATCGTTCATGAAACTTATCCGCGAATCGGGTGTACCAATTTGTCCGAAAGTCCGAGTAGGTCCTGAAACTCGGGAAACAATTTTTTATTGAAATTCTTGAAAATAGCTATGAGTGAATTATCTTAAAATTGAAATTTCATGCCTCTGTATTAACATTGTCAAGCTTGAGACGATTCGATACACCCAGTTCGGAGGAAAGTTTCACAGGCGATACCTTTTTGACGCCACTTTAACATCACCTTGATACCTTATCTCCTCATTACCACCTATCGTCCCGAATTTCCGGAGTTTCGAGTACCCCCCCTGGTAAATCGGGCGCGTGCCCATGTTCCGGCAACTTTTGGAAGATCAGGTGGAGGGAAATTCCTCGACGGAGCGTTTTACGTCGAAGATGGAAGACGATACACTTAGGAGTAGCGTCGAGACATTTGAAGAGAGGACAGAGAGACGAGCGCAGAGAGCCGAAGCGAAGCCCGGCAGGCTGCAATCAATACTGTTTCGGCATTACGGTGGAAACACTCTCTCTCAAACAGCCTACGTTTCGGTTCTGGCTCAGGAGAGGAGCGAGATGGAGAGAGGAAGCCCCGACCCGCCAGACAGGGAGAGAGAGCGAGAAAGAGACGGAACGGGACGGGCAGAGAAAGGGGAAAAGAGAGAGGGTCGGACCACGTTTCGTGGTCCGCATACTGATGGGCTCGACGTGTATATAGGATAGAGAGAGAAAGAAAGAGAGAGAGAGAGAGAGAGAACGGTGCCAAAGCCTAAAACATAGAGCGAGCCTTCTCTCGGACGCTTCTGTCTGGAAGTGTCTTCTCGCTGGGCGATCGAATCGCTTTAGACATTGTCTTCGTCAAATAATCAGCGTGGTCGCATAAATCGTCCCGACAGAGTGGAGGGGCAGGTACGTGCCATTGACAGTCATCAGGTCGAAGGTACCAGGAGAAAGAAATTGATCTCTTTGAATATGGTCACTTGGATCAAGTGACAGTTTTAGCAGAAAAAAAGATGTGATTACTCAAATCGCTTTAGTCCAATAATCAGCATGGTCGCATAAATCGTCCCGACAGAGTGGAGGGGCAGGTACGTGCCATTGACAGTCATCAGGTCGAAGGTACCAGGAGAAAGAAATTGATCTCTTTGAATATGGTCATTTGGATCAAGTGACAGTTTTAGCAGAAAAAAAGATGTGATTACTCAAATCGCTTTAGTCCAATAATCAGCATGGTCGCATAAATCGTCCCGACAGAGTGGAGGGGCAGGTGCGTGCCATTGACAGTCATCAGGTCGAAGGTACCAGGAGAAAGAAATTAATTTTTTTGAATATGGTCATTTAAATCAAATGACAATTTTGGCAGGAAAAAAAAAAACATGTAATTACCATAGAGAATAACCGAAATATTTGCCTTTGATAATATATCGAGAAAATCATGCCGCTTTCCAGTATTTCGAAAAAATTGAGCCGCTGGCTCGGCAGCGACGCGAAGGGCCCTGTCGAGGGTAAGACCCGGGGGAAGGGCCGGGGGTACCTTGGAAATTCGGGGTTCCCCGAACACGCCAGTTGGCAGGGTTGCCGATCGGCCGACCGGCCCCGGGCGATTCCCTAGACTCGAGTCCCTAGCAGGAGTCGGTGTCGAAGCGGAGTCGCGCGCTGGCTCGGAGTCGGTAAGTGGGTACCCACTTCTGAATTGGCTCCCCTCGTTCCACTCATTGGATCATCATCGTTCGCCGAAAATTCGATCATTATGATTGCTTATGATGTAAATGATGCCCCGCGGCAGCAATTGTTTCCAGCGGAGCGAGCCCGGTGGGGCTCGGTCGGGTCTGGCGGGGTCGGGCCGGGTCGGGCCAGGGTTGCGGGTCCATTGGAGGTTCCTGGATGCTGGGAAGCCTCCAGGACCTCGAAGTGTCCCACCCTCCTTGGTCTCCGGGGCTCCGAACCCCGAGATCCTGGAAGAGAGAAGGAAAGTCGGCCCTCTCCCTGGGAGAGCCCCGATCCTCCGCGACACCCCCAGGGGCCGAATCCCGCCTAATTTGCCCTCGGCTTCTTTACGACCGTAATTTTAAATTCCCGGCAAAAAAGCAAACTATATTTAGCCGCTCTCTTTAAGTAGCCCGGGAGATCGTTCTCCACATCCTGGGTCCGCGGACACCAAGGAGCTCGCCGGGGCGGGAGGGAATCGTTATATCTTCCCTGGCTATTATAGTAATTTCACGGTACGATGTCTATTCCTGCGCGTTCGAGGAGCAGGACTAATTTCATTAGGGATAAAGATCATCATTATTTCGCGACCGTCCGGAGAATTAGGCCTCTCTCCGCTGCCGAGAGCGATTTCTTTCCCTCCCTTTTCTCCGCTGTCGCGAAAATTCTATATCGCTCCTATCTTTCACCGAACACGGTGGAAGGTATTCGATAACCCTTAACGCTAAACCTACTAGCGGATTAAATTCACCGTTTTTAATTAATATTTATAGTGGTAGAAATCCTCGATAGGTTTGCTGTTTTACTTTTCCCTCTGATCGATTACGATTCCGTGGCGATTGGACTTTATCTCGCGGCCTCGTTTCCCGGATTCAAAGTTCCCGGTGATCGCAGGGTCGGGACCGGTCGTCCCCGTTTTTCTCTCAGGATGTCGTCCATCGACCAAAGACCCAGGAGTCCACCGATCCTTCCAAGGAGCGGGCCAGCCGCAACGTGGAAACGGGAACGGCGGTGCGGGACGCGGCGCGGAAAGTAGGCGTGCCGCCGCGCTGTTCACGGACCTCGGACAACATTCTACCTTATTTTTCTAACTACCCAGATTAACGAGGGCCCGCAAGAAAAGTCAAAGATATTGCGCACTACCTCGCCCCGAGAGGATGCCGGAGTCGAGCGTTATCAGGCCCCACCTGGTGGGCCCCACGAAGAACACTTTACGGTGCCCTCCACTCGCTTCCACTTCTAGCGTCCGAAATGGAGAAAATCCCGGGGAACTTTCCGCGCATGATAAAAAATAAAAATTCAAACCGGCGACGGTATGCCGGGGAACAATGTGCCCATTGGTACCATACTAAACAAGCAGATCGATGGTCTTTTCCAACAATACAATCCATTTGAAATCAAGCAAAAGTACCTTTCTCATGTTTTGCTTCTCCAATAGTTCTAATATTAGTTAATTGACCGCGATTATTTTTCGTTTCTTTGTTATTAACTTTTCACCATGGAAACAAATTTTCTTCTTTAAGGTTTTAAAAGTCTGAATAAGCATGTTTAGTGAGATAAGTGAAAGTATGTTTCTTTGGTACTATTCAAGATTCAAGAAGTATTTCTTGGCTCCGTGGATTTTTCTTATTATCGGTGCAGATATCAAAGAAATGGGAATAAATGCGAATTGTCTAAATAAGCATATTTATATAAAGTTACATGTGAAAATGGAAACTTTTCACCAGAGAGACATTACCTTGAACGGCGCCAAATAAATATCTGGTTAATTATTATGTTAATATTACTTATTCTTTGAAGTGAAAGTATGTTTCTCTGGTGCTATTAAAGATTCAAGAAATATTTCTTGGCTCGGTGGACTTTTCTTATTCTCTGTGCAGATATCAAGGAAATCGGGATAAATGGTAACGGTGGGGTCGATGCATCGTGTCCGTTGTTATCACAAGAAATCGGTGATCCTTCAAGGCTCGGGAGGGGAATAATCGAAGCGAAAGGAGGGCGCGTGCCGATTGGTTTTCGCGTGCAGGAAGCTGGGCGACCGGAGAACGGGTTCCCCTGGCTCTGAAAGTCGCAAAAGAGCGACAAGTTGCCGGTCAATGATCCGTTGCCAGTTATTACACGTCATGCCGCCCGGTAGTCTAGGGGCTCGTTAAAAATCCCTCGACTAATTGTTGCCTTTAATTGACAAAGTTCTCAGGCTCGGTCGACGGATTCCTCGTATTTCCAGGCGACCGGTTGTCTCCAGGGCGATCGCTCGCCGTTCGAGAAGCGCGAGAGGATCGTTATCGAGGATTTATGAGAGCGGCTTCAGGGGTCAATCGGACAGAGGCGCCAGGGGAAGGGCTCTTTTTATTCCGGAAAGATTGAGGTTACACTCGCCCGGGATATCCGAGAGATTTTCGCCCTTGTTAAGCGGCCATTTTCCTCTCGGCCGGTCATCGACGCTCCCTCTCGTTCCTCTTCCATCCACTTTCTTTGCGTTGTGGAGAAGTTTGACAGAAAAGGAAATTTCATGGGTTTTGCTTAGAACCCCCGTCTTCATGTCCAGCAATTCGATACATCCATTTTCCTCTCGGCCGGTCGTCGACGCTCCTTCTCGTTCCTCTTCCATCCACTTTCTTTGCGTTGTGGAGAAGTTTGACAGAAAAGGAAATTTCATGGGTTTTGCTTAGAACCCCCGTCTTCATGTGGCCAAATGTCAAGCACATCGGTACATCCATTTCTAAGAAAAGTTTCATGAATGATCGAACCCTAGGATACCATTTTCACGTCACCTTAAGGCGATGTCAAAGTAACGTCGAAGAAGTCTCGTTTATGAAACTTTTCGTCGAACCGAGGGTACCGAATTGTTTCAAACTTGACAATGTGAATATGCAGGTTATAAGGAAGGCCGTGACGCCCATAAAGTTTGAATTTTTAAAAAATATATCGATATTTTCAACATTTTCTCACAAACAATGAAATCTCATATGAATCAGGACCCTCCCTACAGTTTCCATGTTCACGTTGTAATGTTTAAAATTATTCGGCCCACTTAGTTTATAGAAATGTTTCATGAACAATTGACTTCTCGGGTGCCGCATCCACATCCCCTTATGATACGAAAGAATCATTCCATATACATGAAACGTGAAAATATTGATAAAACATTTCTCTAAAGAGAGTACACCGAATCATTTGCAACTTTGGCAGGTGACAAACTCATGGGATTTCATTTTTCAAGGGGAAAGAAAATATTCACTCCAGTCTAGAGCCGGAAAAACGAAGTTATTGAGAAATGAAGAATCATGCCAGAATGAAGTGAAGAAAATGAAGAAAATTTCATGCCAACGTAATGTAGCGTCATCGATTATACCTTTTCCAAGCAATTATGGCGGATTCCGCCGATGACGATCGCCTCGAGGAGGTCTTTATGCCTCCATTCGATCTTCCGCTATTACGTCGAGTCCGGCGCAGGAATTTCTACCATTAAGACACTTATGGCAAGAATTGCGCCACTAGTCGGTCGAATATTAATCCGCCGCGCAATTAAGTACGCGGAGTACTTCAACCAGGAGCTCCGTGATTCCTGGAGAATCCGACGTGCGCGGTTTTCAGCGAAGTATTTGTCGCACGTAAGAATGTCGGAATGCATAGTCCGCGTAATAAAACGGATTCGAGACGTGCAGGTTCGACGGATAGTCGCTAAGGAGAGGAAAGAGATGTGCAAAAGTTAGCGACAAAGCTTACCTTGGATTCTCCAGTTCATACGGATTTTTTTCGCATGCAACTAGATTCGCATGAGAAATTTCGCATACGAGTAATAAGACCAACTCTTGAGTACTCTTTGGGTTCGTGGGAATGACTCGTAGGTAATCGTATGCGAGTACGAAGCAACGTGTCGCTTGTCTATGAAATGCCCGAACCAATGAAATGTTCGCTTTAGCAATTCTTCATTTTTTCTCCTGTCAATCTCTATATGGTTATATTGATCTTCAACCCCTTCATGAAAGCCGATAGTTTTATGTTATTTTCGTATAGGAATTATCTATTTGGTATGGTATGACCCATGCGATGTAATTCCCATGGTATTGTTCGAATACGAAAGTGGATGGTATACTGTCGAGAATCGGGTCCCTGGGCTGGATGATTTTGGTCATCGGATGATTTTCGCGCCGACTTCAAAGAGAGAATGGGAAGTGCAAAGTACGAAACGCGGATTATCCCCGCGTGTACGGAATTACGGCTGATCTGGTTATATTCCTTCCTCGGTACCCACTTAAGGATGACTTATCAATTGCTCGACACTCGAAAGTTCGAACTCGAGAAAATTGCATCTAGGGGGCGAGAGGAAGGGAGATTGTCCCGGGGCGAAAAGAGAACTCACTAGGGGTGAACCGGCACCCTCCTTGTTCGGTTCCACTCGAAACTTCCCTCGGTAGGCATTTTTTTTCTTTTTTTCCTTAACATTCATTTGACAGCTGTCAGCCGCAATAGGCGCTTAACTGCGGCTCTGTCCGCGACTTTGAAGGGAGTGCAAGAATTTTAACCACGGAACTGTGAGCAATCCGGTGGGTTTTCGGATTTTTTTCTAATTTATGAAAAGCTGAGCTTTTGGTGGTGTTTCGTCCCCTCTTAAGTTTCGAGCACTTCTGGCTGGATACTAAGGAAATGACGTTACTTACCCTGAGAAAAGAATTCACTGAGCCGAAAGATATTTCTCGGATTTCTTTGGTACCGAGGAAACATTTCTCTGGTTGGATGGAAATATTTTTTCCAGGGTGGCATTAAGTCCAACCCTTTCGTCGGGAAAAAATGTTAACAAAATCGTCCTCTTTCGTTCGACGGAAAAAGATTCCACGGCATAAACAGGAGAGATCGTCCTGACCCTCTGAAAGAATCCACGACGAAAGCTTCCGCAAGAACCGCAGGAATTCCCCAAAGTGGCCTCTCGCGAAATCTCCATCCCCATAATTGAATACTCGCGCGAGCCGTGAACCGAAATATACCCGAAGGGGTCGATGGGGAAGTATTTTTTGTCCCACCGCCATATTGGTTCGATCGGGTCGCAGAGGACGCGGAAACTTGGCCGAACTTGGAAGAACTCCCAGGAGACTCGGGGGAAATGCCAGGCTGGGAAATATTGGAAATTCTGACAATCCAAAGAGAGCCGTCGCCCCCCAGAGGAGGGTCTTTCATTTTTCTAACTACTTCTTTGAATTCATCGAGACAACGCCCCCGCCGTTGAATTTTTTTCGGGTGGTTTCGCGCGTCAATGGTTTATTAAGAAGCACTTGTTTAAAGACACCCCTTCGGGGCCGAGGAGGGCCCGGAGCCAATTCGTCGACGTCCGTGTCGGTGGGAAGTATAAATGGATCGGGGGCGGATCACTCCCGGGGGGTCCCTCGTGTCTCGGTAATTGGAGTTATTGCAATATTGTGTCCTGTCAGACCGTCCGCTTGTCAACTTAGCGGTTCGACGGATCGCGTTGCGCTGTCGGGGGCTTTTCGTCTCGTTTTCCCGACTCCAATCGTGTACTGTCTGGTCTAAGACCTTGGTAACCCCCTAGTTCATGACCCGTCACATTTCCCAATATTTTTTCAAGGAATCATTCGCTGAGAAAATCATGGATTTTAAGCTGCCATGAACCTGGCGTCAAAGACTCCCTTATAAAACTTCTCCTAACTAACTGGGGGTACCGAATCGTTAAAAACTTCACATCATGAATATGGAGACTGTAAGGAAAGTCCTGACCCCCATGAAATTTCAATTTTTCCAAAATTTCCAGCCATTTTCAACATTTTGGGACGAACCATGAGATGTCATGGGTGTTGGCGCTATCTTTGGAGTCTCCATATTCGAAATCACCGAAACGTCAAAATTTCGTCACATGTTATCGAATCCCATTGTTTGCCACAATAAATGAAAGGCAATCGGCCTTCAAAGAAGAAAATCGATTTCAATGATTTCCGAGTGCACACCCCTCGATTTTTTTATTTAAAAAATTTTATTCGAACAATAAAATTTCGCGGGGGTTGCACCTTCCTTAAAGTCTCCATATTCGAAATCACCGAAACGTCAAAATTTCGTCACATGTTATCGAATCCCATTGTTCGTCACAATAAACGAACGGCAATCGATCCTTGAAAAAGGAAATCCATTTCAATGATTTCCGAGAGTACACCTCTCGATTTTTTATTTAAAAATTTCATTTGAACAATTAAATCTCACGGGGGTTGGCACCTTCCTTAGAGTCTCCAGAAATCACCGAAACGTCAGAATTTCGTCACATGTTACCGAATCCCATTGTTCGTCACAGTAAATGAGACAATCGGCCCTCAAAGAAGGAAATCGATTTCAATGATTTCCGAGTGAACACCCCCTCATTTTTCTTTCTCGGTCTTAACGTGCTCCTTGTCTCTAGGAGCGAGACGGTCTTCCTTTGTTCGGCTCGTAACTAGACGGGCCGCTAATGTATGCACCGATTCTCCGGGATGACTCGGGCACTCCTAACTGCAGGACAAACCCCCATGGAGATCCGTAGATGCGGGGGTGGCTTCGCATTCGTTCGCCTTTATTGAATTTCGGGTCGTTTCGGTAGAGGAGGGATGCTAGGGCCGCGCGACACGTGGAGGGGGAAGCCGGAATTAATTCACATCCCGTTGCATTGCTTTTTATGATATAACTGCGGTTTGTTAGTCGTTATTCACGGTACGGATTGAATTTCGCGCCCGGCATGGTTTTTTCCCTCTCGCGCGCGTCCACCACAATGTGGCGCCGTTAATGGCGTCGCCTAAACGCGCAGCTCAAGGACACTGCAAACTAAACTTGACGTGGTAAAATGCACACAAAACTATCCGCCCTAAGCTGCATTTCCCGTCCCATTCAGTCGGGAAACCCGGAAAATTGTGGGAAAAGGAAGAAAAATCACCCTTTTACCCGATCGCAACGGACGTTGCCATTCGCGTCGCCTAAATCGCTTCTGCACGTTCTGTAGTATCTTAAGGTGATATGAAAGTGTTATATATACATATCAATCGTTTCTGCATGTTCTTTAGTATCTTAAGGTGATATGAAAGTGTCATGTATACAATATCGAACAGTCAAAATATTTATGACACTTTTCTCCAAATCGGGTGTGCCGAATCATTTGAAACTTCATCACGAGATTAAGGAGGCTCTGAGGAAGAACGCAACGCTCGTGAAATTTCATTTCTCGCAGAAAAATGTCTACTCATCTCGGACAAGAACGGAAAAAGGCATTCTTTTTCGAAAAATGAAATGTCACGTGCATCGCGTCCTTCCTTAGGGCCTTTCTAATCAACCTGCTGAAGTTTCAAACGACCCTGACAGCCAGGAAATTTCATCGTTAATAAAAAAAGAAAAATAATTGAAAAAATACCTATTAAAAATGTTTAAACAATTTAAATCTCATGGGTGTCAGGACCTTCCTTACAGCCTTCATATTCACATTGTAAACGTTGAAACGATTCAATGCACCCAGTTCAGGGAAAGGTTTCATACACGAGACCTCTGTACAGTCGCTTTCGCATCGCCTTAATGGTATTCAAAAAGGTAAACTCGGTGGTCGACACCCTCGTGTCTGTCGTAACGAGGTCTGGGTGCTCGTAGGGGGATCATCGGACGTCGAGGCGCAGGCGTCGGCGTCATCGGGCAAAGGCGATCGCCAATGGCGGGCGTTCCGCTGCGTCCTGCTCGTCTCGCCTGCGGACGGCGACAATGGCGGAAACTGGCCGCGGCAGGTCTGAACCAAATGGGAGGCTAAAATCGGCGTCGGGACGTCCAAGGTCGTCGGAACCGGCCGCGGACTTATTCCGCGTGCGGTTTACGCGAGGCCCGCGTTGCATGCCCCGGCGAACGGGCCTTAACGATGTCGTTAGCGCGAGAGTTAACGACTACTCGGCCGCGCGCGGGGTAAACGCATGCGAGTTTACCGGACGTCCCGACGGCAGACGCCGGTAATCGGGTCCGAGCATCGCCGATAGGGCCGTCCGTCGATCTCGGCGTCGACATAGCATCGAAAGCGAGCGCGGTGTCGCGGGACTCGTTAATTGCGCCAGTAAGATCGCTCGCCATTAAGAACTGGGTCGACGGTTTAATCGTTCCGCACTTGGACGCGGGTTTACGACCGCGGTACTCGGTTTGCGTCACCGAGGAACTATCAGCTCGAGACGCGGAGCAAAGATCAATCTCGCGTCCCACCGTCCAGACTGTAGGGAGTTCGACCCCATTTTAGGGCATTTCCTTTTTCTCCTCGGAACCTCCAAACTAATCTCCACCTGGACCCCCTCGTGACAAGAGATAACAAAAACGCAAAACATCAGGAAAATGCCAAATCTCTCCATCGCATAACAATCCGCAAGTGTAACCACTTACCGAGATTCGGAGAGACGGAGCAACTGTCAGAACTCTTCGCAAGGTTCTGCTCTAAATTCTTCATAAATCTTCGAATCCTCAGGAATCCTTTCCACCCCTCGCCCTAAAGACCCCCCGATTACAAATTTCAACCTCGAAAAAAAATGTTCCATCTTTCTTCTTCCCATCAGACTTTCCTTTAGAAGTACCCTTACCGTTCCCTCGGTCTGGGCCCCAAGGGAAAGAAGCCTCGGCCATTCCGTTGGATCCGCCAGATGGCGGGAGGTGCGACCTGCCCACGTGGTTGTCAAACGGCGTCGCGTCTTCGGCGACCTCTTCCGTCCTGCTCCTCCGTACCTTGCTTCAGCTTCCCTCTCTCTCCACGAGCCCCCCTCCGCGCGCTCCACCCACCGCCCCCACCGCCCCACGGTCGCAGCAGCCCACGTGACCCGCTCGACTCGAGGCACACAAAACTTCCTATCCGCTATCCGCCATCCGCCATCCGCCGTCCACCGACGCACGACGGTCCGCTCCCTCCGGCGCCACCCACCGCCCATCCCCTCCCCCCCGTGGAATTTCCCCCCACTTCCCGTCGTGGTTTTGTTCCCGCCGTGATTTGTAACTACTTAAATAGAGATTTCGAGTTTGCGCGGGGGGTGGTGGGTGGAGGAGGAGGGGGGCGGGTGGTGATTTTTACACCCCCCTCCTTCCACCCTTATTTTCTAGCGATGCGTTCTCGCCGCTCTGCTGAGAACTGTGTGCTAGCAACTACTATCTGCCGCGAGCGAGTCAGGAGTTTGGTATACCGGGAGTATGGTAAGTAGGTACACCCCCTTCCCCCGCTTCGTGCGGCCCCCCACCCCTACCACTCCCCTATCCGGCGATCCGCGCTTCGCCGCCCCCCCTCCTCCGCCGTCCATCGACGTACAGGGGGACCCAGGAGCGACCCTAGCGACAGGTGGAGGTCCTATATCGAGGTCCTCCGATGAGCGAAGCCTCGCGGTTTTCTGGTGATATCTAGGGGAATGGGTTCGCCCATCGTAGGTATCTGGGATGAATAAACCCTACGTTGGACGTTTTGAAAATTGATTTCCAGGACACTTGGGAGGGGAATTTGGGAGACGTCTTCTATCTTGGGAGGGCTGGGTGGAGTGGGAATTATCAGACCGTGGGGCGAAAATGAGGTGTTGTTGTGGTACTTGCCGTATTTATGGTAGAACCGGGATTGGCGAATTTTGTCGACTTTCTTCGAAATGTGGGTGGGCGGTGCCGTCTTGCTTTCTCGTCCGCCATAATGAAGCAATAAACATCCTGGCCATGATTTCACCGCACTTATCCGAAATGGTGGTTTTCATCGTTAACGAGCGGAGGCGCCGCGGAACGTAGATACGGCACTGCCGGTACCACCACGCCATTGCTGGTAAACGTATAAAAGACAGCGTTTGCATGCTAACATATCCATTATAATGGCAGCGGTGGTCTCTCTCTCCCTCTCTTTCTCCATCTCTCTCTTTCGCGTCGGCGCAGACCGATCCCATGGCCCTCGTGCGGTCTCACTTCAACGCGCGCACAAATGACTACTTTCAAATGCAAAAGTATGAATGAGATACAGTTCCCGTCTCGCTTCTTCGCGGTACTCGAGTACTCTCACCTTCTCCGTTTTCCCCCTACTTCGCGAGGGTCCTCTTTCTCTCTCTCCGATTCTCTTCTTCGCAGATTGACTGGAGTATCGCGTACCCTCTTGACGTTCCTCGGCTGCGCGGACAGACCAAGACACTGTCCTTCCAAAATTTGTTCCATTTTGGGAACTTACGTCGGTACAATTTATCCAGGACCCACCGTAGGCGACGAGCACGCCCCGCCGCGTGCGTTCCGCCGGCGGAAAGTCGCCGTCGCTCTATGAATTATGGGAACTGCACGGGACGTATCGCGAGCGGCCATCATGGCAGGCCGCGCGTCCTGTCGCCTTATTAAGTCTATCCGACTCTCGGATCGTGGGGTTTAATGGTGACCGTAACCTTCTACGGCACGTGGGAAAGTGCTATGGCGGCGTTTCTTCTCGTTGGCACCTATGGCGGCTCCGCTGGCGATTTTCCCGGCAGCGTCGATCCCACACCCTTTATCTGGACGCGGGAGATAGCGCGAGGAGATCCACCCGACGTCCGCGTCCCAAGGGCCTCCTCGTTGGGGAAATTTTCATGACGCTAAGGGTGGAAAACCGAGAGGTCCGGCCTCCCCGTTGCGGCGACAGTCCGCAAGGGCTCAGCCGGAGCAACGCTCCGCTAATGTCCTCACGTCAGACAGTTACCGTCATCCGGTCCCGCCATAAAAGGGGTTGCCGCACGCGAGCGACCCCCGCGAGGCACCACCACCACCTATAAAGACCACCCCTGCCGGCGGATGCGGACTGGAACCGTTTATGTTAATCGGCCGTGACGTCACCGCCGCCTCCTCCGTCCCCGTGCGATATAAACCCGCCACCCCCGCCGGGTCTCCTATCAACGTTAACCCGAACTGAATGGACCTGCGCTGGACGCCCCAGGGGTGGGTTTTAACTTCGGCGTGACTTACCCCCGGGCGTTATCTATTTTGACAGCGCGGTGCGCCCGCGGTCTGTCGTGCCTCCTGATGCATGGGGGGCGCCGTAATTATGTTTTAACTGCACCGTATCGCGAGCGAGACCGCGCGCAAGGACCTCCAGGGCGCAGCGGACGACGCGTCCCTCCCTTTTGCACCCTTTGTCCAGGAATTTCGGCCAAATGCTCCGGTCTTTAAATTTCTTCCCCCAGAGGGATCGACGCCTTTAGAGTTCAGGCTGATAATGCAACCGAGTATACCGCCATAGATCGAATCGCAACTTTTAACAGTGCAACCGCACAAGTGGGGCAAGGCTTAGATCGCCTTGACGTCCGACAAGGACCCGACAGGTGATCCGATCCGATGCTCCTTGTCAATTTGGCCCATCGTGCGATTCGCCCAGCCGTGCCAGATATTATTATCGGGCCGTATGCAATATGGCTCACAATTTGCCGGACGGACTCTGTCTGCCAATGCAAACAACCGCTATTGGGTTGCACGTAATGACCCGATCGGGGGCGGGGACCGATCTGGGAAGCATTTTGTAAGGCATCGCCGAGACGCAGCCTCGAGCCCCCAGCCGAAGGCAAGGGCAAAAAGTTAATCGGCATGAAAAGTCCCCTCGTCCTTCCGAAACCGGGGGTCCTCCACGCGGCAGCGCTCTCCTTCGGGCCGAGTCCGATAAGACTCCTGTCGTTCCGATGGGACGACGATAACGATACTCGACTGGGGACCCCAGAATAGAGACCTGCGGATTCGCGAACTGAAGTCGTCGAGTCGGTTAATCGCGGATGTGGTCCAGATCGATTTCCAAAAAGGTGGAGATCCTGTATCGGAAGTGTCATTTTGCGGCCGAACGGGGGAGGGATGGACTCGGAGATCGGGTTTGGAGGGGGTGCGAGAGAGGATGGGAGATACCGAGACCGTATCACCGAAGTATCGTTGGCTGTCGCAAGTGTCCGGTAACCTAAGCGGATCCACGGTAATCCGGATTACGCCGTTTGCTACGTTCTGCCTGACATCTCCCGTCGAAGCCAAAGACGTATTCCCTCCTTGGTAACACAGACGGACCCCTGATCCTTCCCTTCGTTTAAACTCGTCTCCAAAGTCCTTCGAGGCCACCGGTTGAACGTTCGACCCACTGTACGCTTCGGCGCTACCCCCTCGCGGTGATGAGCAATTTCTACATTTCTGGAAAAAAAAAAAAAAAGAAGAAAAAATTGCAAACCTTCGTAGGAGGGTTCCCGTAAAATCCCTGCAAAGGCAGGGGTTGCTCGCGACACTCGCAACAGGCCGAGTGATATTATCGGCGATGTTGGCTCACCCGTGGGGCGGCTCACTCGGGGCGGGTGCGAAGGGGTGGCTCACCATTGTCGGCCGGAAAGGGGTCCAATCAATCAGCCGCAAATCAGTATGCACGGCACGTTCGCCTAATGCCGCCACTCTTTCATCATATTCATTTGATCGCGGCCCCGGCGACCGACACACGCAATCGCTAATGGCGGTGTTTAAAGATCGGCGACCCGTCGCCTCTCGACGGTGATGCCGCAAGGAGTCGAGACGCACCGCGAAGACGCGGGCGTCGTTGCGTCGCGTCGCACGACGATCTTGAGAAAAAGAATTGACCCACTTACAAGAAAAATGTGCATCACGACAACGAAATCCTGATCTAAGAAATACATTGAGCTAAGGAAATTTCTTTTCCCTCCTCGACAAAATAATTGTTTCTGGCGGTTATACACGAATCAGGCAACGATATATGTATGGCTAAGTCCATTACTGTTTTTTGTCAGCGTATCGGTACCTGGCCCAATTTTCCAAACGAGCGATCTCCTCGTTAGAATTCGAGAATCGTTATCTAGCGGAGAGAAGGACGGGAAGGATGCGGCAGCACTCGTCGGAATAAAAGGCGACACGCGGCCGTTCCGCGTCGATCCTCCCGTTGGCTTCGAGGCTGGGACGTGCGCGATCCGCTCGGCCGTGAGGTAATTGTTTCTGACGCGGTAATTTTACAGTGTCGTGCGTACGCGCCCGTTCGTTTGCGACGCACGACGAAATGTCTCCCGTTTTGGTCGTCTCCGTGGATCCGCGTTGGCCTTTGCGGTTTTCCGACATCTTCCTGTCCTCTGCCGTTCGGGATGCTGGGACTTCCGCTTAGTCTTTCCGAGGACGTCCTCTTTGTAGAAAATTCCCTCGTGCCCTGATAACAAAGAATAAATATAGTAATGTCGCAAAATTAATGAATTTTAAAGATTTCGGTAGCGACGTCCAGAGCAGTTATGCCGCTCCTCGAGTCTGGATTCCCTGCGATTCTGGGAATCATCTCACGAGATGAGGCGATTCCCTGGCGTGGAAGCCGAGAGCACGGTCGGCTCGTTGGAAGGAACCGTCCAGGGCTCTGAAAACGATGGGCGAGTGATCGGTGGGGCAAGAGCGGTCCAGTGCCCGTTGCAGGAGAAGCTGCACCGCCCGAAGGGAGCAACGTAGAACCCTGCTCTGCCATCATCCTCGCGATCCGGGACGTCTCGGAGGCGAGCGGAGAGAGAGCCGAGAAAAGAAGAGCCAAGGACTCGGATGCTGGGCCCCTGCCACTTGGCTGGACCGGGTTCGCGCCGAACTCAACGAGTAGCCGGGAGCTAGGCACGAACCGACCAACCATCCTCCCGCTCGACCAAATTCTCCGGTTCCATGGATCGCACCCTGGCACCCCTCGATCTTCTCCAACAGCGGCGATCATCGTCTACACATTTTTTAAAACCTCTACCACCGCTACCTGGCGATTCCTAGACGCCTTTCGCACTTAGAAACCCTTTCACGAGTCGCTGGTATAACCCCGAACAATCTAAACCACCTATAAGCACCAAAACCCAGGCATCCTTGCAAAGGTTCCCCCAGGGATAAAATCTCTCTCGTCGCTACCTAGCCATTCTTAGAGATCTTTCGCACTTAGAAACCCTTTCACGAATCGCTGGTATAACCCCGTACAACCTAAACCACCTATAAGAACCAAACCTAGGCATCTCTTGCAAAAGTTCCTCCAGGGACAAAATCTGTATCATCGCTACCTAGTAATTCCTAGAGACCTTTCGCACTTAGGAACCCTTTCACGAGTCGCTGGTATAACCCCGAACAACCTAAACCACCTATAAGCACCAAACCTAGGCATCCCTTGCAAAGGTTCCTCCAGGGACAAAATCTGTATCATCGCTACCTAGCCATTCCTAGAGACCTTTCGCACTTAGAAACCCTTTCACGAGTCGCTGGTATAACCCCGGACAACCTAAACCACCTAAACCACTTGAACTCAGGCATCATTGCCTTGCAAAGGTTTTCCCAGGGACAAAAAGGTACCAGAGGTGATACCCTCAATTTAAAGGCCGATTGTTGCTTATTACCGAATCACGGTGCCGTTTGCCATATTAGCCTCGCGATAATTCCCTCCAAGGTAAATTGGAGTACTTCCACTCGGGCCCTACGTCGCGTCCAATCATCGATACCTCATCCTGGACCACAGGGTGCGTCGCTCGAGTCGGACGTGTGCGTGCTCTTGGTAAAGTGGGCGGCCTCCGGTGGAGTGCGTAGAATCGTGCGTGTGCGCCGTCTTTGCCGACGCGACACCCGCTCGGCAACGGCAGCAGCATCAGCAGCATCGCTCGAGTCAGGGCCCTGCGGCTCCGCAACGGCTCCGCAACGGCTCCGCAACCGCTGCCGGTCCGCGGCAGGCACGTTTCCGCGCTCGCGGCGCGGCCGCTCCTCGTAGTGGGCACGCGTTTGCATGTAGACGTCGGTGTTCCTCGCCACGGCCACGGCGTCGCGGTAGCACGCCGGAGATGGGATTGCGCGATAGGCGGCGTGTCGAAAATAGAAATATAATCTGATAGGCTCATTGTGCCTGGAGCCACTCCGTGCTATCTGGCACCACCACCGACGGAGCCGGCCTCCCTCTTCCTTTCTCTTTTTCTTGCGCCTCCGCTCCGAGGAGCACCTTCGTCATCCTCTTCGGGTTGTGCCCCGCGTGAGTCGCCGGCGAGTTCCGCGGCCTCTACATGGCGGACCTACCCTCGCGACAATGGAAACTCCCCTCTGCCGAGTCGACATTTTTATCCCACTTAGATCCTCTAATCGTACCGAGAGGAAAGACTGTGAATTGAGGAAATATTTCTGAGGTCCGATGAATTTTTTTTTCTTGCTCGCAAATGGGGTTTGACAGGATATATCTTTGCACGTTTTAGATATCCCACTTCAGACTTTAATGAAAGATTTTCCCATTTTTTCTAGTTGGCATGTGCAGGCGCGGAGTACGGCTAACATTTCGAAGTGGGGCAAATCCAGCGCAGATTTTCCGCAATCTCGGAGCTTCTTGAGGGTGTCATGGAGTGCGTTTCCGTTTTAAAGTACGCCGGGGTGCAAGAAGAGCGGGAGGGGAATTATTGGATTTCTTGAAATGGGGTTGCTGGACGCGGGCCATGGTCCGAGGCCGGACGCGGAAACGTAAGGACGTGGACAAACGCGGCGTATCCGCGTGCGGTCGTCGAGAGGGTCACCGGCTAATGGGTTTAGGTTTAGGAACGGAGCCGGAAGATGAATGCGGAGCGGAAGGCACCGTACCCGGAAGCCATTACTGCCCCTCTAATTTCTTTACGATCCACAATGCCGTTGGTCACGCTTCCGCTGCGGCGTTGTTTATGGCCAACCAGCCGGGAACCGATCATCCTCGACGTTTCCAGGACGGCGCGAACCCTCTACGGGGTGAAATTCGATTTGGCAGGTTTTGCAAAGGACGTTGCCCTGCAAAATCGGATTCGCACCCTTTCTACGCGGAGGAATCGTTAGCGTTAACTGTTCCGGAAATGCAACGGAAGAAATCCTCCGCCATCTCGTCGAGACGACGCGACGCGTTATCTATCGCAAACGCTTCCTGTAATTGCGTTTGCAGAGAAATAAAAATAATTCCAACGTCTCCAGACGGAGGATGAAACTCCTGGGGTAACTGCCCAGACTCCTCGAGGATTCTTTCGAGATCGCAACCGAAGAAGTCGTCCGCGATCTCGTCGCGATGACGCGATACGTTATCTATCGCAAACGTCTTCTAATTGCGTTTACGTGCCGGGGCGTATACAGCGGCTGCTTCGCACTTCCATCAGATTTTCTTTTACAGGGTGTGCACAATTACTGGCGCCTATTACGCGCCGTCTCGGGGTTCTATTACCGTAATGAGGAATGAGTAATGTTCCACTTCGCCTCTACTTTTCTCCTTTAAGGGGAAGCGTTACGGGAATTACCGTTCTTAAATCCTTTTTTAACCGTTTAACGTAAGCTACGGATGTTTGCACTGCCAACGAGGGTCGATCGAGCGAGCTCGTTCGAGTTGCACCTTCCGCGATCGACCTATCGATTACCGACGCGGAGAATCCGCGACTAAAGGTGCAATTCTCGCGGGGGAAACGCACGTTCTACGAGCGCATCTGAGGCGTTCGGTAGAATTTCTTGTCGTAGGACGAAGAGACGCGGAAAACGCACCGATCCCTTCCCCGCATGCGGTTCGTGAAACGCCTGCCGCACAGCGGACAAACAGCGACGCAATCAGCGGTGCATCCGGCGGCCCGTGCCGAATGCGACATGGCCGCTAACAGCGACGCGCTTTCCGCGCGTCGCGACGCCATATTGACGCTCCCTGTTACATCGACGCCGACGGCGTCCTAAATATTGGCGCGATTATTAATCGTCGCGGCCGCAGATTGGACGCCCGGAAACGAACCGCCTCTCGTTAACGATCGCTTCCAACGGAAACGTTGCGGATTCGCGATCGCAAAGTACTCGACAACGTTTACCTTACAAATACTAAAGATGGTTAAAGAAAATATAATTCCCTGACATTATCGATTTAAATCGTCTTTGTACAATGTTTAATTCATTCGTACGCCAACTTTACCAGGAATTCTCAAGTAAAATCTCAAACACCTGTAGAAACAATATATTCTGACTTTTGAATATCAAGCTCATAATTCTTCTACAGAATTTCGTAAAACTATAACATGATGTAGGGTTGTATATTTATTTGCAATCGTGTAATAAATTCGTACCGATTCACGGTTTAGACATCAACGAAGATTAATTCATTCGTACGCCAACTTTACCAGGAATTCTCAAGTAAAATCTCAAACACCTGTAGAAACAATATATTCTGACTTTTGAATATCAAGCTCATAATTCTTCTACAGAATTTCGTAAAACTATAACATGATGTAGGGTTGTATATTTATTTGCAATCGTGTAATAAATTCGTACCGATTCACGGTTTAGACATGAACGAAGATTAATTCATTCACACGCCAACTTTACCAGGAATTCTCAAGTAATATCTGAAAAACACCTGCAGGAACAAAAGTTCGTATCGATTCATTGTTTAGACATGAAGTTTATAATTTTCTTCCACGGTCTTGTAAGAGTGAGGGAATTTTTATAATTCTTCCGATAATGTACGAAGATTCCTTATCGTGACTCGTGCAATTGGATTCCAAGTCAGTCGATTCGTGCCGACGTCCAGGATGCCATCCTTTGGGTCTTCGTCATCGATAGGAATGCGTTATCCTTTTCTGCAGCACCAGTGCATACGAAAATGCAAATCGCCTATTGTTCTCTCGGCTTACTAACGTCCGGTCATTCCGAATCGTTCGACGTGCGTTCGAAAAATTTCGGGGTTAAATTTGGCTGGAAGGGAAGCGCATTATCGTGGATATTAGTTGCGAGGTACATATTCGGTCGGTGTAAATTCCGTCGCGTTTGTATGACACAGGTTGGCGGGTACTTCAGCGATTTAGAGACGTCTCTTCTCGGCTGATCTCTAACGCGATGCCGCAAGCGGTCGTTCCGACTGGGGGCGTCGCGGCGTATCTCTCTGTCGGTCTTTTGCTCTCTCCATGGCTGGCCGATGTGCAAGCTCGGAACGGAAGCTCGGTGCGTATTGATTGATCAACATTGTTGCTGAATTAGAGTACAGCGAGATGGACATATTGATTGGCAATCAGTGTCGCCCGGCGCAACAAAGCCGCCGGTAGGAACGGTCGGTGGGAAAATTCCCCTCGAAAATTCCCGCCTCTCTGGCAGGACCTCCGAACAGGAGTAATCACGGTTCGAAAGGATATTTCTCGACGGACGAAATTTGTCTTCCGCGTGGAAGAGGAGTTCTCATGAGAGAAGAAAGGATCCGTTCCCAGAGGGCAGGATCAGGATCGATCCTCGGAATTCCTTTGGCACTTCCGGGCGCGGCATTGGGCCGGACCAAGCGTGACGGGTTGCACCTCCGCAGGGTCCAGGGGCGCGGATGCTGGCCTGGAAAAAGGAAGACACCTCTCCCGTAAACGCTGGACCAGCCTTTATGGAGGATGAATCGTGGACTCGCAGCAGCGTCCGGCCGGAGCGCCGCCGGATCCGGCAGGGCGGAAAATCGGCGCGGAGTCCAATCAGCCAGGGTACGGAGCAGAAAATCGCGGAGGAATTCACCTTGCCGTCCGCACGCCGACGAGGAGTCCGAGATCCTTTCACGACGTGCGAATGCCTCGTGACCTACGAGCGTAACAAGGAATGTCGTTTAACCGAGTTACGTCTTCGGGAACGCCGCTCGCCTATGTGCCGCAGATTGGTACCCCTGGCGGAACCGCGGAGATTCCGACGCGGAAGCGCTAATTCCGCGGCACTATCCCACGGGACGCCCCGAGAAGTAGACCGTAACCCCGAGTGATACTTTCAGGATCCTATTCCCACCGCATATTCGGGAATTCCTGGAAGGCGCGTCCTACTCGAGGATGCTCTCTTAAGACCAGAAGACGAGAGTTCTCTCCCCGGCCAAGTAGCCGCGGTTCCGCCGCGTGGCTCTCGACGCGGAAACGTTAATTCCGCGCGGCTATCCCACGGGATGGTCCCGGATGCTGGGAAGTAGACCGTAACTAGAGGATACTTAGAGAATTTACCTAGGTTTCAGGAAACTCCACTGCCGATTTACCCTTTCATGCGAAGGCGCACTCGAACCATTGTCTACCAAATTTAGGATTTATTTCCGGATACTTTTCACTGCGGTGAGACTCTTTTTCGGTGAAGGACTTTTATCGGCGATCATACAGCTGACCAAACTGAACAAGATGCGATGACTGTTCAAGAGGACGGCGCGTTACGCGTTCGGTTTGTTCGCGTTCGTTGCAAAGGAAAGGAGAAAGTCTGTCCCGGCCGTTGGAAAACCGCTAGGAATAAATAATTTTACCGACGCTCAAGAATCGAACGTTTCGTACTTACTGCCACGTTTCACCCTATTTTTCCACCATTTTGTGTAAGTTTCACTTTCGCGTCAAAGTGAAACGTTCTTTTCCCGGTGGAGAGTTTCGCGTGAAATCTGCTTCGGAAATGGGATCGTGAATTTTCTGCATGTTCCCCATCGATGTCCGATGAAAATCGCCTGATTTGACACATCGAATCATTAATATCAGGTGTGGTATCGAGGAAAATTCGAATTTAGAGCATATATAGTAGATTAGGTTGAGCCGGAATTGTTGTAAATCATTTAGGTCAGCAAGATGCATTCTACAAAAGCATTCGTTTTCGACTTCTCGCCGTTCCATCTTCCAAAATAGGATCGTGAATTTTCTGCATGCTCCCCATCGATGTCCGATAAAAATCGCCTGATTTGACACATCGAATCATTAATTTCAGGTGTGGTATCGAGGAAAATACGAATTTAGAGCATATATAGTAGATTAGGTTGAGCCGGAATTGTTGTAAATCATTTAGGTGAGCAAGATGCATTCTACAAAAGCATTCGTTTTCGACTTCTCGCCGTTCCGTCTTCGGAAATGGGATCGTGAATTTTCTGCATGTTCCTCATCGATGTCCGATAAAAATCGCCTGATTTGACACATCGAATCATTAATTTCAGGCGTGGTATCGAGGAAAATTTGAATTTAGGGCCTATATCGTAGATTAGGTTGAGCCGGAATTGTTGTAAATCATTTAGGTGAGCAAGATGCATTCTACAAAAGCATTCGTTTTCGACTTCTCGCCGTTCCGTCTTCGGAAATGGGATCGTGAATTTTCTGCAAAGGGGCTCTTATGTTCGCCATCAGTGTCCGATAAAAATCGCCTGATTTGACCCATCGAATCATTAATATCAGGCGTGGTGTCTAGGAAAATTTGATTTTTGGACCTGTATCGTAGATTAGGTTAGGCCGAAATTGTTGTAAATCATTTAGGTCAGCAAGATGCATTCTACAAAAGCATTCGCTTTCGACTTCTCGCCGTTCCGGCGCGTCTTTCATCGGAAGTTCTCGAGATCGAGCCTGGACAAGCACGGTCGGCATTGACTGCAGGCTCGTGATTTTAGAAACCGCACGAGTACTGCATTTACGAGCTGGGCATGACCTCCGACAATGGATCCCGCTCACCATTCTCGAAGGTGTGCAGTTTGCACGCTCGTGGTTGACGAAGTCACGGACGACGTGTTGAATTTTCAGATAGCCACGCAGCTTCCCCGATCCGGCCGAGCTTTCCGCGAGTGAAAACCAGCGATTTGCATCCCTCCTTCATTTACGTAATTTTTCGTTGGGGGTTTAAATAAATAATTCAACCCTTCGCCGAGCATTGCCTAGTCCAACTTATGATAAAACTATCGGGCCAAGCATGAATATCCCACAACAGTCTAGGACCAGAGATGAACATCATCGGTCAGACTGATTTTCCGAAAATCTCTACAGATCGCATCATTTGATACAAGGATTTTGTTCAGTCAATTTCTACGGCAAGGGGTTAATGACAGATCATTCGTATCTCAAGCAACGTTAAAGTCAGTGTCCAGGATTCGCATCATCCCTGGAGCACGCGGTGCGTTTCCGTGGCCCCAGTAGCTGGAATTCACCCCGGTAAGCCTTCCTCTAGGACGATAAGCCGGATAGCCGACCCTGGGTCGAGCTGATCACCGATAGCCCGAAACGTCCTAACGTCTCCTCGCCCACACCCAGACCCTGCCAAATCCTCTTTTCCCTCCGCCAGAGCACCACCACCAGGGCGAGCTGGACCACCGCCGCCTAAACGCTGCAGCCTCCTCTTTTATGGCCTGTTAAATGAACTTCCCGCTCTCTTTTATTGTTCGCCGGGGTCATCGGTGCAAATCTCACAGGCCGCCGATTTACGACCAGCCCCAGGATTTGTTCCGACCTCGAGGAACTGCTCTTCCTTGGGTTCCTAAGCCGAGGACTATTTATTTCGTCGTCGCCCTGGTTACTTTCCTAGGTAGTGCCCGATCGCCAGGTTGCACTCGTGCTCTCAAACATAGTCACTGAACTTCGTTAAGAATCGTCGGTTTAATTACAAATTACGGTAATCAAGATCCATGCAAGATGTGTCCAGAGGTTTAGGCTGAATCGGAACATCTAGTTGACACTTCCCGTCTCCAGGGATTTCCTGTGGATGGTCTGCAAGCCATTAAGAAACCGTTCACCGTCTGCAAGTCATTAAAAAGTCCCAGATCACGTCAGTAAAGATTTCATGCAAGGTGTATCCAGAGTCTCAGCCTGAATCGAATCATCTCGTTGACACTTCTCGTCTTCAGGGACGCCGTCCACCGTGGAAGGTCTGCAACCCGTCCACCGCTGACGGCGGTCGGTCATGGTACCCCGGGTCCGCCTAACTCTGACTTCTGACTCCAAGACGACGAGGACCTGGCTGAAACGTAATTAAAAACGCGGCACTTGGCCCTGCCTACTCGGTTGGTCGGCGACGAGAGGAATGCCGTCGTACGAAGGAAGAGCGAAGCACCCGGGCCGAGACGAGAGATGAAACGAGATGGAGTCGACCCTACGGGAGAGGGATGGACAGAGAGAGGGAGAGTTATCGAGAGACAAGGAGGCAGGGGAGCTGACCAGTAGCAGTTTCCCAAACCATCGCCATTAATAACCACCGAGATTATACGCTGTTGGTGCTCCCCGCGAACGACGGCAGGAACGCGAACGAAGGCGGCCCCGGCGTAACCAGGCTGCTATTTAATATCGCTTACCTACCCGCCTAACGGCCAACCAACTATTTGCTAATTTCTTTGGAATGCGTCCAGACGAATTGTGCGCCTGCTACGCGCTTCCAATTTCTTTTTCCTTTGGTTCTTGTTGCAACGCCCTCCTTTCGCATGGCGTACACGTGGCTGTCGGATGTAGCGCCATGACGTCCCGGACGATCTCGGACGAACCTAACTTCTAGTTTCTTGGGATTCTCTCGAGAACCTAGAAGCAGTGTGGTCGGACAATCCTAACCTCAAAATCGAGTCGATGCTTGGCCACCGATTTTGCGGGTTCCAGAAACGACGAAGGGCTTCGAACGAATCCCGATCTTTGTGGTTCCTATGGTAGGGGGTTCTATGTTGCCATCTAAAGGGGACCCGGAAAGGAGTCATCCTTGTCAATGGAGGGCGCTTCGATGCGACGAGGGCTTCGGTGGGTAACACCGGTAAGTGGAATGGGGCAAGCCATTTGACCGGTGTCCGTGTGCAATGACCGGTGCCTCGTCCGTCCGTCCGTCCGGTGGCGGTATTTGGACAGGCTGTCGGCCGACCCGGTGGAACACCGAACCAGCAAACGGTACAATACGATATTACAATCGACGCAACGTCCCAACAGGTACCAGCCAGTGACAGAGCAACATATCAACCTCGGGGCATCGAGAGCAGCGCTCTCTTTCCTTCTCGTCTTTCTCTCCGCGCCGGCCTATCGGATAGGCCGTATCATTAATCACACGGACGGCGTGCTCGGCATCCATGCTCCCGTCCGTTTGGACCCTGTTACCGAACCACGGAATCGAAGTTCACCTGGGTGTACTTGCGTTACCGCACCAGGGAAACGAGCTGCACCATAGTGTACCTGCGTTACCGCACCACGGAATCGAAGTTCACCTGGGTGTACCTGCGGTACCGAACCACGGAATCGAAGTTCACCTGGGTGTACCTGCGTTACTGCACCAAAGTGCACCTCCGTTAACGAACGAGGGAAACGAACTTCGCCAGGGTGTACCTCGATGCCTCGATGCTAGAGGTGGGATAACTCTATTATTCGGGTGCCGATGATGGCGGTGGATTCGCGCGATTCCTTTTGCTCCTCTGCATAAAAGACCGGGCCTTAATCCCAGCTCCGGTATGGAAGCGGTTAATAAACCACCGCGTTATGATTGGCACGGCCGGCTAACTCGATTAACCTGTCGGATAATTAATTTATTCAAGATCCCGCGGATCGATAGGGTCGCTATTGGCAGAGGTGGGAGTTGGGCGATCAACATGTAAAAATACCAGGGTAGCCACCCACTCGTTGCCTTTCGGGCTTCCTAACAGGAGATCACGGGTCCACCCTCCGATACTTGCTCCCTGCACGGTTTTTGCCGAGGATACCCAATCAATATGATTCAGTTTGTCCGGTTAGGGAGGACTGGCCAAAGGGTCCATTCCCAAGGACGGTAAGGGGCTTAGGATAAGGAGTTAGAAAAACCATGTTGGCCGCCTGTTACGACAAATTGGGGCTACCGGACTCTCCGCGTGACCTAACCTACCCTGCCTCTAACCTCCCGGGTTCATCGACGACCCGACCCGATCTATCGCCACGACTCCCTCGGCATCCTCCAGGGGACACCTCTAATGGCTAAATTATCGCTCCTTTTCCTGCTTTTTCTCTCTTCCGGCCTCGGAACCCGCCCAGGACCGAATCCTTATCGAAGCTGCTTCCCTCCGATGATGCTCCGAAAAAATCCCAGGGGTCGTTTTTATGTAACCGTGAATTATCCTTCTGTCTAATTAGGAACCGAGATCGGTTCGCAACGGACAAACTCGATCCATTGGCTCTTCCTTACCTTTAAGGCCGAGGTGTAGACTGGCTAAGGTCGGCCATTGCGCGACATCCTCGTCGTAGATCGTCGCCAAGTCGTCAATTCCGTTCGTGACCTCGATCCTCGATGCAAACGAGCCGTGGCGGGCCACGGCATGCGAACGATTCGTTCCGATACAAATTACATTGTAAGTTACGACCGGCTCTTCGTGCGATCATCGAATCATCGCTCCAGCACGCGTTACGGGCATTCGTGTGGACGAGAGCCACTTCAGCTTCCGACAGGCACTCAGCCTCGGCATGTCTGATCGATGATTCGGTTAAACGACCTCTTGAGGACTACCTGCAGCCCTAAGAGATTCGATCTTACTACCTCGTGATACGTTTTCAGAAAGATGCCACCCCGACTCCATGGACCCCTTCTACCGGCGACTTGAACCTTCCAACGCTTTTGCCATCTGAAAATTCAGGGAATCCCCGAAACCTCCACCTCTGGTATTGCAATTCCTCTCAATCTCGTTGCCCTAAGTTCCGCGGCCACCAAAAGAAAAAGAAAAAAAAATTCAACGACCCAAAGAAATATTCCAACAGTTCAATGAATCAATATTATACTCAAACGAACTGAAGTTGGTCACGCTTCATTCGAGTCAAGTAATTATTCTTCGAATTGTTTAATATATTTCTTTGATTCGATGTAACCTCTTTCTCTCGGAGGAGCGTTTGCGGCCAATCGTGCCGTCCGGCACGATTCCGCCCCTTCCGGAACTCCCACACGACTCGGGATGATCTAAGACGGCTCCCACGGGATGAAATTCAGCCGATCCAGCAGGGACTACCAGGACTACTCGTCCTGGGTCGGGGGAACGAATCGCAAGTTACGACTTCGCGAAGCCCGACGCAGTAATGACCCCGGCACGCAGTTATCCGTCCATCGTGCGGAGTCCGCATCGCGTATCCGCCGCACCGCGTGCCGTAATATCATTTCAGAGAGGCTCGCCGTGTAAAAGCGTGGAGGAACGATACGGAACGAACCCCCGGCTCCGTGGGGTGGAAAAAGACGAGACATTTGGGACCCCCTTGGACGAAAAGAGAGAGGAGACGCCCGGCGTCGGTGTTCCTTGGTCCCCTCGGCCCATTTCCTCGTGAGACCGCGAGCGGTGGCTCGCAAAATCCATTAACGCGTGCGCCGTCTTCGTACTTACTAGCTAATAAATTTTATTAATACATTCAAGCCCTGGCAATAACGCCGCGGTATTGTGCGCCACAGAGCGGCGGCGATCTTCCCGAAGTGGCCGCTATAAAGCGCCACGCGAAACGGCGATAATGCGGATGCGGTGTCAGCGAAGTCTCCCGGAGACGTCGGCGTCATCTCCGGGAAGAGGAAAGACGGTGCTCCTGGGAACTGGAGCCCCGTTCCTCCTCCCGAAGAGGCGTCGCGACGGAATGGCCCGACGAAGACGCCTCGCTGATCCGACTCGTCCAAGGCCCCAGGTCCTCCAGGTCCTTCCCCCAAGTTTTGCCAGTCGAGCGATGGAAGTTCCCTTCGTCTCGAAATCACTGCACCCGTTTCCATTCTATTCCGACGCCTCCACCCTGAGGAAAAAACCCAAGGACCATTTCATAGACCCAGAGAGACTTGAATAGTACCGAATGTCGCCAATTTAAAGAACATTCCCCCAGACTATCGGATGTCGGAATAAATCGGATGCAACGTTCCTTCTTAACTATGGGCATTTATTTCAGTTTACTCGAGTCGGATAATCATTCTTTTAAGCGAGGAAACATTTCTCCAGGCATACTTGAAGATATATTTCATTGATTCGTTTATCTTTGCGTTATTTCGTCGTGATCGAAAGTCGTACAGGTAGCCCGAAGTTCCATCAAGCTGGGAACGCTCTTCGGGCTGCTGGGAGTCTCCACCTCCTTTCTTCGTCGTCCTCTTCGTCGTGTTCCCGAACAGGCAAGATGGTCGGTGAACCGCGGGCCCTCTCGCGTATGATATTAAACACTATAATTATTATTTAAATTCCAGTAGGATGGCTCCCGGTGTTGCGGCTCTCCTCCTGCCTCTTCGGTGGTGCACCTCCGAGTCGGTCCTCGCTTTTTGCTGCCGCCATCCTCCCTTGCGGCGTCCTTCTCTCCCCCGTAGTTGGGCCCCTCCTCCGTCTCTCTCCGTTCTCCTCGGCGGACAGGTTTTGCTCTTGTTGGCTTCGAATTCGCTTTGCTTTTGCAAAGTGCGGCTAGTCGCTCCGCCCGCGCGTAGGCGCGTCTGCGTCTCCTGCTACGGTCACAGCGCGGCCACATAGCCACGGCCATATACCCATGGCCACCATGAGATGGTTTATTGCCGGGACCTGACCCCATGTAATCACTATAAACTATACCTTCTTCTTGCAGCCTCTATACCTACGTGCCCGTATTAGGTGCCATTACGGTCGTACGGGAGGCCGCCCTTCTTCTTCCTCCTCTTCTTCCTCCCCGTAACCTTCTTCTTCTTCTTCTTCTTCTTCTTCGTCATCATCCTCCACCTGGCCGTCTTCTTCTTATTCGTCGTCGCCGACCTCGTACTTCTTCCGCGCCTTCTCGCATGCGGTGATACCATCCGGACCGACGCGAACACGAAGTCCAAGATGTCTTCGCGGCGAACCCTGGAGATGAAGAAAAAGAGTCCAACGGGAGCTCGAGTCTCCCATTAAGGTGATGTGAAAGTGCCGTGAAGAGGTCTCGTTTATGAAACTTTTCTCCGAACTGAGTGTATCGTGTCGTTTCGAACTTGACAATCTGAATGTGGGAGCTATAAAGAAGGTCCTGAAACTCAGGAGATTTCACATGTTTTTCTTTTCTCTAATTTGTTTATAGATATTTTCCAAACTTTTAATGCAAAATGAAATTTCCCGAGTTACGGGACCTACCCTGGGGTCTTCTTATTCATGTGGTAAAGTTTGAAACAATTCGGTTCACCCGGTTAGGAAAAAAGCTTCGTTAGCGATCGACCCCTTGGATGCCACTTGCACATCCCCTTAAGCGAAGGTGCGGTTGAATTTGCACGAATAACGGCTGATCGGGACGATCCGATCAAAAGGGATGACCATGGGGTTGATGATTCGGAGAGAGTCGCATCTCGAGGGTGATCTGGTAGCCGAAGATCGGCGCACGGTTCCATCCAGCATCTAGATGCGGAACAAGCTCGGCGGAGACCAGGGGGTCCAGGGTTTCCTAGGGGCAACTCGGTGGCTGCAGCCTCGATGCAAATAATCTTCTCATGAGCGGAGAAAAACAATGCGGTGGATTCAATACCGGTAGCGGAGGTTCTCCGGAGATCGTGCGTTGTGGGTGGGCCCCACTCGAGCAATGATAGCAGTGCACCCGGGTGCATTCAGGGGCCCATGGGTAGCGGTCGGAGCCTCTATGGGAATGCAATACGCTAAATAAAGACGCACGCACACCGAGCCACTAAGGGATCTTGCACACCATCGGACGGATCGGACCCATCGGTACGACCACCTCCAGCGAGCGTATTCCCTATCTGGACGCCATCTCGAAGGATTCCGAGGTCCTCCTCTGGATCTCCTGGGTACCGGTCAAGGATTTATACATTTTTCCCAGGGGGAACGCGGAGCTGGTCCTTGTGTGGACGGGGCCTTAAGTTGGGTAGCGTAGTAGCCGCTATCCGGTTAAGAGGATGCCTCTCCTTCTCTTTCTACCTCTGTGGAAGGACTCGGGCTCGGGCTTGTTATTATTTGTACTATTGTTGGCTCGTGACTTGCAGCTCGGGCTTTACCAGGCCTTACTCTTGGGCCCGGGCCCGCCCACCGCAAAACAAACAGCACGGCTCCTCCACCGGACTTTCCGGCGGAGGTGGTGACGCCGGTGGTTGTTGCACCGATCCGAGACCAGGAACGCGCTTCCCTGATGCGGCTGCATCACCTCTTGGCCTTTAACTCAAAGTCCTTCGAGCTCCCCTGGCAGTTCCCCAGCGGATCTTGCCTGCGAAGAGAGAGGGGAAACACTAGAGTCCTCGAAGGATCTTCCGATCTTCCTAACCTACGTCGAACGGTGGATTGAAAAGTAGAGGCCACGACGCCATCTTCGATGCATCCTTGCAGGGAGTTAACCGGTGGCTAGAACGTCCAAACTGACGGCTGCAGATGGATGCACCTGACAAGGGATCATCTCCATCTAGGAACCCAGTTGACCCTAGAGCGTGCCGTTCCATGACAATAAAGCGTCCTACACGAATCCGAGCGGTGCATCGAATCGTTTGGAATCTTTCCGCGTGAATTTCGAGGCTATGGGGAAGGTCCTGACTCCTGAGAAATTGTATTCTTTTAGGGAAACTTCTTTTAGCAGGGGGTAGGCCTGATTCGCGACACGAAAATGCGTCACGATGGTGAATTCGGGGGGGATGTATAAAATGTGATGGTGATTGGAACTAGGTCTTGTTTCTCCGCGCCGCCTCGCTTTTCCCCCTCTTATCCGTTTATCTGGATCTGTTTTTGTATTTGTTTACAAAGCGCTAAGCTGTCCCTCGGCCAACCGCCGTTCGGGTGTTTTCCGACCGGTAACGAGGCGAGGGTCCTTTGTTAATTCGTCCTGGGTTTTCAGTCTTCCGTGGAGAGTCCTCGGACGCGCTTCGGGTTTAACGAGTTCATGGAGTACCTATTTTTCGCGAGTGCTAGTAGTGTTTTTTGTGGGTTAGAGCGAGAGGATGCGACCGAGGCCGACGACATCAACCTCCAGCTGGCATCGGCGGAGACTCCAGCCATAATTCATCGAAAAGGTTTGAGTAATTCCGATAATTCTTGCAAGCGTCCTTGAATATTGTTTCCGCTTGCAAGACACCTCCTCGCGAAAAGGGAAGAAGATTCGCGGAATATCATTTTATAAGGAATTTTATGGACGCCTGTAAAGAAATTTGACAAAGAAAAAAATGTTACGAGGGTCGGGACCGTCCTTATGGCCTCCATGTTCACGTTGTGAAGTTTGAAACGATTAGAGGTACATCGGGTCCGCAGAAAAGTCTCATGAACGATTAAGCTTCCGGATGCGACTTTCGCATCCCCTTAACTTACAATATCGTCTGAGAGACGTGGTATATCAATCGAGCGAAATGTGAACGAAACGTGTGAGGGACGTGGTATGTCAATCGGGTCAAACGTAAAAAAAAACGTATGAGAGACGTGTGAAACTGAACGTTCAGCCAAACCGTGAAATGGCCCGATGTATGACCGACACTTTTGTTGTTCATGGCACGCGCTATTGGAATTTAAATCGTAAGGCAAGGGGTTAAGGCTACCGTCCCTCCGGTCGCTGGGGGTTGTTCTTCCTTCAGCTCGAACCGATCGATCGAAGTCTTGGGTATTAGATCACCGAGTCTTCCATGGAGGGAAAAAGTCCTAACGACCGAGGGGTCCGGAGCTGGACCCTGAAGTGCATCGGGCCCACGCGCGTCCTCTTCTCGAGTCAGGTGCGCTCAGGTGTTGCGGCAGGCCTTGGGCTCTTACTCTTGGCCCGCGTGCATCTTATGCATCCTATGCATTCTATGCATCCTATAGATCTTCCGCGGGAAGATGTCGGGAATGGTAGGGACCTGGCCTGGAAGAAGAGCGAGGCGCGACGCCCACGTCGTCGCGTCCTCCGGCCCGATCGAGCGCCTTATAATGGTGGGATTGGTAAAAACAGATTAAATCGTAGATCCTATCGGCAGTAATTCTCCTTCTCCCTGGGCGGGAACCGGGAAGGCCGGCGGGAGGCGTGCACCAACTATTCGGGGTCCTCTCCGTATCCCGGTGCATCCTCTGCATCATTATGCGCACGTCACTCAAGATCTCCTGCCCTGCCGGGGTCCGGACTCGCTTTGGCCACGAAGCCTGCGGAATCGGTCGGATACTTCTCGTTTCTGCTTTCTGAAACCGAGGAGGTTCCTCTGCGTCGAGCTCCGATCGCCTCGGGGTCATCTCCAGCGAGGAGTCGCTTACGATCGATCGCTGCACCCTGAGGCCCTTGGAGGAAACCGATCGAGGGTTTCTGGTGGAGAGGCGTAAAACAGGTCATTTATAACTCGTAGTTTGGACAAACCGAGTGACAAAGAAAGCCTGGACCACCTTTGATCGGGACCGCAGATAGGGAGGTTTGGGGGAAAGAAGGAAATGCCTCGGAATCGTGCGATGATCCTTTTCTTCGATTCAATGGCGACTGCGACTAAAATCTGCCGTCGCGGACGACTTCATTGTCGCGATGCAAAGCGTCGCTTTATCTCCCTGCTTCCTCTCGGATCTTCTTCTGCGTCATCCATCGACGTTCTTACGGGCCTGGGGTCATCGGGATTTCCCATCTACTTCCTTTCTTCCATTATATGAATTTCTTCTCTCTGTTCCGGGATCGCTTCCAGAGTTAACCTCCTCTTCGGGGTCGCGGAAGATTGCCGGGGCACTGCCGATCGAGTCGATGATCAAGAGATCGATGAAATTTCATCTTTAATAAAAGGAAAAAAAATGCTAATAATGTTTGGAAAGAAATTGACAAAAAAGAGAGATTGAAATTTCATGGGTGTCAGGACTTCCCTTGTATCCTCTGTATGGACATTGTGAAGTTTGTAACGACTCGGTGCAGCCAGTTTGAAATAAAAAAGTGTCACAGTTGTCCTTTCGGATGCCACTTTCGCATCCCCTTAAGATTCATCTTCCGAATAGATCCACGCGAGTCGTGCTCTCCGAGACGTTAAGAGACATAATTAGGAGAATTGGTGGCCCCTTCGAGAGTCGAGCCACTCGGAGCCGACAAAGGGTTGCGGGGGATTTTTGATGGACCCGGGGGTTGTCGTCCCGGGGCCGGAGACTCCGCAAAAGGAACAGAGAGAGGGCACGTCCAACGCGTAGGCGAATCGAGAGGGACCTCGCCCATTTCGCGACCCGGTCCTCCTCCGCGTTCTTCGTCTTCGGCGTCGCGTCTAGCGCCATTCTTCAGGGTCTCTTCGCCGAGCCCGAAGCCCCCGTCTCTTCGCGTGTGCCACTAACCCATAATTAGAGGCTTTCGCAAATTATATGCGCGACCGCGCTGTGTGTCCCCTCGGTAAAATATCGGCTTAATAATAACAGTTGGAGAGCACCGCAATTATCAGCGAGCCCGAGGACACGCTGGCGGACCTCGTGGGCCTCGTCGAGTAGGACGCCGAAAACGGCGCTCCGGGCGAGACCGGAAACGACGTGGGCGTCGAAGGGAATGCCAAGGGTGGTATCCGCGACTCCGAGATTCGCCATGGACCGCGTCGACCCCGGGACCATACCCGATTTTCTAATTACTAAATGACGACCAAGAGGAAACCGCGTTCTTTCGACGCTACGAAAGAAATACTCCCACGATTCGAAGGATACCCATTGAACGGGAATAAATTATTGGACGCAGCGTTTCTTCGGGATTGTCGTAATTTCAGATCGCTTAAGCTTCAATTGATAGTGATATCCCTTCGGTTGAATTTATTCTCTCGGTCGTCAGGAGGGTGTGGTAGTTTATTCCGTCCGTCTTGTAACTCCCAACGAGGTCCAGGGCGCCACTTTATTGCGGACCCTTCCAATAAATAAGTAAACGAAGCTCCTCGAGGAGGGACGGGCGAAATCACTTGGCGCATCGAGAGCAAGAAGAGGATCGACGCGGACCTCTTAGCAGCGTGTCTGCTGTTTTGCCAGTTATAATTATACAGGGTCCTTTCTTTTTTTTTCTTTTTCCTTTTTCGGCCGCGCCGAGTGTGGGCATAGAGTGCCGACCCTGACGCAGCGAATGCTGCCCCCTTATGGACAGCTGTAATGCCCTAGTGGGTACAGGAGCTTTTTATTAGCTAATTGGTAATTAAAGCCGGGTTAAACAGCAAGCAGCCAACGCTTTCTTGCCAGCGCTTCGTCGTTCCGCGACTCGGTAATTTAATTTGCGGTTTCGTCGCGTTCGCCCCGTTCATCCGGTACCTCCGTCTCCTCGTTCCCTTTCATCTCGAGGCCTCTCGCTCTTTCGCCCCGTTTATTCCGGCCTTTCCCAGCATTTAAGCCCCCCTCGACGCCCGCCGACTATCTAGCCGCGGCTTTTCGAGAAATGGAAACGGAAACCGAAACACCTCCCAGCGACTCGATGGGAACCGCCGCGTCATGAGATTCGACGGGAAAGTTCATCAGCCAAATTTCCGGTGTTTAGTCCTCTACGGAGGTGTCCCGAGGGAGAACGTGTTCCTGTCAGCAGGAGGAAGAAAATTGATAACGAATGAATCTCGAAAACCTGGTCCATGGCCCTTAAGCGTTGGAAAGAATCGCCGAGGATCCATCTCGAGGAGGTGGCGTTTCCGCCGAGTTGTTTCCGATTTGTCGACATGATTAGACAGTTTGTAAACATTTCCTCGTGGGTGTATCAGTACGTTCCTCGAGCCTCTCTCCACCAACCATAACTCGAATAGACGTTGCCTAGAGCGGTGGTTTAATAAACGTAGAATAGACGTTACATCCATTTATTAATGCAGCTTACTAATTTCTGTTGGTTTTTGGAGAGAATCCACGTTTGAAGCCCTAAAACGATAGTTCAATAAACGCAGAATAGACGTCAAATCCACGTTGAATTTGTCGGGTGTTCAGTGAACGGTTTTACGCCATTTCTCAGCCTGTACTCCACCACTTTGTGTTTATTGAGTGTGTTTCATGCCTTGCGTTTACGTTGCTCGAAGCTATTTACCGTTCCCGGCTTCGGACGGTAAATCATCGAGAGGGCAGATCCGAGTTAGAACAATGATCACGTGGAAGACAAAGGGTGTCGAAGGAGGCGTCTCGATCCACACCGAGGAAAACCTTCTCGTACGTCGACTCTTCGTGGTCGCCGGGACGAGGTCCTTGCAGGAGGTGCCAGGATGCGGCTCTTCCAAGGGACATCGGTCGGACTCTCGCCCAAGGATGCGTCTCGGCCACACCTCCGTCACATGAGAGGCGAAATCTTGAAATAATCTACTCGGTCATGGTGTTGTTAGACTCGGAGGGCCTCTAGGAAGAAGGGTCACTAGCTTTCGTCCCTCCTCATCTCCATCTCGAACGCGCCGGGTAGAATACTCGCATAAGTGTGGTGTGTGTACTTGGTCAAAGTGGTTTTACACGCACCTGCGTGCACCTTGGCGCATCTGTAGGGATGCATGCTCGTCGGATGTTGCGGGCGGAGTCCGTGGTGGACGCGCCTAACATCTACGGGACGCGTATCGACTCCTCGCCCACGCTAAAAAAGAAATCCCTGCCCTTTGTTCCTATACTTGCCCCCCCATGCTCTGTCGGTTAAACAATGGCTTAAACAATGAAAAGGCTCTCGGGGACTAATAACCCACCTGTCTTCGTCCCTGCGCCGGTGCTGATCGTACAATTAGTGGTGCCGATCTTGATCGCGTCCAAGACCCAATATCAGCCTGGATTATCGGTAGAGTCCTGTCAATGGTCCATTAGCGATGATATAGTCTAATTCCAAAAGTCCTGAATTTCTGTCGGACGTTATTTCGATTTTTTTTTTTTTTTTCGATACGGGGTGAGAAGTTGAACGGGCTCGAAAAATCCCGGCAAGGGCGAGCCGATTGTCGCGGTCTTCTTCCAGAAGAGGTCTGGAAAGTTAAATAACAGGCTCCGTCCTCGGCCCAGTCAACATCGTCATTCGGCGCCGAAGGGCTCGCTCCCAAAGACAATAGAGACGTCGGATTGTAACGAAGAGCGTGGGTGGACCAGCCGGAGTTCTCCCGGTGGGAACTCCGGCCATCCAACCTCGCCAGAGGTACTCCTCCTTCTTCGTCTACCTCTTCTTGATCGAGCTTTCGCGACCCACGCTTCGTCCAGCGATTGATTCGCAACGCGAGAATGTCGCCCCCGGAGAAGGTTCACTTCCGGATCGGGGATTTTTCGAAAAGGGAAAAGACCACGGAGAATCCCGTTAGGCTCTTCCTAGACGTCGAAGGGGAGTTGGAAAAGCAGCCGGGAACCCGTTGAACCTCTAGGTGGACCCATAGAGTCGGCAGCACGTTTCGTTCGCTTCTGGAAGAATGGCTGAAAAGAGACTAAAGAAGAGCCTCTTAGGAATATACAATCGTCGAGTCCCTGGATAGGTTGCACCTCGAGTTAAGCGAAAGCTATTTAACCGGCAAGCCTGCGACCCCTCTGTGTGGTGTTTCGAAATTTTCCAGCGTTTTTATAGCGTCGGGGGGTGCTTACCCTCGAAGAGAGAATCCAACCCTCTGTCGCGGATCGTCTCGGCCTCGAAACCACGAGGTATATACCGCCTTATTTCCGTGGGGGATCAAGTCGAGAGGGAACGGAACCCGGCTCGAGAAGAGGGTGGTATGCACGAGTGCCGCCTTCGATGGAAAAATTAATAGAATCATTTTGCCGGGTCGCGAGTCGAGTCTTTCCCGGGCAGCTACTCGCGCCGTTTAGGGCTCCGAGGTCGTCTAAACTCGTAACGAAAAATTGCCACGATACTCTACCCTATCTCCACTCTTTTCCTTTGGCCGCTGTTCTCTCGATGATGGTTTCTTACCCACTGGAAACAGCGATTCTTCGAAAGTTCCCTCGTAATTAGACCGCGGAAACGAGTATTACACCGCGAACAGACCGAGCAAAGAGGAACGGTAAAGTGCGGTGATACCTCTTCGGGGTTGGGGTCTGGTGGCCCCTGAGCTGGAAGCCGCGGGATCAGACCGCGACGTTTAAGCAACCCCCGTGCGGAGATTTGTGGCCAGGCTCGGGACGTAGGTAGCATTCCCGGTGTCGTAAAGCCGCCCGTCGAGGATGCTTCGAGGTTCGCGGCTTCTATTTCGAGGCGTGACCCCGGAAGCGAGCGCGTGGCTCACCTAGCCGGCGACGTTGGCCTCTTCTGGCTCGGGTCTTCGACCAAGCCTGGCTGGCGGGCATTGTGCGTTCTCGACTTCATTGTGCCTCCTCGGTCCCGGGCATTAGAAAAGAAGAGCCATAACGGCTTAGAGTCAGGGTGCGTCCGGGGAACCTCGGCATTGACCCCCTAGCACGAGAGATAGCGCGTCTCGCAAAATCCTGGGACCGGGAGTCCACGTCCCAAACGATAAGGCGCGGTTCCATCGGTGTGTTTCGATATCCAAACTCGAAGAAACCATCCCAGACGGTGGTGGCCAGGGTGCCAATATCTAAAAGTGGCCCCGACAACCACCAAGCCTGATCAAGCGAAATCCTGGAACCAAGAGTCCACGTCCCAAACGATAAGGCGCGGTTCCATCCGTGTGTTTCGATATCCAAACTGAAAGAAACCATCCCAAATCTGGGCGGCCAGGGTATTCATATCAAAAAGTGGCCCCGACAACCACCAAGCCCCACTCGGGGTCGCGAAGAAAGACCGTTCCACTGAAATACTCTCCCGCAGTGATTTATCGCCGACTCTCGATCGCTGGCCACGGCCTAATCAGGGTGTCTCTCGTTGCTCCTGCCCTCGCCGCCGCTCCCTTCGGGGTGTTCCTCGGGTTCTTCGGCTCCTCGTCGCGGATGCGCCGCAAAAAGCGGTCCCAAAGCCGTAGACATACGGCGGAGCGGGAAAGACGCGATCCCCTCGGTGGTGGTACCGAGGTGTGGTCCATCCTATCGCATTAACCGAGATGAGGGTCCATACGGTACCGAGCACGAGTCTTGACGTTTCTTTTCCAGGGTGGTTCCGGAGACTTTCCAGGGAGTCGATTCCCTTCCGTCTCGAATCGCGAGTCGAGTCCTACCGGAGGCATTACGTGCCACGGGCCGCTAGAGGCCGGTCTTCATTGTCTCGAGTATTTTTTCCCTCCGTCCAACTTGTCGCCATTCATTCGTCCCGTTCCTCCGCTATCCGGTCGACTCTCCTTCTCTTCGTCTTGCCTGCTCTTCTCCCGTCTTTTCTCTCGCTCCCTCTCCCTCGGCCCTCCCTGGCCGTATCCCGGCGAGCGTATATGCCGTAGGTACGGGGTCGTTATGTTTTATGGCTAATTGTTTTATTATCTTTGACATATTTCCAGTTTACGGCCGCGGCTCGCCGTTTTGTTTCATGGCTGTCTATTGTGTGTGATGAACGCCGCTTTATGAGTCGGCCCTCTGCGCGCGGTCCCCACGCTCTCGGCGTAGGTTCAGTCCGACTGCCACTAGAGTGAATGGCCTGCCAAAAAACCCCTATCTAGTCGACCGATAACTATTTTCTGGACCTGATAAGACATGGGATAAAGAGCCAAGAGTCGCTTCGGTCGTACTGGTGATCCTGAACTTGGATGCTGGGAATGAACGTATCGAATGCGTCGATTGCCCTCGAGATTGGCGGGTTATTCTCAATCGGGGGGTTATTTAATTCATTTATGACTGTGCCACTGTGAACGTCGAAAAAATTGGATATTTTTTACAATTGTTTTTTTTCCTCAAGTCTATCAAGTCTTTTTCAAGTTTTTGTTTCAAATCACCAGGAGGGCTTCAATCACCTGAGCCAACAACGGACAATTCTATTTTATGTTTCTAACAAGAAACAAATAAATATGCAATGACAAAAATATGTAATTGTTTCTACGTTCATAGTGCCGTTCACTCGGAACGTGTATCGTTGTTTAAATCCCGAGGAAAAATCGATGGAAGTCACCGAAATATTTCCATGATGCTAAGGCATTAAGTCATTTGTTACCTAATCATGGCCGTTTATCGAATGAAATCTATGGCAATCGGTTCTGAAAGGAAGGAATCCCAATTTCCCTGATTTTCGAATGACCCTAAGGGATCATCTTCGAGTCTCTTCCCGGAAGGTTCCTCCGGAAATCATTCGAAAGAAATCTTAATCACCTCTTCCGCGAGCCTAAGGTCGCACGGAAGTTGGGCGTCGAATAAACGACAGCAGTTGTTTGATATATTTTTGGTTTATGGCCGCGGCTCGTCGTTTTACTTAATGGCTGACCGTTGTGTGTGATGAACGTCATCTTTACGAGCGAACTTACTACTACGCAGTCCCCACACCTTCGAGGTAGCTATTCATGACGACGTAACTACTACTCCGGGAAATCCATCATCGAGGGAAAGGAGCTGGCAAAATGAACTACGCACTTCGGAAATTGGCGAGACCTTCCGATTTTCCCATAAAGCTCTACGTCCTGTCACGATGCGCGTCCTTCCTCAAACCTGTCTTACTTTTTCCTTTTTCTTTTTTTTTTTCTCTCTGAAATTAAAACGGCGAAACGAGGGGTAAATCGTACGGACTTTAAGCCACGTGCTAAAGTGCTCGGAATTGGCTTCTTTGTCATATTTCCGGTTTACGGCTCGCCGTTTTGTTTAATGCCCCCACCTTTTGTGTGTAATGAAAGATGCTTTATGGGCGAGCTTTATATGCCGTCTACAAGCTCCGCGTGGATTCCTGGAGGACGAGCGAAATGTCTTCTCCTGTCTAATATTAAATGCCGGGGCTCTAGGTATCGATACCTTTGCCAGTACTCGAAGATTACGCCGAAAGTACCCGTCGATTGTAAACCATTAAATTGGCCCGATTAACCGTAACAATGTGCTCGAGGTTTATCACGGTTACAATTTTGACACGACGTCCACGTTTCGTCGTTTGTCATTGCATCGGCACCTGTCGCAGTTTTCATGTCGCGATGAATCGACGGCGCGTGCTTTTCCACACAGAGGAGGGAATTGAATTTCGAGGAGCAATTTTCCCCGTCGGTAATTATTTTTCCACAAAATGCCGAAGCTCGTCAGCTCCTTTCCGCGGCGCTGGAACTGCCATACGTTACGCTAGGTTAGGGGAGAAGTGCGTTAAGGGTTGCTAATTTCGTGGTCCTTAAAGTCGGGTTTTTAACTAAACCCTACACGTAGTAAGGGGTATTTTTTAGGGTTCCGGGGGTTAAAAGAAGGGTGCGAGAGAAAATACCGACGCGTCTCGGGGATGCGTGGAAGTCGCCGCTCTTGTACAATGGGGGGGTGAGAAGACATCGATCATCCTCCGGGGGTACTTTCCGCAATTGCAGTTCATGTCCGGCAACTTTGAGATATCAGGTTGTCGGATGCGACGCAAGGGTCGAGTATAGCGTTTGTCGATATGGTTTGATAATCCTGGCGATCGTGGAATTTAAAAGTCACCCTCGGAGAAGGGAAACCACGTCGGGGGGAGGGTGGATTTTTCAGGGCATGAAAAGGACGTGGAGAAACAGGAGGTCCTGGAGATTAAAAGGACCGAGGAAATGCCGACGCGTCTCGAGGAGGCGCGGAACAAGCCGCATTCCGCTGGGCGGAGGGACATCTATCAACCCCCGGAGGGTGGTTTCCGCAATTGAACTGCATCGGGCGCGAAACTTGACGGCCGTGCGGAGGACACGGCCCCGGAAATTCTTTTTGGCAAGGTATGCCAATATATCGGCCTCCGTCCGTGCCGGACGACATCGGCCCCTAACCAAGAAGGGTAGTTATACGTGACGCCTCGAAAGAACGCACCCTTTCCGTCCCTCTCGGGACCGACGGAGGGTGGCACTCCGAGTCGAGGGTACCGATATCGGAACGGGTGCCCCGTCGGTCGCCTTAAAAAACCCAAGGAAAATCCTGGAAACGCAACCCTTGCACCGGTGTCTGGGGGAACACACGAAATGGGGTGGAACGCGGAAAGGGTGCAGAGGATGCGGAGAATGCACCCGATGTTCGCTTATTCGTGTCCGAAGGGATGGTGCAGTGACATGGATCGGTGGATCAGCCCCATGGGAGGATGCACACCCCCTGCGAATAAATCCCAACGGTCGATCGAAATCATCGGTCGAGTTTTCGGACCGACCAAGGGAGGAAAGCTCCGCGGGGGTTGTCGGCTAGTTTCGGGGATGAAACAGGTGGCGCCCGAAACCGCCGAATATTGCGGCCGTTTTAAAGATCGATCCAACCCCGCGACACCCGGCGACACGCACGCACGCACGCGGCCCCTGCACCGCGTGAGTCACGTCCGCGGGGTGCGGATCGATCGGTGCGGCCGTCTTGCGGGAAGCTTCCTTCGACCGAAGAAGGAAACAACGAATCTATGCAACGCGTTTTAATCTTTTTTTTATCTTTTCTGTTTCTTTCTTCCTTTTTCTCTCTCCACCAATTCACTCGCCAAGATGACTCAAAGGGGTGCGCTTCGACCCCCAGAAAGTCCAGGCGGTTCGCCTCCTGGAGAAGTAATCTCCGAAATCGCTTTTCTCTTGGGGCGCTCCTTTTTTTTAAAAACCCCAGGACGACCTTGGTAGTCTGGGGGGGTGGAACGGTCGACGGTATACCCTTCGGATAGTCGTTAGAGAATTTCGGACGCGTTATATCCCAATTCGCTGGTCCATTATCCGTGGCCGGCCCAGTTTCCAGGAAGCGAAATGCAACGTGCAGGGGAGGAACGTGAACTAGGGGGGAGGATAGGAGAAAGAGAAGGCTTTCCTCGGTTCGTCGGGCACCTATTGAATAATATAACCGCCCCCACCCCATCTTGGCATAATAGAGGTTTGCCCTGAGTTTAACGCGTTTTGGCCAATGGCGAGGCCCATCGGCCACTCTGGTCTCCCCTTTAGCCCGTGACCAATGGCACTTAGGCTTGGTGAGAAGCCTAATGGCCTGTCTCTCTAATGGCGCGTTCTTAATTCCGCTACCGAGCAATTAATCCGACCCGGTGTCGATCGTTTTCATCACCCTATCCTCGAGTTCATACCGATTCTCGTGCATACGAATAGATTCGCATTATGTCATTTCTCATTGTCGCGAAGTCGAGTCATTGGTGAACGTTCGAAAGCACTGGACTCGATTGTCAATATCGCACGCGAAAGTTGATTCTATTCATTTTTTTGCATTCGAAGAAATCCCATAAAAAATTCCGCATTGTCGCGAGATCATGAACATGCGGAAGCCGTTTGTTAATTTCGCATGCGTAAGTTGTTCCTATTAATTTCTTTGCATTCGATGAAATTCGCGTAAAAAATTCCGCATTGTCGCGAAATCATGAACGTTCGGAATCCGTTTGTTAATTTCGCATGCGTAAGTTGTTCCTATTAATATTTTTGCATTCGAAGAGATCGCGTAAAAAAGTCCGCATTGTCGCGAAATCATGAACATGCGGAAGCCGTTTGTCAATTTCACATGCGTAAGTTGTTCCTATTAATTTTTTTGCATTCGATGAAATTCGCATAAAAAATTCCGCATTGTCGCGAAATCATGAACGTTTGGGAGCCGTTTGTTAATTTCGCACGCGTAAGTTGTTCCTATTAATTTTTTTCGATTCGAAGAGATTCGCATAAAAAATTTCTCATTGTCGCGAAATCATGAACATGCGGAAGCCGTTTGTTAATTTCGCACGCAAAAGTTGTTCCTATTCATTTTTTTTTTGCATTCGATGAAATTCACGTAAAAAATTCCGCATTGTCGCGAAGTCATGGAAGTTCGGAAGCCGCGTACGAGATTGTCAATTTCGCATGCAAAAGTTGATCTCATGAACTCGAGAATCGGGTCCCAAGACTCATCTCGATGTCGTCACGAGTCAGAGGTGGCCCTTCGAGGCCGCTTTCCGAGTTAGACTTGCAGCGCGTAAGGACGCTGACGAATGTCTCTGGCTGAGAGACACTGAGGGTCGGGCCCGGGCCCCTGGGCCCCGTATCGGGGCCCGATCGAGGTACCCCAACTGGCCGCGGAGGGCCCTTTGGACCTCTTCCTCCCTCCCTTGGCCGGTGCTCGGGCCTCTCTTCCTCTCACTTGCTCTTTCCGACCGCCAGACACGTAATAACACGTTACGCCGATGCTAGGGCCCGCGGGGCCCGCGATGGGGCCCGAAAAAACGAACGAGCCGAGGCGCGCGCAACACGCCCGGTTAAACAGCCCTACGAGGAACCCTGCGTCCGGAGGAGGGACCCTCCTCGAAAAACACAGAGACACCGACACCTAATAACCCGTAATCAAACGAAATGCCATAACTGGCTCTAACTAAATGCTCTTTCATACGCGGACGCGTACGGCGACCGTGAAAACCGTGATTAAAAACGTGGGGACTTAGAACGAGGTCTTCCACCGTCGCCGAAGAGGAATCAAGAGGGGACTTTACGCGTCGATTATCGACTCTCCTTGTGAGACGATCGATTAAAATCGGATTTCCTTCTTTGAGAAGCCGTCGTCTTTAATTTTATATGATAAATGATAACGCAATACGGTAACAAGTGAGACTTAGAACGAGATGTTTCGCCGTCGCGGAAGAGGAATCAGGAGGGGACTTTACGCTTCGATTATCGACTCTCCTTGTGAGACGATCGATTAAAATCGGATTTCCCTCTTTGAGAAGCTGTCGTCTTTAATTTTATATGATAAATGATAACGCAATTCGGTAACAAGTGAGACTTAGAACGAGATGTTTCGCCGTCGCGGAAGAGGAATCGAGGGGACTTTACGCGTCGATTTTCGACTCTCCTTGCGAGACGATCGACCAAAATCGGTGAAAAGGATTTCCCTCTTTGAGATGCCATTGTCTTTCATTTTATATGATAAATAATCACGTAATTCGGTAACGAGGGAGGTTAGCCTTAAAATTGCGACGTTATTTCCGCGATTTAAAACGATTTTCCGCGTGTAGGACTCTAATCAAAGCCTATCGGCGCGTCTAGCCGAGGAGCCATCTCGTAGAAATGAAGTCCTCACCATGGAATGGCCCAATTATCAAGGACCTTCGTCCTTTCCGGGTAATTTACACGTCATAGACGCGCGGACGTCTCGGGAGCTTCGAGGCCCTAATGAGCAAAGAGAGGAGGACTCAAGAGAGGGAGACCAGAGGGAGAGTCGAGAAAAGTGGGACAGGTCATCACGATAGGATCCTCGGAAATTTATGCGACCTCACGCACGTGAGCTCGAGCCTCCGTTGTTTCGCGAATAGGAAGATGCACACCGACGCCGGACTCGTCGTCGGGACGCCCCTGATTCTTTCCATCGGCGTGAACGAATTTCGAAGGTTTGGCGAAAGCATCGTCGAAGCGTTCGACTCCTGGACAGGACTTTATGCGCTAATTCGATTCGGCCCATTGGAGGAACACGGTTGATATCGATACACCGAGAGTGAGAAAAAAAAAGAACCACAGAAATTCTTAAATAGTGCCAAAGGAATATTTCGTCAATTCGAACACAAATTAATTGTCAGCACTCCGAAGAAGCGTCGCAGCTAAAGATATTCCAGTTAATTCGACTGGAATTAATTATCCTACGAATTAATCAAGTATTTCTTTGGTCCTAAGAGATATTTCTTAGGTGAATGAAATTTCTTTTTTCCCGGGGTAGCTATCGAATTAGCGATACGGAATCCCGCTACTGGTCAGGATTTCTCGAGTATGGGTCGTTTCTTATGCCATTCGCGAGGGTCGAAGGAAAAAGGAGAGAAAACGTAGAGGGGGTCGCACGAAGGCCGCGAGGATCACGAAGGATGTGGGGGTGGGTCGTGGGCGGTCAAGGCGTCCTCGCTGACGGCGACAAACAATCGCGTGACGGTCCGGCACGTAAAAAGTCGACGAGCGTAAGAATCCGCCCCAAAAAGCCGGTACCCTCTCATTTCGAACTCGTTCTCGAGGCACGAAAGGAAACGCCGAAGGACCCGGGGCCCCATCTTCGGCGAATCCTTCGAGCGAGGACTCCTCTCGTGCAGATTTTTCCCTCCCCCGGCGCGGATAAACGCACGCGCGGATGGAAGGATCGGGATATCGGTAAAAGGATTCGTCCTCCCACGCGGACCGGGAGGCCGAGTTGTTTAAATAAATAAGTAGATCGATTAATAAAAGCGGAGGAACTCGGAGCCGAGCCCTGTTCCGCCCTTAAAAGCTCCTTTTAAATTGGAAACCTTAAAGCGAGATTGGGGCCGCTTATCCGCGTGGTTCCCGAGCGGAATTTATTGCGGGTCAGCGCGGAATTATTCGGTCGGGGCGGGAGGAGGAGGTGGNACTGGGTGGGTGGGTTGGATGAGGGGGAGGGACGTATTTCCTAAATAATGTAGGAGGTATCCGAGGGCGCCTGCGGAAGCTGGAGAGTTTTCCCGCCCTTATATTCCGGGCCTGGCCGGCCGCAGGGGGTCGGCCGGACGCGATAAAACTATGCAAAATGAACGGAGATAAAAATACAATGGAGAGGAGCCGCACGCGATATTACGTATTACGCGGGGCTTGAAATCTTATTTATGGGATCGCGGACCCGCGGGACCGGCGCGTAATATTTTACCTCATTGGCGAAATAAGAATTCATATACGCGGTCATCCTTTGTGGAAGGATTCCGCTCCTGGCCCGACACAAAGGGTCACCGAAGGAGCCGCAGCTGGGAGCGATATCCCGGATGACCGGGCGAAACACCGGACTTTTATAGGGAAGGACGTTCAAGCGATTTCCCGAGTAGTTTCCGCGTCTTCGAGGACGACGCGCGGAGTCCCTTCCCCCGGGGCCATTGTCGGGGTCGAGGGTCTCCCTGACGTTCCAATGCGACGAGGATGAGCGGTGTCGACGTCACTTGGGTACGAGAAGGTGCAGCTTCCGGCTCGGCCGCACCGCATCTTTCTCGTGCCCCGGAGAAAGAGACCAGGACGATCCCTCGCCCTTCCCGCGGGTGGAGTGCGGAAAAAAGACGCGGAACACGAGCCATCCCGAAACGCGCGACGCCGCCCTAAGCGGCGCGGCTCATTGTCCGAACACGTAGCGGCAATAACGATTATTTATTGGACCGACGAATTTCCTCTTATAGTCCGGAGACGAGGGAGAGGACGACGCCCGTGACTTCTCTTTGCCGGGCGCGTCGGGACGCCTCGCGCCCACCAACTGTCGACCTAGGGAGGATCTCTCCGGGACCAGGTGTCCCCTGGAGTCGATCCTGACTCGCGGATATATTCTAAACTGTTTAGGTTTATGGGTGGAGGATCAGGGCGAGGATAGGACTCGACTTTCTCGAAGTCCTTTCATTGTTCGACCCCTGGAGTCGGACCTGGTCCAGGATGAAAGGGATGATCGGGGAGGAGTTGCGCCTCGGACGTAAAAATCCCTGATCGGGGGGCAGTTCCTAGCGCCGCGAGGTGGTCGACCTTGGAACGAAAGAAACGACGTCGGAAGTCCTAACCTCTAACCCGGCCGGTAGCCGTGAACCCTGAACCCGTCGATGCGCCCGGCCCGGTGCGCGCGCAGCGCCTCCCCATTGTCTCGCGGCGTTTGCGCCGCGACGCCGTCTATTTTTCCCCCGGGCGGACGACTTCCGTCGGCCGGGGTCACCCGACAGGAAATCGCCATCCGAATCGTTTCCCATTGATTGTGCTTATGCTAATCCGCTCGGCGCGGCCGGCCAGGCCGGGAGCCCCGGTGTCGATTCCGAAACCGCCGACCGCGCTCTTGCGTCAGGGAGAGCATGGTCAGTCTAGGGATTTCTTTCCATGACTTGTGGCTTAGGCCTTCAATTTTACATGAAAGCTATGGTCAATCGCGAGGTTCTTTAGATGACTTGTGGCTAGTGCGTCAAATTTTACATGGAAACTATGGTCACTCGCGGGTTTCTTTCCATGACTTGTGGCGAGTGCGTCAAATTTTACATGGAAACTATGGTCACTCGCGGGTTTCTTTCCATGACTTGTGGCTTGGGCGTTCAATTTTACATGGAAACTATGGTCACTCGCGGGGTTCTTTAAGTGCGTCAAATTTTACATGGAAACTATGGTCACTCGCGGGTTTCTTTCCATGACTTGTGGCGAGTGCGTCAAATTTTACATGGAAACTATGGTCACTCGCGGGTTTCTTTCCATGACTTGTGGCTTGGGCGTTCAATTTTACATGGAAACTATGGTCACTCGCGGGTTTCTTTCCATGACTTGTGGCTTGGGCGTTCAATTTTACATGGAAACTATGGTCACTCGCGGGGTTCTTTAGATGACTTGTGGCTAGTGCGTTAAATATTACATGGAAACTATGGTCACTCGCGGGTTTCTTTCCATGACTTGTGGCTTAGGCCTTAAATTTTACATGGAAACTATGGTCACTCGAGGGGGTTTCTTTCCATGACTTGTGGCTAGGGCGTCACATTTTACATGGAAACCATGACTATTCGCGAGGGTTCTTTCCATGACTTGTGACCAGGGCGTCGTCGAAACGACCTGCCAAATTTTATATGGAAACAATGGCCACTCCCGGTTATTTATTTATTTTTTTTAATACTGTTGTCACCACTGAAACGACGAAGTGACGTATTTCTTGTTGCTGGAAGATCTAAATAGCAGCGAAATTTTAGAACGTGTTCCAATTGGCCTGGACGACGCAAAATCGCGGCATGGTCCCCGACCACATTTGTCCAATGGTAATTAGGTATCTGATCGTAATCAGGGATCTCTTTCCATAAGAAAGTGCGTTATCGATGGCCGGTCTCTGTCATGGGACGCGCGATCTAAACCCGGGTGAACGGACTTGACGTAAATCGGCAAGTATAATTCCTCGAGACCTCGGCACGGATTCCACCTCCCCACTCGTACCTGAAACGATATTGAATTTTCATGAGCGCGAAAACCTCGCGGCGGGCGGGGAAAGGGGGGAGCAGGCAGAGGGGGAGGAAAAGGAACGAATCGCACAGGGGTTAGGACAAAACGCGGAGAGACAAACGATCGGACGGTCACGTCTTGGGTTAATGCAGCGTGGAGCGAAGTCTCCAGGTTTATTAAAGCGCCGCCAGAGGAGCTGGAGAGCCCCAAAGGCCGAGAAGGTGGCGCCACGGTCGAAGGGACGAAGACCGAGTCCTGGATTAGGAGTTATCTCCGATCTGGAGCACGGCAGGTCCTCTTTCTAGATATCCGAAATTGACCAGACATCGAGACTTTGACTTTGCGCGACGGAAAACCCGGTCTAGGACCCGGTCAAGAGGGAATGGAATAAAATTTCGTCACGGGGATCAAGTTGAAAGAGAGGAACGACTCGGGGTCCTTTGAGGGGCCATCCAAGGACCTGCCTCCCTCTTTCTCTTTCCATCCATTTCCGTCGCTATCGGCGCGGGATCTCTCCCTCGGCCTCCCTTCGCAACCCTTTTCCTTGGTCCTTTGGGGGCGGCGATTCGCAGGCTCCTCTCGAGCCGGGATATCCCTACCCTCGTCAGGACCTCCTCGAGGATGCGCCTCGTTAATCGGTCTGCGGAGAGGCCCGTTCCAGTGCGGACGTCCTAATTATATTACCGGGGCTTCGTAGAATTTTCGCACGCGGAATCCCCGCGGCCGGAGCTGATGCAAATCCGGCCCTGGCCCCCCAGCGAAGGTAATTTTGCGTGGCCACCCCCTTTCCACCCAGGCAGGCATTTTTGTTTTTCCGCTGAGGGAAGGTATTTCATATACGTACGTACCGTATGTTAATCCATGTTATTTCTAATTGGTTGCATGGACTTTTGGACCTTTCCACCAAATCTCTTGGTTAGAATGGATGACGCGATTATGTAAGTACCGCAAGGTGTTAGGATCGAATAAATCGCCGAAACCCCGCTCGGGGAGGGGAGTCATTTCCTTACAATAGTCGGTGAATATGGAGAAGGTGTTGCTTTATTTTCCGATGCCGGCCGCGACTCGCGAGGCCAACTCTAAAACGGGAGGCGTCCATTTTGCGACGCTACGTCCGGCGACCGATATGGCGTTCCTATACTGATAAAAGAAAAGAAATTCATCGAGCCGAAGAAATATTTCGCCAGTTCAAAGGATAAACTCTCGGGCTTCAAATGAACTGAAATCAATTGTCACGATTCCGATGGCACGTCCTATTTATTCCAGTTTTTTTTTTTTTCGAGTCAAGTGATTGTTCTCCGAATGGGCAAAGGATTTATTCGATGTCATTCAAAGAAACGTTTCTTCGGTTCGATGGAAATGGTAACATCTTCTTCTCGGTGTTGTTGTCAAAAGAGCGTCCACTTTGCAGCGGTTCCTTGTTCTCGGTGTAATTCTCGAAAAGGAGGGAAAGGAGGCACGTTTTACCGAATTTAGGGTTTGGCGTAGTTCCTTATACGCGTGTAAACGCTCCTCGGAATTTCGGTAAAAATGCGAGAAATCCCGAGTATAAGGAATTGGAGGTTATCCGGTGGATATCGGTCTCGGAACCGAAGGAAAGGTTCCCTTCCTCTTTCTGCCGCCTCCCTTCGCCGTCCTTCTCTCTCCCTCTCTGTCTCTCTCGCTTTCTCCCGTGTGAGCGGGTCCGTGCGGAAGAGAAGACGAGAGAGAGAGTATTGATCTCACCCTACCGAGCAGCAACCCCTAGCTAGCCTAACCTCCTCTCCTCGTCCCTCACAGCCCCTGCGTCCTCCTGTCGGTTGTTGTGTGCTGCATACCAATTTGCTTGATTTTTTCCCTCCCTGCTCCGCTCTGCTTTGCCCCCGAATCGCCGAGCCGACTTCCTGCCCGTCCTTATGGATCCGGGTCCTGGCCAGTCCGAGGATCCGAAGACCCCCCAGGACCTCCTACGGCCCCCCTTGGGGTTCGCCGTTCCTCGAGGGTCGACTGGATCCCTGGAGAAGAGACCCAAGGAAAAGCTGAAACCGAAGCTCCGTTTACGTTGGAGACTACGAGAACGTCCATCCCACTTCCAGCCAACCCTTTGAGCACCTCTGCGGATAAGAGCCGATAAGAGCAGCAGTTTTTCCCGGTAAGCCAGCCAGGACTGCCGGGAAATCTGCAGATGATTATCGCCCTGACCAACTAACGGGTCCTCTAATTAGCAATTAACGATCAACCGGGGTAACGCTCCCCGCAGGAGCTGGGGAACTGGCAGAGGATTGGCCGAGCCATCAGAAAGTAAAAACCGGAATGCTGGGATCGCAACAGCAGAGGATCCAGAGGGAGGGAGAGAGGGCGCCTTCCTTTGGGCAAAGGGGAATCCGTGGGGTGGCTTGAACTCCGAGATAAACCTGGCCTCGTCTGGAATCTTCTATTAGCAATTACACTTGTAATTGTTTCCTGCAATATGCATGGAAATAGTGGAATTATTTAAAAACCACCCTTGCTCCCGGCTGGCTCCTCTTGGTGGGCGTCGGGTCCAGGAACCTGCTGGAGGGACGCTGCGCGCCCTGGCGTCTTACGTCGCGGCTCTGTCGTCGGATTTCGGGGGTGGAAGCCTCGCGTAGCACCCCGATAGGAGGATTTCCAATCGGAAACGTTCGGTCGGGCTGAATGCTCGATGGGGCGGAAGCGATTTATCCTCCGGTACCAAAACGATGGAGCTGGTCCTTCTACGAGTTCAACTGTTCTCCACGTAGAAGACGCGTCCCATTCGGCGCTCCATGATCACTTTCTTGAGAAATTACTCGATTCGGCGCAAAATCACGATTTCGATTACACGGGATTTTGTATTATTGTCCACGTCCAAGAAACGAGGGAATGAAGGCGCCTAGGTTGTGTGGTTAGGGAGGAAGGAGCTGGTCCTTCTGCGAGTTCAACTGTTCTCCACGTAGAAGACGCACCCCATTCGGCGCTCCATGATCTCTTTCTTGAGAAATTACTCGACACTGCGCAAAATCACGATTTCGATTACACGGGATTTTGTATTATTGTCCACGTCCAAGAAACGAGGGAATGAAGGTGCCTAGGTTGTGTGGTTAGGGAGGAAGGAGCTGGTCCTTCTGCGAGTTCAACTGTTCTCCACGTAGAAGACGCACCCCATTCGGCGCTCCATGATCTCTTTCTTGAGAAATTACTCGACACTGCGCAAAATCACGATTTCGATTACACGGGATTTTGTATTATTGTCCACGTCCAAGAAACGAGGGAATCAAGGCGCCTAGGTTATGGGGAAGTAAGGAGGAAGGGAGGAAGGGAGCTGGATATCTGAGAGTAGAGTCTGGATCTCCGCGTAGCACGGTGGCCGGTGCATTATCATAACCGCATTCTCCGGACCATGGACCATGCACCATGGACCACGGTTGGTCGTCCCAACCCCTTTACCAACGATACACGTGTACCATAAAGTAGTCCCGAGTAGATGCTTCCCCTGCACCCGGTAGCGACCATTGGAGCTTTCGCTTTCCGATTTAACGCTTCTCGCTTCGCCATTCGACTGGGGCCTTTTCCGAGTCGTCGCCCGGAAACGTCAACGTCGGACACCATCGACCGTTTCCGACTCGTCAAATTTATTCCACCTTAAGGGGATGTCAAAGGTGGCATCCGAGGGGTCAGTCGTTCACGAAACTGTTCCTCGGACTGGGTGTACCGGATCGTATCTAACTTTACAACTCGAATACGGGGACTAGGTGGAACATCCCGAAGCCCGTGAAATTTCAATTTTCTTCATTGTCGGAAGATCTCTGAAAATGTCTATTAAGAAATTCTTCGATAATTTCATGGGTGTCGGGACCTTTGTTATGGTTCCCGGACTCGCGGTGTAAAGTTTGACACGATTAGGTGGACTATGCACGGAGAAAAGTCGAATGGAACGAGACTCGACGGCACTTTCACGTCGCCCTGAGTAACGAGTGTCCGCCGTCATTCTTCTTTGGGCAAGTAGGGAACCGAGGAGTAAAAAAAATCGGCACGTTCCAATTATTCCGCGGCGATTCCTTATGCGGCTAGAAACAGCTGCGCGACCTCTCGGTGCACTCGAACTACCGTCCCTGTATTTCGATCGGCGATCGAGTCTCTCCCCCGAGAGTCGATACTCGAACGATCGAGCCGATCGCTTACGCAACCGATACGACCACGTAGAGGATGGCCCCGGTCTTACGATCCTAGCGAAGGCCGCGAGTCGCAGTCGAGGTTCGGCCTTCTCCTTTAGCTCCAGTCCTCGATAGATCGCGATCGATCTCTCGCCAGCCTCAGGGATGTCGCCACGTGGCGAACCGATCGATCGTTCTCTTAGAAAGAAAAAAAAATTAAAAAACTAGCAACGAGAAATAGGAAAAATTGGCAAAACGACGGAATCGACAACTCGACCTTAAGGTGATCCGAAAGTGTCATCCGAGTGATCAATCCTTCATTTCACTTCATTTCTCCTAACGAGATGCACCGAAAAGTTGAAACCTCCACCAAGTGAATATGAGAACTCTAAGGAAGGTCCCGACGCCCATAAAATTTCATTTTTCATGAGACACTTTGAAAAAGTATCTTTTAATAAATTGAATTTATCAGAAATGTCTCCTAGTCTGGGATGAACAATAGAAATGGTTCCTTGATTGGAGACGTTTCGAACGATTCGGTGCCCCCATTTTGGAGAACAGTGATAAATGTTTTGACTTTTTCTATATATGGAATGACCCTTTCTAACGCCTTAAGGTGATGTGAAAGTGACATACACATAAAAAAAAAGGCGAAATGTTGATAAAACTTTTCACCACACTGGATTCACCGAATTATCTGAAACTTTATCACGGGATTATGGAGGCCCTAAGGAAAAATAACGCGCTGCCTCGTGAAATTTCTTTCTTCTATTTATTTATTTTTTTTTTTTTCGAAAAATGCAATTTTACGGACAAAGCGCGTTCTTCCTCGAATCCTCCATAATCGAGTGTTAAAGATTTAGATAATTTGGCGCGCCCAGTTTGGAGAAAAGTTTTATCAATATTTGGACTTTTTGGTACGTATATATCACACTTTCGTATCACCTTAATCCTTTCGGTTTCCGGCTAAGATCCCCGGATCACGCAATCCTGTCCCTTCGTGGACCTGGATCATGTCTATATCGACCATCTCGTCCAGCTTCCGGTTCCCGGGGATCTGAGATCGAGTTAGAGTAGCGTTAGAGTAGCGTGAGAGGAACGAGAGGAACGGACCGGCGCTCGCTCGAAGCCATCGCTGATGGACGGTAAGGAATACCGGTTCTCTCCTAACAACATCTAACGACAATCACATCGATCAAGGGACATCGCGATAATTCCACCTTGCCTGCAGCCTCCCGGCCGTAGATCGGCCGGGCGCGGATCGATAGATCACCCTGGGGGCATTTTATTATTGCGGACACACGCGGTGTGAGAAAAATCCTCGCCGGCCGGTGGGGACGGCGGAGACGCTCGAGAGGGAGGCCGGGGAACTACGGAGACGGGGAGAAAAAGCGGATTTCTAGTTTTCTGAGTGCAGACCGGGGGCGGCCGACTGCCGAGGCGGAAAATTCCCAGGCGTCCTTCGTTACCGGCCTGACGCCAGCCGTTAGGCGTAAAAAATCCTGACGCGGTTGCGTGACGCGAATCGGGAATTCGTCGAGAATCGCGAGCGCCTCCCCGGCTAGCGGGATCCGTCTCGTCCGGCCATTCCGGCGCGTTTTGCCCGACCTGGTCACCGGGGACAACCCCCGAAGAAACCCTAAAAAACGGCGGTCGAATTTCGGGGGTGGAGGCGTCCTCCTCGAGGAAGAAGATGCCAGGAAATCCAAATAAGATGAAAGCCAAGCATGGCGGAAAGTCCAGCGACGAAGATCACCGATCGCTCTACAAATTGACACGGAAGTATCCCAGGGATGGACTTCGGGATCCTGGATCGTATTTTGGCGTAGTAGTAGTACTTGGGTAGCTCTTCCCATGGACATAGTCCATTTACGCGTCCCTAGGGATCAGCCTGCGTAATCGTCAACGGCGTCAGTAATTTCCCGGTCGCTCGGGTGGAATCGGTAATCGGAGGCATTAGAATAAATGGAAAATGTCTCGTATAGGGTTTTTGCGTGAGTCGGTGGAGGGTAGGAGGAAGAGGAGGAGCCGGTACTCCCCCCGATGCACCTCTCGAAGAGGACGAAGAGCCGAAGCGAAAGGGGAGCGCGAAAAAGGGGAGGGACCGTAAAAGCGATCGGTTTACGCGGGAGTTCCTCCGCACCTCCGTCGAGGTCTTGGAGTCGCGACGCGTAGACGCCCGATGCTTCCTTGGTCCTCGTCGGCGACCATTAAACTCGGTTACGGCTGGCGAGCGCGGTGGGTACCTACGCGATAAGACCAGGCTTTCCCGAGTTTCCGCCTTCGCGTCGGATTCGCGTCGCGCGACTTTACGACCGCGTCGTGGAGGTGAGTTCGTTTCCGCTACCGAGAAGAATCCTCCTTGGGGAGGGTGGTCCATATATTGGGACGATTTTCGCGGTTTTTGCGATTTTTGGCGTCATGGAGGAGGGTTCGTTTCCGCTATCGAGAAGAATCCTCCTTGGGGAGGGGGGTCCATCTATTGGGACGATTTTCGCGGTTTTGGCGATTTTTGGCGTTATGGAGGAGGGTTCGTTTCCGCTACCGAGAAGAATCCTCCTTGGGGAGGGTGGTCCATCTATTGGGACGATTTTCGCGGTTTTTGCAATTTTTGGCGTCTTGGAGGAGGGTTCGTTTCCCCTACCGAGGTGAATCCTCCTTGAGGAGGGTGATCCATATATTGGAACGATTTTCCCGGTTTTGGCGACTTTTACGATTTTAGTGGTTTGGGCCATTTGGACGATCTGGACAATTTGGAGGATTTGGACGGTTTGGATCTTCCGGGGCCCAAGTTTGGCCCATGCCGATTCGCCGGCGCGATAAATGCTCAGTCCCTGGTGGACGAGCCGGCCGGAGGAGTGAGTCCGCAACTGGCCGCGGAGTAATTGTAGAATCTGCGGCAAGAGATGCGCCTCTGAGGCAACTTGTCCGGTCGGGTGACGCGCTCTCGACGTCGACGCCCACCGACTCCTGGGATCTCTGCCGGGATCTCCCGGGGGATCTCCGCGGTCCTGGCAGTCCCGGTAGCTCCTCCAGCCTCCAGTCGTTCCTCCGCCGCCGACTGTCCGACCGACGATGCTCGATGCGAGATAACGCCGCCGAAGTAGCGGGGCATCCCGCGGGACTCTCCGACGTCCTCTCGGAGACGAGCCCTGCTTCTTCTTCGCGCCGAGTCCGATCGAACGTCTCCTCTTCTCCTTCTTTCTTCCACCTTCCACTCGGGCCGACCGGATTCTTTCCGCCGGATTTCTTCCGTTTCGATCGAGCCCTCCCGGTTGTTCCTCGGCCCTTTTTGCTACTCCCCGATCGCCCTTTCGAGATTCGTGGAATTAATCGATAACCTGCCCAGGATCGAGAGGACCCGAGTCGCGTCCGGAATTAGGAGAGAGAGAGAGAGAGAGAGACTCGAAGGTCCTCGTGTCACAAAACGGGTTTCTCCTCCTCGCTCCTTCTCCTTTCTCCTCGGTACTCCTCCTATCGTTCCTTCTCTCTTTCGACGACCCCACTTTACGACTTATCGCGCTCCTCCGCGTATCCTAACACGCCCTGGCAACCCGATATCACCGGGGAACCCTTCTGGTAAGAAGAGATCGCCCGAGATTCCTCAAACGGTCGTCCTTTCCTCCGAGCCCTTTCCAAATGCCGCGAAAACCTCCCCAGAAGAAGCATCTTCTGGGCCTAATCGTCCCCCGAGAATAAAAGTTCCAATATTTAAAAAAAATTCAAAAATCAATTATTCCCACTCAATTGAACTAAATAAATTGTTGCCACTCCGAGGAAACGTCGCGTCCAATTTAATAACCTTCTAATTATTTTATTCCTCGAATTAACGAAAATATTTCTCTCGTTCGATGGCACTTTTCTCTCGGGGTGTGTGGTGCTGTCAGCGAACCTTATCACCCGTCACTCGATATCTAACGATATCTAACAACTTAGGAGGCGATACCTGGCGAGGTAATGTGGCGAATAAATAAGCGGGCGCACGCTTCGTTAATTATGTATACACGGGTAAATAAATCCCCGCCAGTGCGTGGCTTAAGTACGTTCGGGCTCGTTTATGTCACCGACGCACCTCCATTATGACGGATAATAAACGCGGCCTACCCCCAAGGAGGCTGCGACTCCCTGCACACCGATCGGATCTCCTCTCGATGGTTCATTAACATGTCATGGATTTTCATCGAGTTCTTCGCTCGTCTTCCGCGAAATCCCGCGGCCACCCACGAATGTCGCCGACCACCGTCGAAAGGGACGTCGAAGGCGTCTCGACGGTGGACGAAGAACCGATCAGTCTCTACGGCGACCACTTGCCGAATGCCCCGAGAAAAAGATACTCACTTAACCGAAAGAATATATTAATTCGATGAATAATTATATATCACTCGAATAAGGACAAATGGACTGTCGCGACTCCGAAGAAACGTCGCAGCTGATTCATTCGAGTTTGAGACCAACAATTGAATTAATGGCCAGTCACTTTTCGAATTAATGAAACGATGATTCGGATTAATGAATGATAATTAATTATGAATGATGATGAATGATTTTTTGGCTTCTAAATGTCTATATACCAAGAGCCCTTTCATAATGCTTTTTTTTTTACTCCAAACTGTGTACGTCAAATAATTTGACATTTCAGCACGTGGTTATGGAGACCCCGAGGAAGAACGCAATGTTCGTGAAATTTCATTTTTTCACAAAAAAAAAAAAAAAAACAGTAAACACATGTGACTTTTGTTTTAGTCTAGGCTAAGTAACAGAAACTTTTTATAGAGAAATGAAATTTCACGATCATTACGTTCTTCCCTAGGACCTTATCACGTGCTGAAGTTTGAAATGATTTGGTGCACCCAGTTTGGAGATAAGTTTTATCAATATTTTCATGTATATAGAATGGCCCTTAACGGCAAGTGGAATGCCACGTGTAATGAATATTGATAATGATTTTTGATTATCATGTCAGTGACTCAGTTGAGGTGATAATCGATGATAAGACCCAAAATCGTCGAATCATTTCGACGCCGATTCATCGATCGAAGGGCCCTCGATCTCGAAAGGTTTCCCGACAAGCTCCCGTCTCCGTGAAGAGGGTCCACGTTTTCATTAGCATTTTCTGACCTAGGTCAACGGCAACCCGGTGTGCGGCATGCATATTCAAGCAAGGAACTTCCGCACCGCGAAATATCCCCGCTAACCTACCTACTCGCCTTCCTAATGATCCTTGTTTGTTCTCGTTATCGTGTATCTCGTATAATTACAGTTCCTTTCGTTATCGACACGGTCTTATCGCTGCATCGGCGTTTCCGGGCTTGGAGATCGTCGATGTGAAATCTGCGAGTTAACGCGAATGAAATCGGGATTTCTGGGGAATGGTAGGCATGATCGCTAACAGGTTGGACTGCCAAGACAAATGACAAGTGCACAATCACTGGTGACCACCGTGGCAGTCAACGTGTTAACCAGATAACCTTCCACCGTTGTACATTTTAGTTTTTGAGGTCTTGGCACGAGAGGGGATCCCTGAGAGAGAAGATCTCCCAGCAGGAGTCGACGGCGATCCTTCGGAGGATCCCTCGGCGCGTCGCGGCGCCGCTTTCGCGAAAACCGACGTCGGCAAGATTTTAATGCCCCGTTTACGAGGCACTTCCATATCACCTCGCGTTTTAAAGCGTCGGCATCCACCGGCTACCGGTCGTCTTAATTATTTTACGAGGATTCCGATAACAATGCTCGACCGCCGGGAACAACCGGAAACGATCCCGCCGCGTCGCATCGGCCGCAGACGGCAAAGACGCGCCGCGTTTCCGGGACCCTAGACGTTTTATTTCCCCCCTCGTCCTGTCGCTGCTTCCTCCTCGGCTTCGGGACGAACCTCGACACCTAACGCCTCTAATTTGATGTACATTAAAGAAGTGGAAGAAATCTTGGATGCAGATTCATTAGCTTCGACGTGCAGTCGCTTTGTCTTCCTTGAAATTGCAAAAAAGCTCCTATCGCACCTCCCAAGTCGACAAGAGGTATCCCCTACTTTCTAAGGAAGGTAAACCAGGCCCCGTGGTAGTTGTCTTCATTGTCCATGAAATAATAAATTCCCTCGTAACGGACGTCGCAAAATTGCATGCAACCGGCTGGCCGCTTACTTTCCGAGATGGTTTGCCCAACGAGCACCTCCGTAATTAGGAAGTAATTCACCGTTTTCCGTGGAGTACCCTCCTTATTCTTAAGGTAGTTTTCCGCCAATTTCGCCCATTTCTTTTCTTCAATCTTCGTGAACAGCTTTCGAGGGCTCGGAAATCCTGGGAGTTCGAGTCATTAAGGTCTACTTCTCATGTCAAGGAGACATAAGAGTGCCTTCCCTTCCGTCTCTCTCTTGCTCTCTTCATTGCTCACCCTCGCACTCTGATCGTGTCTCGCCTGGTTCTCGGTTACGGACCGGTTACGGACCAGTCATTTAGTACATTACCGCATGCAGAGTTCCGCGTTTACGCGCCGCCCGAAACCAAAATGAATAATGCATTGACCTCGACAGTCTCCGGATAAGGAACGGTCGCGGTTTCCCTGGAAATCCTGATTTCAAAGAAGACAAGATAGGGAGTTTCTTCTTATCTAATGTATATATATATTTATTTAATAAAGTATCCGCATCCTCGATATACAAGAAGGATTACCATTTACTCCTTGCCGTCCTTAGACAAGTCCGGCCTGTGACAAAAATGTCGGATCGGACGCGAACGTCACAAGTCAAACTCCCGATCCGAATATCGGACGAAAGCAATCATCCCGTTCCGTGGGAATTTTTTCCACGGCATTGTTATTACCTTCGTCCACTCGGCGAGCGTCGTCCCTTAACATTTTGGCCCGGATTTTGCCGAGTTAATTTCTGTGGTGTAGGGTTAACCCTTGCGATGTCGTCCTTCCTTAAAAGGGAGCGGGACGAAACGAGGAACGGTGGAAGGGCGATTAAGAATTCATTTACAACCCGGCAAGACGCATGCATGCTGGCTGAGAATGTTTATAAAAATTCCCCGAGTCCTGATCAGGACTCGGGGATATCACATTTGCGGGTTTCAATGATGTCACCTGGGAATATTCTCTCCCTTTGCGTATAGGGGGGAAGCAGTAACGCGGGATTAATAAAGCCGCGAGCTGGCCGTAAAATTTCGAAAGAAGATACACTCTTGCAGGTCTCGGAAATAAGGTATCTCCTGCGAGTGGTGCTCGAGCCGCTTCTGCGGTGCCCCGACGCGGAGCGTCGTTGGAGGGACTTTGATGTCCCAATCAGGAGCAGGAAATTTGCGGCTTAATACCCGAGGTCCTCGGCAAGGAGGAAGGAGGGGTGTCGGTTCGATCCTGCGGGGCCCACGGGACGAGATCCCGAAAATCGATTCCTATCGCGGGCCAAAGTCGCTAATTAATGGACATGGGACGTCAAAATAGGAATCGATCTCTCGGCCTCGATTTGTTCTTAGGCGATCGATGAGCGTTATCGAGCCGAAAGGCCATGTCGCCGATAATGGCGCCGTCCCTGTCGACTCCACCGGGAGCGTCTCGATACCCCAGATAGCGATTTTCAATTTCGAGAGGAGTCGAGGAAGGCGGTGGAATTAGATGGGTCCCGTGTACACACGTTCTCCAGGACGTGTGTTAGGTTTGTCAGCGGAGACGTGCAGTCACGGAGAGACGGACGGACGGACGGACGGACAATCTCGCCTCGTTTATCAGAGCGGCATTGTAGGGACATCGTTGCGCCGCGACGCCACCCTTTGTTGGTAACATCCCGAGAGCGAGACCACTCAATCCTTTCTTTCATCCGCCCCCTTCCAGGGCCTCTTTTCATTTTTCTCAGCGACGTCGCGCCCCTCCCTGGGCGTCTTTTTAAGAAGCAATTGTACTCGAAAAAATGGTTCTCGCTATCTGGAAAACGGATCACCTCTCCGGCGCAGGCGCAGTTTCCCCTGCGGGTTCCTTCCGTGTGGAGGGACGTGTCCTTTGGTCGAGCCTTTCAATGTGTCTAGGTGGAGGTGGAGAACCCGGAGTATTCTGCTCGAACCCGGACCCGGGATAGCCCTGGAAGAGCAACGTGACCCCAGGCGCCGGAAGTCGATTCTTCTATTTTTTAGTGAGCTCTCCGGGATCTGGGAACCGCGGGGTCGACGATTCGTGGGACTATACGTTTAGACATATTAGACCATACGACTAGACATTTTCCTGGACACTTTTCGCCGGTTGGCCCAACCGGAGTTACCGTCAATCCCTTAACTATGATTAAAGAGTTTAATCGGAATTTTCATGAGACCGGCCTTAACTAGATTCTTAATCCTGGATAATCATTACTCCCGTCCTCTCCCTGATAACGCAGCCGCGCACATCCGTCCAGGGAGTCAAAGATACCTAGAGAATCCATCGATCGAAACACTCGAGATAAGGATACCGTTCCGTGCCGGTTCCTTTATCCCTCCCAGAAGTTCCAGGGACAGGCCGAGCGAGCTGGGAACGAGCAGAGTACGTGATACACACTCGTGCCAGATTCGATCTTTCGTAATGGCTGACACACCTGTGCACCTACAACCGGGAGAAGGTAGGAATCCCGACATCTACCAGTTTACGGAATCTTTAGAAGGGTACGGACTCTGCCTCAAGGCCGGAAGTCGCTTTTTAGGACTCCTCTAAGGTCTGCCGGAGATAGGCCGAGGGACATGAGAGCGATGGGACGGACCGTGTGATACATACGGATTCGATCTTTCGTAATGGCCGGCACACCTGTGGGCAACGCTCAAATAAAGGAGACACTCGTATAAAGAGTCCCCGTCCTAACTCCACCCGGACATTGCGCACCCGAATCCTGAAGGATCGCGCCGCGTTAACGCTTATCGGCGAAAAACAAACGGCAAAATGAGAAATCCCGTTCGGTCCATCGACGCCAGTCTGCTCGGAGAAAGTCATTCGACGTCCTTTACCTTCCTCCGAGGACGAGGATGACCGTTAATTCGTTATTACGAGGTTTACGAGGAAGTCCTTGCCGCGGCGCAGCCCCGATTCTCGTGGTTTACGACGCGCCCCTGACACACGAGGCATAGTTCCTGTAGGAATAAAACATCCCCAGGGTACATCCTCGCGTGCTGGGGGATTTACAGGGTCGCCTGGTCGATTCTAGGGGAAAAAGTATCGAGCGTATGAGAGACGCTCGGGAAATCGGTCGGTCGCCCCGCAGGTGGTTCGCGCGAACTCGCGGCGGCGCTAAGGTTTACCCAACGCGGCCCATGTTCCGGTACAAATTGCTCGTTTACATCCTCGGTAAGAACTTCGAGGAGACTAGAAGGGGCTAGGATAAGGCCGTGGAAGTGCGTCCCGAACGGGATTTAGCATCGGCCGGCAGAAGTATCCTGTGTAGACCGGAGCGGGCGGTATTTACGCGGGGCATTACATAATTTAGCGGCGCGCTCGTCGCATAACTTAGACCGCCGGTTGGGTGCAACCCGAGGGTGGCCATAATTCCATCGCAGGTGCTTGTATCTCGGGACGCGGTCGCGGCGAGCTCGACGAAATGTTGAAAATAGAGGAACAGCCGATTGCTTTTAACCGGGGACACGCGTGAGAGCTGGCGAGGTCGCCGCCATATTGGAGAACGCGACGGCGCGTCGTCCTTGGTTCCTCGTTGGACACCTTTACACTTGGATCCAAGGTTTAGCCAAGAGTCATCTCCGCGCGGAACCTTGTCCAGTATTTCGTCTTGGATCCATATTCCCGTCTAGTTAAACCTGATTTGACCACCTCGCGATTCGCTACGGGAAGCGGCGCCATCTTTCCGGGCTCTAGCTCGAAAGCGCCCGGTGGAGGTGAAGAACCCGTGAGCATTCCTCGGGAATTATTCTCAGGGCCCGATCGCGTCGGGGACGTGGGTCCGTTTTTCGACGAGCTGACCCACTTTTCGTTCCTCTCGGTCCTCCGGTGGATTATATCGGATGCCGCGGGTCTTTCTACGGAGACCGGTGATGTAAGCGTCGAAACCGGAGATCCGAAAGCCGGGACCGCGGAGAGGCTCGAGGAACTTACGATCGGGCCCAATGGGTCTTGGAAAGGAAAATTATTCGGGTTATTCTGGGCAGGAAATCCTGGATTCTAATCCGAGATATCGCATGAAAATATCCTCGAACTCGCAAGTAAAAATCCCTGGAAATTGTGGGAAATCACAGAGACTTTTTTTAAGATTTTTAGGCCTAACGTCGCTTGTTGCCGGTTCGTGCGAAATCCAGGGCAATGGTTTTCAATGGAGCGGTATAAAAATTCAGAACTGACCGAACTTCCGGTATCCTGGTCCTTGGTCGGATTTTGGCGACGGACCTCGTTGGCAGGGTATAGGCGGGATCGTGGCAATTCTTAGGATCCACCATTGGCCCAAATCGCGCGCGGAGTCTCCAGCCTCCTCGCGTGCGGGGCTCCGGATCTCTACCGGTTATAACGTAATAATTTAGCCCGCTGAATGCCGGACGACTCGTAAAGCCGTCTGTCGGGGGCGTTTAACTTGGTTTTAATGAATCCGCGGCGCGGCGGAGCGAGAGGAGCCGTTCGCAGGGGCTTCGTCCGCGCCTATGCGCGCCGCCATGGCCGATCCGGATCTCTGAATGGAAGGCGAGCGAGAAAATTAGCTCCGGAGGACGACGCCGCCGAACGACCGGCAAGTTCCACCCCCTCCGTCGCCCCCCGGAGGACCGACCCTTGGGGAACGGCTGCTTCTTTATTGGCTCCATTTTTACTCTTCTTTTCATTTAATACGCTCTATGGCTGAGCGTCCGGAGACGCGACGCCGCGTGGACGATCCTGGCTCCTAACGAGAACTTTGGTTCGCGATATTCCCCCCGATTTCCTGCCCCTAGGCTTCGATAAAACGATAGGACTTGCGACGGACCTCCGTTCGGTTCCAAGGTAGAGGAGGAAATTCCGGGAATTCTGTGAATTCAGGGAATTCAGGAGGTACCTGTCACCGGGGAGGCCTTGGGATAACGACAGGGTCCCTCATCTGGGGACCACGTGGCACCGCTTCAGGTGTCTAGAGCCGAAAAATTTCGTTTTAGGGTGGAACCTTCCCACCTGTGACGGTCCTTCTTCGGTCAGGACCCAACCCCTAAGGTGTTGGATCCTTCCGGTGGCCGGTGCCTCAGGTGCGGCACCCCCACCCAACATGTGTCTCGTATTAAGGGTGCCGCCCTTGGCTACCCTCGTCTCTTTCACCTACGACCTCTCCCCCGGTATCTCCGATACATCCAATACGTCCAACACCGAGGAAACCTCCAATACCTCCGGCGAGTCGGGGCCGTTCAACGATTGGAAACGTGGGAACCTCCGCGAGCAGCCACATCTGGCTTTAATCGTTTTATTGGTAGGGCTGGTAGCGGTAAAGGACCCGTTAAGACCCACCAGGACTACGTCCTCGAACTCTGACTTATCCTTGGGGATGACCATTGGACTCGAGGCGGGACAGGGACTCTATTTCACGTCGAGTCCTCCTATGCACCTGTGTGCAGTCTCGAGCCTACTTTCGCTGCTTCCTACCCCAGCCTGAAGTGGGAGTCGCGGAACCCAATGCTCCTGAAACTTCATTTTGAAAAGACACAATATATCCTTGGTTCTAGTCTGGGATAAATGTTTCACGTGTATGGAATTACCTTTTCGTAACACCTTAAAGGGGAATCTCCGTATTTATAGCCGTGGGGTGAAGTAACAGGGCTAATGGCTGAAAAGCGTCCTTGTATAATGAAGATTCAAGATGATACCGATAACGAAGATGAGGCTTCGGGACTGGGCTAACGAAAGACAAGGTGTCCCATTCGGGTCACCGGTGGTCATCGGCGGTCGGTAATGGTCGTCGGGTCGTGACAACCCACCGGGACGATAAATGCGGCCACCAGTCGATCCTATGGGTCACCCTTAACCAAGCCCATTCAGGACGGGACGATATAACTTAAGTCTACCGGGCTCGTTTACAACCTCGAAGGGCCAACCGTCGGCAAAGTGCCTCCCTAAGCCGATGGTACCTGTCTCTGCCAGTGGGACGGAGTTCCAGCGACTCGGAACCATGAAACCACCCACCCCCCGCGATTCCGACATTACTTTCAACGGTCTGTTCGGCACGTAATGGACCCCCCGAAAAGGGGTCCTCCCAGCGCGAAATATCCCGGCGTTTCTCGCGATTTTCCCATTTAATCTCCGATGAAGCCGATTCCCCTTATTTAATGCCGGGCCGGAGAATCTCCTCGAACGACGGTCCCGGCTCGTGCCGAATCCACCCGCCCTTAATTAGACAATTCTTTCTTGGTGGCCCCCAAGAGAGCGAGGGAATCACGAGGCGAGACCGGGCCACTCTTTTTCGCCGTCTCATTCGCCTCCCGCGCTCCCTCAATCAGCAGTCGGATTACACTTTTAATTCATTTTTTAAAACCACCTCGACCTCCTCCGGGCCGCTCGTGAAATCGCCCCCGAAATGGTCGGAACTCCCTCGAATCTCGTTCGACTACGTTTTATCGAGCGGGATGCTCTTAAGGCGCCACGGAAGTGCCATTCCAGGGGTCAATCGTTTATGAAACTTTGCTTCGAACTGGGTGTACCGAATCGATTCAAATTTTACAACATAAATATAGAGGCTGTAAGGAAGGTCCTGACTCCCGTACAATTTCAATTTTTCATAAAAAAAAAAATGTTAGGATGCCTATAAAGAAATTAAAAAAAAAAACGAGAAACGATTCGGTACATCCAGTTCGGAGAAAAGTTTCATAAGCGAGACCTCTTCGACGCCACTTTCACATCCCCTTAACCCATTAGCATCATAAGTATGAGAAAGAGGGTCCTTATCACCGAAATTTCAGGCTGAATTATAGTGACCAGTAAAATTGATCGTATATATACGCTCCGGTGATAGTGACCAGGAAAACTGAGCGTATATATACGCTAATGATGCAAATGGGTTAAGTACGGAAATAGGGCGGAAATTGTCCGAAAAAATTGGCCCGATGGTCGGTCAAGGTGTGGAGGGACCCTGGTCCGAAATTTCTACCGGTCGAAGCAATGAATTTGGCTTGAATTCCAATTTGGAGTCCCTCGGCGAGAAGAAGAGGGGTGGAATTACTCGGAAGGGGTCCTGGCATACGGCTACCCCAACGCTGATCGCGTTTCATCCCCGTTGCCGGTCCTTAGGCCCCGGTATGGGGATTGCGAGGCGGTACTGGAGCGTCTTGGCGAATGAGTGCCCATAAACGTAAACCGTGTTCTTTTAAGTGGGGTGCCTTTAAAAAGATCGCCCCCGCATGTATGATCGGCGAACGGGGGATTCGGCTCCATCGGAGTCATGGGGAGCGAGGAACGGAGACGCGCTTAGGGGTGGGCCACGGGGTTAGTAATATTCTTGAACCCCCAAGAGGAGGCTTACTGCAATAACCCCGCGGCTCAAACTCAAAACCCACCGCTCGTCCCGCGGGTCGCCCTTTCTCTCTCCCTCCCTTAGCCCTCTGCCTAACCGCGTCCTTCTCTTACTCCCACGGCGCCCATCCCCGGCGACTCTCCCTCTTGGTCGGTCTTATTTCCGAGTAGGCCGCTGCCCGTAAATCTTTCCACCTTTGGAATAGAAGAGCCTCTCGCCTATAACCCGCTCGCCGGGGGGCGTTCAAATCCGGAAACGATCGGACCATCTACGCCGAGTTCGATTGGAGGGCCGCACTCGATCTCCGAATTCGAATTAGCTCCACCTTAAGGTGAAGTGACAACACCCCGAGGTACTCCATCGACGTGGATAAAAAAGCAGATTCTTTTCCAATACTCTGGATTCATGGTTTCCGAGGCCCTAATTGACTGCGCTATCTGCGATTAAGGCGATCCGAAAGTGGCGTAAGAGATCTCCTTCCTGGCACTTTTCCCTGAACCGAGTCTACCGAATCCTATCGAACTCTATAACGCGGATCCGGAAGCTGTAAGGAAGGTCCCGACACTTATGAATTCTCATTGTTTTCATCATTATTTCGTGAACATTGTAAGAATTCCGCACAAAGCGCGCGGGGACTTTCCTTGTAGTCTCTGTATCCAAGTTGCAAAGGCTGAAGTGATTCGGTACAAGTTGGTCGGAGAAATATTTCGCGAAGGCTTGACTATTCTGACGGCACTTTCGCAGCCCCTTAAGACAGGTAATCTCGGGCATAGGTGGATAAGCGATATGGCGAGATATCTTCTCGTCGCTCGGGTTAGGTCTACGTGGAAATTCGTCACGCGTCCCGGGAAATCGGTGGGTTCCTCCTTCGAGATAAATTTCCCCGTTACGATCGTCTCCTCCCTTGCGCCGCCCCGTAGGAATTAGCCTCGGGAACCGTCGATCGGGCCTCCATAGGGAGGGAAAAAAAAAATACCGGGCAATAAAAATAAATTACGTGCATCGTAAGAGCCGGGAAACGCGGAGGCGAGCGACGCTCCTCCAAGGACCATCCATCCCCGCTGCATGCTTCGTTCCCTGATTAAAATTGGGGTGAGTTTTCCACCTCGATCGAAATGCCTCCGTTCCTTCGGGACCCGTTCACCACCCCAGCCGTGGTCGAGACAAACGAACCATCCAAAGCCTGCCTTTACCCCGCCATCTTTCTACAGAATTTCCATCAAGTCCCAACCCCTGAAAAAAAAAATGAAAAAATGATCCTTCCTCACGATTAACGCTAGATGTACCGGCGAATTTTTCTTTTTTTTTTTCCCCTTGACGAGCCAGCTAAAGTCCGGCGTTTTTACGGTTTTGGTTGGTCCAGTGATAAGGAAAGCACCGTTGATAGAGAAGAAGCGAGAAGGAGGAAAACTCCAAGGCTCGGTCGACGCTCGTCAGAGCTTACGCGTCCGGGTCTTCCACGTTCCGTCTGGCATTTTTTCCTTTTCTTTTTTCCATTAAATCCTGCAAGGACACTCCGGTTGGAAGATCCTTACGCTCGGACGCCGACGCATCTCCGTGCCGAGTCTTCGTAAACATCGAGATTCTACGTTCTCCGAGAGCGAAGAAGTGACGAGGCAAGGCACGAAAGCCGCTCGCTCGTTATCGGCGCTATTACTCGCCGGTAAATCGTCAAGCGGCAATTATCCTCGGCATAGCGGGCATTATTAATGACCGAGGATCGAACGATGTAATCGCGTTAATTGCCATTATCGGGGGGGGAGCAGGGGAAAGGGGATCGCGATCGGTGGCAGTCGGGATACGGAAGTCGGCGCCGAACGAACTCGATCGAGCTCGATCAAGGCGATCGAACGCGATCCTCTCTCTTCGGGATCGACGGGTTCCCCTTGGAACTGGCAGTGAAAAAAAGGGTCAGGTCAAAGCTCGAGGCACCGTCCAGGATCCGCGAGCGTCCATTCCCGTTTCTGACAAAAGCCGGCATCCTGGAACCGGTGGACTCTCGGATTCTCGTATTTCCTGCGCCTCGGTACCGGCAAGAGGGTCGGACGCGAATCGGGTAACGGGTCGAGTCCAACGTCGAGAAACCCGTCGGGGAATTTACGGAGGTCCCCGTATCCCGACCGGACCGACTCAGCAGGATCGAAGGATCCTGGAAACGGCGTGGATCGCCGGAGCGACCGGTCCCCTGAAAGATCGGAAACGGCCGGGGATCCTGGGAATGGCGAATAGGCTCCCTCTCGACGACGCGAGAGGTGGCGGGATTATCGGCGGGGTAATTCCACCGAGGTATCGTCACGCGGAGTCGTTTGCGGGAGTACCGGGCACCGATTCCACGGCGAAGGACCGAGGACGAGGGAATCGGCCGATAACTTCCTAGGGAAATGACGCCAGGACGCGGCTCTTGGACGTCCACGAGGACCCGAGGAAACGCGAATGGCAGGACCGGGGAGCGTGGAGGAACGGGAGGAGGCACACCACATGCCAGATAACGTCCTAAGAGTGGCTCGGCGACCGGGTCGGTCGAGAAGTCTCGATCGCTGGACGTCGATTCCCTCGATTGCGACCGATAAGTTGCCTCGAGGAAATCAAGGAGCACGAATACCGAGATCCTGACACTCGGGAGTGGATTCTCGCAGGACTCGAACGCGGATATCGACGACCCGGTGCCTCGTTCCACCGAAGACGATGTCCTTGCCTTCCTGTAAATCCTATCGATAGGTCTTCCGCTCGTTACCCGCTAGGTGGTTAACGCCTCGTCGATTAAAAGTGATAACGATTAGTCTTAGAAAAGTGTCCCCAGAAGCGGGCGAAGCCACTCGGCAGAGGTCGGCGATTTCAAGAGCCCCGGGAAACCGGATCGTCCGAAACCGCAAGCGGCGGAACGGTAAACGCGCCTGTATATAACACCCGTCGCGACGGCACGACCGGCACCGACGCCTCTTTTTTTTTTTTCTTTTCTTTTTCCTCGCGACGGACGTTTAGGATTCCCCTTATCTCGATCCTCCACCGACGTCGACGGTTTCGAAGGATGCGAGGCCCGGTTCTGGCTTAATTTCCACTTGAACTCTCGTCCGATGTTTCCGTCGAAGGATGAGGTACGCAACGACGTTCCTCTCCCTCCTTGATAAAATTCAGCGAGATATCGTAAAGGAAAAGATACACAAGATTAGGTATCTTTTTTTTCTTCTTTTCCTCGGGGCAGAAAATCAAATTCAACTTTCCTCCGTCGTTCCTCGTGACGTCGACACTATCGGCACGAGCTAGCTGGTTCTTGCCTCCGCAAACGATACCGCACCGTCTAGAAGAGACAGGGACGAAGTCGAGATCGGGTTCGGCTTAGAGACGGTGCGTGCCTCCGGCACATTCTCGTTATAATTACACATTAGAGCCGTAACGCGATCGCGGTTGCGTGACCGGTGCGTGCGCGCGCCTTCCACCGGTAGCCCGTCCGGCCAAGACGCAAGCGGATCGGCCATTAGTTGGGCCATTCGATTAACCGGAAACGTGCAACGGATCGAGAGACAACTGGACCGATTAATAACCCCACACTTTGGCGCCGGAACAAAAAGCCGATGCCCCGAGGCAGGGACCGAATTCCTTGCCTATTAGCCAGAGTCGAGTCCGAGGAATCGACTAAATTGATGAAATCAACCGAATCGATAATATCTATCAATCATATCGATGAAATCAACCAAATCGATGAAATCAACCAAATCGATGAAATCAACCAAATTAATAAAATCAACCAAATCGATGAAATCAACCAAATCGATAATATCAATCATATCGATGAAATCAACCAAATCGATAAAATCAACCAAATTGATAAGATCAACCAAGTCGATGAAATCAACCAAATCGATAATATCAGCTAAGTCGATGAAATCAACCGAATCAACAAAATCGATCGAATAACCCAAATGACCTACATCGACCATGAAAAGCCCGAGTCCAAAAAATGAGCCCTTATTAAAGTCTGTATAACCATAGCAATACCTCTTTGAACTCCTTCTTTCAACCTCTTACGCCCCTCATTATTCCAACGAAGTCCTAGTTTAGGTCTACAAATGGAAAAAGAAATGGAAAAATCTTAAGGTTCAAAGTAGGACCTGTAGAAGAAAGTATTGGGTTGATGCAAAAGTTCGTCTAGCGCCAAAAAAATAAGATGAGCTTTTCCATCAGGCAGATATACCGTGTCAAAACCCATTTGAAACGTACAATCGGAGGTCCTGAGTGGGATACAAATTTGGAGAGGATGGTCGGTAGGAAATTCTCGTGGACGTTTGTTGGAGCCACCGGGTACCGGGATCAGGGTGGAGGGCAAGGCCAGGGAGCGTTAAAATCTCCGAGTGCACCTAGCGGGGACCGATTAGCATCGCGACCCCGGGCGAAGGCCAATGGCAGCGCAGCGTGCGAGGCCCCCGCTAGGGGTGGCTACCGGGAGGGAGGTGGTGGCTCCCAGGGTGGCGGAGGCGCCGGTGGGTACGCGGTGCGCGACATAAATATGTATGTATCATCCGGCGGCGCGACCTGCCCCACTGGCGCACTGGGTCGGACTCATGGTTCATCACAATGAGCACCTTACCTCGTCCCGGACTCCTTTCGCTCCTCCGCACTTTGGTCTCCTAGACCGTTGAAGTGGATATGTCGGTAGCACCGCTCTTCCAAGACCTATTGTCCGCCCCCCCAGACCGAGAACGAACGTCAATGCCATTCCCAAAGTCCACGCGATGGACCATACCCAAGCATTGTTCTCCAAATAGACGGAGATAAGCTAAATCGTAATCAGTCCCTAGTTACTTCCGAACGTTCGTCGGGGCTGTTCCTGGTTTTCCAGGGTGATGCGTGCCAAGGGTGGAGGGACATCCGGGAGGTCGAAAATCTCGATAACGGGTCCAGGGTAAGGAGCTGTGGGCGGTATGATGGGTGGAATCGAGGTTGGGAGAGATGCATCGGGGTAGCGCGAGAGGGCGATGGCAGAGTCCGAGGGAAAGTAGACGTTGGCCGGAGCCATCCTCGCGTGGCTCATGAATACATGCAAGTCGCGGAATTCCAGGCCGGAGGGAAGAGACTCGGCAGCCCCCGGGTGGCGGGGCGGGGGTGGCAGACTGTAACAGGGCAGCTTCATCCCGCTCAGCTGACTTCGATCAGAGACGTTGCCAGTGACGCTCCCTCTCGCTCGCTCTGACGTCATCCACCGGGATGGTTGAGGAAGGTCTGGGCACACCTTCCAGGGTAGGGGCACTAGAAACCGGGGCCAAACGCGGGAAGGGGGTGGCTCTTACATATTTATGCCACGTTCTACGCGCAACACCCATCCCCGCCGAGGGTGCCCGTGGTGGAAAGTCGTCGGCCTCGTCGGTCGGTCCCGGACGCGGATCGAAGTCCGGGCTCCCGGTCGGTGAAATCGACGCCCCCGTGGAAACTTGGCCCAACAAACCCCGTAAACCGGAGAAACGTCCGAGGCAGAAACGTGGAAGGTGAGCGACACCGGGAAGCGTGGACGCGTCGTCACGACGCACCCAGGATGCGCGTGTCTTCCCTTAAACCGGTCGTCCGTCCTCCTCGTATCTCCTCGGTGAGGACTCCTCCTCTCTCTCTCCTTCCCTCTGGAAGCTATCGGGAAAAACACGTACGCTGGAACCGTCGATGTACGTCCCTCCGTATCTAACGTACGTCCGTGCGGCCTCGTCCGCTGCACACGTGTTAGGTACGACCGTCCGCCGCTTCCGCTATAACTCGCACGTACGGAGGATCGAGACCGGTAAGGATCTCTTCTTATAGATCCTTTCCACGATCCTTCCCCTCCTGGGCGTCGATCGCTTCCAGGCTTCGTGCATCGTGTACTTAAACCGTTTTCCGCCCCCTCGCGCCTGCGCGTGGATCTCCCCGAGTTTGACGTCCGAGGGAACTTATCCCTGCAAAGTCGTACTTGACGTCGATCATCGGCGAGATATCTAGGATGTGATAACGTTTCGGTGATTTCCAACGATTTCCAGGATTAAAGTCGAGGACCTCCCGAGGGGGTCTCCCTTCTTCGCTATTAACGTTCCCTCCTCGACGTACGTATGCAGATTCTCTGTACTCTATGCGACGACGTACTCGCGGTTCTAACCACGGTCGATGCGAGTCAAGTGGCGAGTTATGCTTAATTACTCGGAGAAAGGGAGCGGGTGCGATCGGCGACCGACCGGTGCGGTCGGTTCCTCGGTAATTGCGTTATTGCGCGGCCGGCACGCGGCGGATCCTCCGCTCGCGGGTAATCCTCCACACCTTCGTAATTACCAATGATCCTGGAGCCGCGTGCCGTGCCTCCATTAAGTACCCTCGTTAGGCACGAGTGTAGAGTCGGCCGAGGATTCGCGTGTCCTCGGTCCGGAGCGGAAATCCACGCAGCCTCCACAATTTGGAACCCACAGAAATCTCCTAAAAAAAATTGCCAGGACCCAGATCCTCGTCATCGAGACGACGAATCATGGACTAGGTTCCGTTGACTCGGAATTAATTCCGCGATGGGATTTTCCCAGTACTTAGAAAAGTACCTCGCTCGGTGCGAATGATTTTCCATTAATTGTACAATGAACGATATTTTTTTTTTTTTTTTGATTCCGCGTGTGGATTCGACTCTCGATTAAAGCGAAGCCGCGAATCGTCGGGATTTGGAGCTCGACGGCGAGCGACTCTCCCCGGAGAATTTCGCTTTTTAGCTGGAAGAATTTGAATCCTTATCGTCCGGCAGGGTCGACATTATCGAGCGATTTCCCCGGCGTCGGCCCTATTTCGACGTGCCCCGGCATACGTGACTCGAACGCACCCCCTGGGTTCCCGGAGTTCCGGCGTAGACATCCACGCGAGAGCGGCAGGAAGCCGAGGCGAGCAACGCCGAGCCGGCCGTGCAGAACCCCGACCGGGTAAAGCGCTCGACTGCAATTTTTCTCGCCATATACGTGACGGGAATGGAAATGGAAAGAGAGAGAAAAAAAAAGGAAAGAAAGGGCTAGGGAGCGCGGGGAGGAAAAAAGCCCGCTGCGAATTTCCGCCAGCCCGCGGGGGTGGAGGGAAGGAGGGGAGACGACTCGCAAGGGAGTTTCCACCTTTTACCCTCCACCCTCCGCGACCTTTCCCACCCACCTTTCTATCTGGAGATGTACCCTTCTCCCGTGCGCACTTATATTAACGCTTTTTCCGTTCCTTACGTCCCTCCAGGCTCGATTCATCCCAAACTCAGATTCGATTAAGCTAATCCGATCTTTGTCAACTATTTCGACGAAATCCCCGCGTTTGTCCTGGAAGCCCTCTCTCGGGTCGTCCTGCGTCTATAGGACCTTGATATAGGTAACGAGCTGAAGGATTCCGCGTTTCTTCCTGGGAACGGCTTGCGGGAGTAGGTTCCGATGTCTAAGGTGGAACGGAAAATCTCTGTAGATATATGTTTACTTACGGGATTGGCTCGGATAACGGTGGAAAACAAGGCAGAAGTTCGAGGAGCACGTAGGTGGGAAGGGGCGGAGCGGCAGATATTAGGAGGGTAAATCAGCCGCTATCGGAATCCGTATTAGATCACTAAGTCTGATTCGCATTGACGCGAATCGTGCCTTTGGGGCAGAAAATATGATTGCCTCGCCTCTGTTGTCTAGGCGGTCGGTCGGCGGAGGCGAGGGGAGAGAGACCGTGGGATTAATGCCACCCGAGGGGATCCACGTGGCGCCTCCACCTTCCAGCTTCCGTGTCCCTGTGTCCTCGTGTCCTCGTATCCTCGTATCTTCGCGAAGCGCCTCTCGTCGGAATACCGTCGAGGATTTCTTCGCGAGCCTCCCTGAGAGAACTTCAGCGTTTCCACGAGTCGACTTTCTAGGTTTTGTAGAAATTCCTCCTTTGAAACAGATTCTACGAAATTCATAATTTTCGAATTTTCGAATTTTCGAATTTTCACATTTTCACATTTTCGCATTTTCGCATTTTCGCATTTTCGAATTTTCGAATTTTCAGAATTTCCAAATTTCTTCGGAATTCTTCTTTCACTCCATAGCTAAAGCCATCCAGGCAGGCGAAACACGTCGGGAGGGAGTCATCGATAAAGTGGAGACCAGCGATTTATAAAGTTCCTCCCGTGCGATCGATTCTTGCGGCGATACGAGCCTGATTCCCTGTCGGTATCGAGGCTTATCCGAATCGATAAAAATGTGAGCAATAAATTATCGATACGCTCCCCCTCGGCGCCCCCTGGGTCCGTGGTTAAGGAGGCGCGGTTTTATTGTGTCACGTGCAAAAGCATGGCGTACGCCCCATATATCAGTAGCGTCAGAGGGGAGACGTCGATATACACCCCCGGCCTCCTATCAATCATTAATAAGGCCCCCGAACCTTCGATACGCAAGGCACCATCGAAAGGGGGAAAAAATGTATTGCCAACTGCTCTCTCGACCACGGATTGATGGAATTTTAGATTTCCTTATACGTGATTCCGTCTCCTTAACGTCACGTACGACCCTTCGGTCGGCCCTGGACCTTCCGCCTTGGAATTCGGATTTAGGAAACGCATCCTCGCGTCCGGCCCTACCGAGGATATTTATTACGATTTTCCTTGATTTATAAACAAAGGTATTATTTTCCTCTGTCATAGAGAGCGTCTCTTCTGGAGGAAAACCCATTGCCAACCGCTCTATCTTGGATTGATGGAATTTTATATTTTCTCACGTGTGCGATTTTTCGATCTTTCCGCGTTGCATCGTACGGTTCCGGTCTATTTCCTTTCATTTTTTTTTTTTTTTTTTTTTTAAACGTGTATAGAAGGTGCCCAAGGGACGCGACGCGCTCAAAAGCCTAAACAAAATTGCAGACGAAGGGATGGTATTTTGGCGTGCACGTAGAGACCTAAACTCTCCGTTTGCCCCTAACTTTCCCCAGGGATATCTTCCAAGGCGAGGGTTCAGGTCGTAGCGAAAGGAGCGGATAAAGCTGCGGTTTAAAACGTCGTTCGGCCGACCGCCATTGCTGGTACGAGCACCCTCTCCTAGAGGAATCGCAGGATTTCCCGCGAATCAGCGGAAATCGAAGGGGTGGTCGAGAGGATCCTTCGGCATCCCTCGAATCTGCCGTTGCCGCGACGACACCCCCGTCTTCGACGAGAGTTTCGAGGGTGCCGAGTAAAAAATACGGGAAAGGAAAAGTCGACGCGTCGAAGCGATATATTCGAGAGAAAATAAAAAATATATATATATATAAGGATGTCGGGAACACGAGGAGATAGGAAGCATCGGAGGATTTGGGACCTGGACGGTATCGATTACGGTGCTCATTGACCCTCTGCGCATTGTTTGATATTATTAATCCGCGGCGAAGATACGAGGTCCGGAGGAGAGGCAGAGGAACGAATGGGCAGAGGCCGAGGGCAGAGAAGGAGGCGAAGAAGTCCGGATAAATCAGGCGAAGAGGAAGGGAAATAAACGAGCAGAAGACAGGCCATAAGCGAACTGGGTTGTCGGGATCACGCACTCACGCACTCGCGCACTCACGCATCCGCGAGACGCGGGATGCAAGAGTTGGGAGTCCAGCCGGTCGCGGGAGCGAGAGAGAAGAGTGCCGGCCATCTCCCGTGTATTCCTCGGGCGAGATAATCAATCTACAAGCACTCCTCCCCCATCTCGACGATCCCCGTGCTCCGTGGCCCCTGTAACTCGGCTGACTCTCCGCCGGACCGATCCGGTGTCCGCTCTTCTATTTATTGGTCCAGCTTTTCAACCAGTGGCGTGGAGTATCCTGTCGCGTCCTCCAGGAGCGAGCCACTTCCGTGGGTGAAAATATCCACCAGCTCCTAGAACCTTCTCCTGGGTCCGTGCCGATCATCGTGACCATCCCTCGAAGGAAGATCCCGTGTAGCATCCTGTCGCATCCTCCGGGAGCGAGCCGCCTCCGTGGGTGAAAATGTCCACCAGGTCCTAGAACCTCCTCCTGGGTCCTTGTCGATCATCGTGACCATCCCCCGAAGGAAGATCGCCTCTCGTGGTGAAAATCCATCTCATGGTCCACCAGCTCCCAAAAAATTCTCCTCGTGGGTCCCTATCAATCGTGATCCTTCGAAAGAAGACCACCCCACCCAAAGCGAGGCGCCTCCCCCGCGAACCTTGGTCGCTACCAGTGTGGCGGATTATTCTTCTCGCGGCTATAAACTTCCCTAAGGAAGACAAATTCCCGTTCAATGTGCCGGTTGGCCCTGCATCATTGATGGACCTCTTCCTGCATCCCACCGAGCCTATTCCCCAAACGGCGCTACATCTTGGCGGTTACGGCGGTTCTGCTTTATCTGGCCATAACCGTGAAATATCTGCCCATGGCGGTTCAGAGTTCTCGACCAGGAACTCCAAGACGGCACCGCACCTGTAATTCCCCCGTTAAACTCCCATGATAACGATGATGCTACCGTGCTCATCGTCGAATAAATTGCGGGCAAGAAGGCCTCGACCTCGAACATTGATTCCTCGATGGCGAGGGAAACCCGAGGCTCTCCTAGGTATTTACCCCGTTTCCAATAAAACCCTTAGTACTCGCACTAAAGGAAAGAAAAAAAAAAAATAGAGTAGACCGACTCAAAGAAATACCCATCGCGACAACAAAATTCGTTTATATCGACATCAATTTTTCTTCTCGACGAAACAATTGTTTCTCGCGATTATCCATGATTCAGGCAACAGTGAATATTTATTTCGGGCCCCTGATATTTCCTTTTAATGCGGAAATCATGGACGCGGATGACAATTGATTATGCAAAAGGGGGAAATATCGTTTGAGGCCGTGAAATGTGGGTAGGGAGATTAATCCATGGGTACGTTTCGTTTCATTCTGACGGAGGAGTCGGACCAAGATCTTGGGTCGGGGTCCGGGTCCTGCTGGAGGCGGCCCATTAGACAGTTTTAGCCCAATTATGGGCCCAAGGTTCCTGAGCGGACTTTGCCACTGGCGGCGTCGTTCCGACACAGTGGATTCGATCAATCGAGATTGGCCGGGTCGAGAAGGAAGGAGCCTCGCCTGCCGAATCGCAAAGCTCCGATCTGCGGACCGGGCCTTGCGGCGGGCCCGCTGCGGAGATCCTGGCCGGGCCCTATAAGGCCCAGGACGCCCGCCAGACTCGAGCCCGTAACAATGCCGCGGCGCTGCACGCCCGACTCGCACCAGTGTCTCGTAAATATAAATGATGCCGCGACGCGGTTATAGCCGCTACCGTGTGCCGGTGCGTGCGTGCGTAAACGCTGCTCCAGAGGAGGGCCTATATAGAGGAATGGGGCCCGATAGGTGCCCAGGGTATCATTCGAAACCAGGCCGACTAGTTGTCGCACAGTAGCCGGTAGATTCCTGGACTTCGTAAATCCCTATTAAAGATTCGTCGGCGACATAGAAGTGCCAAGGGTCAATCATGACCATCCCTCCGCGTTGACCCTTGACAAGACGATGCCCGATGTTCTGTCCCAGGTAGAATATCGATAAAAAGTCCGAGGGATCGATGGAATACCGTCACTCTTGACAAAGGTAGGAGGTTTGATCGACCTCCGTCTCCTGCGCGTCCCCTCCTCTCGTTCCCTCTCCTCTCGTGTATCGCCGGGAGGAAGAAGGTAGTACGTGATGGAGGGTACAGGGCTCGGGATGCTGCGTCGGAGGCCGAGGTGGACCGACTTCGGACGAAGGGGAAAAGGGCGGGACGGTCCATTAGGCGGTATCGGGACCATCGCACGGTAGCACCACGCTCTCTGCATCTCAATGCCTTCGGTCCGCCACGAGCGAGAGAGGAAAGCCGGGAGGAGAGTCGGAGAGATTCAGGGCCTCATCTTGGGTCTCGACCTCGAGGGGCCCGGAGCCGCGGGCGAACCTTAAGGCCCTGGGGAGTCCCCGGGGACTATCGGCGCCCCCGACCCTGGGAGCCGGACAACACCGGTAGCCTTCGGCGGCGTTGTCTTCTGATCCGTCATGCGAGAATCCACGCACCCGCTGGTAGTCGTTTCCACGGCTGGATCAAGGAACGGTCCAGGATTCTATCGTAACTCCAACTTCCTCGGCGGAGCCGAGAGCGAACCCCGTTTGGGAAATCGTCGGCGCCCAAAGAAATTCCCCGTGTCCAACCGGGTTATCATTGATCACCCGACGGAGCGTTTCAATCCGAAAAGTCCATTAGACCCGTCGGTGTAACCACGATTCCGGCGACACGCCGGTCAGAAAACTCGGAGGCAGCGGCCCGCGGAGGAAGATAAAGAGCCAGCTCCGGAGAAAGAGAGAAAGAGGAACTGGTCGGATGGGGCCGCGCCTCGCTAATGGTCGGCTTAACTGGATTATGAGGAATTAAATTAAGGGAATTGTGTTTGTTTCGGGTTCGGTGGATCGCCGGCGCCCTCGCGCCTTCTAACCCACCCCGTGTCGCCCGCGTGGAACGTGTTCGCCTAATGAGCATCGCGACCACGGGCCACGGGACGTGCTAACGTTCCAGATCGGCTTCTTGACTCCGACCGGTGACTTTCTCGCGAAGCCCAGAGGCATCACTCGACGGAATCGCGACCGTCGTGAGAAACTTGCGACTCGGGAAACTGGAGTACGCAACGAGACGTACGTCACGAGGAAGCGAGCCTGACGGACGATACGCGGTGGCCTAACGAGGGACCGAGAGTATGGCTGATGGAAAATGAGAAACGCGAAAATGAGAAAATGCGAAAATGAGAAAAGCGAAAATGCGAAAATGAGAAAAGCGAAAATGCGAAAATGCGAAAATGCGAAAATGCGAAACCGCCAAGGGGCCGGTGATTTCCACGAAGGAGGCATAATCCGCGGTTTTCCTGGTTTCCGACCGGTTCCTTATGGGACGGGTCCCGCGCATCGGTGTCGCGGTTTTCTGCGACAGGCCGCCGCCGGTCTTTCCGAAGGCCAACACGGCGTATCGCGGTGAGGTAAGCCCGAACCGAGTCGAACCACCGACTAGATTTTCCTGTCAATAAATCAAGTCCGTTCCTCGGCGGGGCGGCCTCGGCAGTTCTGCCGCTGCGGCACCGCAACGCGCGACGCCGCACCGCTCCCTGCTTCCTTATTCATACCGCCGCGCCGCGCCGCCGACCTCCAGAAAAACATCCCATCGAGACGCGTCGCCATCTCTGCCCTCGACGGAGAAAGAGTGAGACGGATAGAAGGGGACTTCGCGAAAACAATTCCCTTTCCGGACCTTTTTCTTCCCTTCCCGCTGGTCCTTTGTATCAACGCGAAGATCCACGATGGGTCGTAGGTGTCCGAAGAAGGAGATCTCGTAGTCGCGCCCATCCGCGATCTCTGCCACCGAACGGAATGGAAAAACGAGACCTTGCGTTGTTGGTACTAGTTTTTCCGGTAGTTCGGGAACATGGGGGGAATGCGGGATGAATTTCAGTCGTATATTATCTGTACCTAGGTTCGCGGAGGCGGGTTCGAAAAAATGGCGCCGTGTGAGGGTTGGTGGACGACGGAAGGTTAATCCCAGGATGGTGGGTAGAATCGTTGGACCCTTTGATACACCCGACGGTTCGCGGTGGAGCACGAGGATCGGCGGGATTTAATTCAAGGGTCCTCTGACGCGTTTCTGGCATTAAGTATGATGTTGCGTTGAGTTCAATTAAAATGGAAATCGAGGATGGTCCTCCTCTCTCCCGACGCAGGGAGTCCGGTCTTCTTGTCGCTTCTTCCCTCGAATCGGTGCACACGCGTGTATTAAAGGACGAGGTGCCGCACACGCGGAACTTCCCCGCGTGCGGGGGTCCATTCGTGGACCGGTCGACAGTCCTTTACGTTGGCCCGGCCGAAAGTAGTTCGGTGTTCCCCGAGTCCCCTAATGAACCCGAGATTAGGAGTTGCCGGTAGATATCGCTCGCAATTAACCCTGAAATATCATCGACCGGGCCCTGTTCGATGTAGGGCCTAGGATCCTCCGCTGGATCGGCCTCGTCCTGCCCAGGATCGAGGAAAGTCAAATCGATAGATCGAAAAGGAAGATCGCTTTACGAGCCATCGGCTCAACGCGCAGGATCTTAGGCTTTGATGTGGGACCTTTGGAGGCGCCTGCCTTCTGATTGATCCAAACGCCTCCACCCAATATTGAACACCTATCCCGATTTCCTAGGGAATGGTCGAAGGACGAAGAATCGCTGGGAATATCGTTCACCGATGGAACGTCATCGATTGGAACCCGTTGGGTCCGCTCTCCGGTTCCGGTGGTCCTTCCCGGCTCGTCCTCGAGATTTGGGGAAGGGAGCTCGGGGAACGAAAAGGAAGAAATCCTCGCAGGGGCAGTCCATTTTGTTAAGTCTCGAATTAACGTCAGGGACCGGTTTCAATCCTCCGCTAAACGAGCCAATCTCGATAAATTCACGGACTGTATGGGCCGAGATGGAAAACCGTCAACGCGTAGGTGGGAATAGGGATCAGCGGATAAGTGCCCCGGCCATGGAGCCACAAGGTCGTTCCGGAGTTTATAAAACCAGTCGACTACAGCCACGAAAATCCTAATCCACTTCCAACTAGCGCCTGTTTTCGAAAACCAGAGTTCTGGGTCCCGTGGATGATGCTAAGCGTCAATCGCGACTTTGCGTGCCGAACGTCGACGTCGGGTACTGGAGTACAAGGAACGACTTCCTGCACCAGGCCCAGATATCGCGATCCACCTGTGCGGCGTCTTCTTATTTTCAAGGAGCGTCGAACACGGGATGCTTTTATTAAAGATACGCCTCCCGATTGAAACCGAATCGGGCTTGGGAGCATAAACGGATCGGTTCGCCGCAAGAGCAGCACTTCCTGTAGCAGCGGGTTCCCCGTTGCAAGCCGAGCAGCAGCCTTAATAAGACATCGTGACTAGGCGCTACGTCGGCGCTAAGTGATCGTTTAATTGCACATTAGGGCGTGCATAATCGAATTATCGAGGCGAAAGGGGGCCCGGAAACCGATCCCTCTCGGTGCTTCCCACGGAGGAGAAGAGGCCGATTCTTGGAGGCGATGGAAAAAATTCAGAGGACTTTTCGCTAAAAAGGAAGGAATTATTTCGGCGTTTCGGGACGTTTCCTGTACTAACTCCTAGCCTAGAGGTCGGTGATCTGGGCCCGAGGTTGAACCCCCTTAAAGGGACGAGTTAGACCTCTGAGAGGTCCATTTCGCGAGGCACTTCTATCGTGCAATCGTATCGTCGCATCCGGCAGTTCTAGGAGCGTGTTAGGAGCACGATGTAGCGCGCAGCTCGTTTATGTTAATCGCGAGTTAATTCGAGGTTTAGATTCCCTGCAGGATGACAGGGTTAGTCGTGGGGGTTAGCCACGGCCTGGTGCAGCACAAGCGGTGCAACGATCCGAGAGATAGGGATTCATTAACCGCCGTTAATTAAGACATTATCACGTCATAATGATCTTCGGTTTTAATGAATGAATGAAACACGCCTCATAAATAATTAATCCGCCGATTAAGCCGTGACCGCAGGCCGTGGCCGGGCGGATTCCAAGAGCGGATCGGCCGAGCGATATCGAGAGAGAAAGGGAGAAAGAGGGACGCAGAGGAGAGCATTGTCATCCGAGTGGACCCGAGGCATAAAAAAGCAATCCGACCGATGGAAAAAAGAATTCGGCTAACCGTCCGCAATACTATCGACCATTCCCATCCAATTCGCCGTTTAGGAGGACCATGTCCATATTCCGCGGGTTTCCGTCGACGAATCTTCAACACAGTTCATCACCTTTCCCCGAACTTCCGAATTTGTTTATAGACGTTTTACTCATTTCTTCCAAAATATGAAGTTTCATGGCTGTCGGGACCTTCCTTGCAGCCTTCATATTCCTGGACTAAAGTCTCAAACTATCCGGTACACCCAGTTCGGAGAAAAGTCCCATGAACGATTGACCCTCGGATGGCACTTTCGCGTCCCCTTAACGCTTTGTTCTCTCCTTTTTCTTTCTTCCCCGCGTCGATCGGTGGACGCCGGCGCCCGGTGACCGACCGAAATCGATCGGCTGCTGGATTAGAAATTCCTGGATCGGTCCCCCCCTCCGAGCTTGGTGGACGACCGGTCCTTTCGACGCCGATCCTCGCTCTCGGTAGCTGGTCGAGTGCTCGAGAGGTGTATTACGTGAATACAGGTGGGACGAGAGGCGGCCGAGCACCTCGGCGCACCCAAGGCTCACTTTGTCACCGAGGCCTCGTTGGCTCGGTTGCACATTGGCGCAGGATCGATAGCAATAAGCGATAGGCCGATCGAGCGGTATCGACCGAACGGTCGACCCGACGACCGTCCATGTAGGCGCCTCCTCGCAATCCCGACCCCATTGGACACATCTCGCGTCTTCACCCTAAAGGACAATTATCGTCCTTAAAGTTCGTCCTTAATGGACGCAATGTCTAAGTGGAGGGTCGAGGTCGACGGTTTTCGGTCTGCCTCCGATCGAAGCGAGTTTTGACTTACCTCCATTCATCCGGATGAACCGGGTTTGACGCCACTGCGTGCTGTCGTGTTCTCGCTCGTCCGCAGAGGAGTTTTACGGAACTCACGCACGAGCCACGAGCCATAAGCCACGAGCCATGAGCTCTGCTGGCCACCAGCAGTCAAGGATGGCCGCCTTTACAAGTTACACGGCAACCGTCGTGTCGCAACCTCCACGCGTCGACGTCACCGAACGTCGGTCCTCCATTGCGCGATCGCGCGACCCATCGAAAGAAACCGAATCTCGACCGGGAAAAACCTCGATTATGGGAGGGAAATTGCCGATAGAATTAGGAACCCAACGTTCCAATTCGGAGTTATCGCAAAACATGCGACGTCGCATGTTTCCTGGCAATTACTGGCCCGCAATTGCCCGAGGCAACGTCGAGCTAGACGCGCCGATCTCCAATTAAATTTCGGTTGCCTAATACTCTTAACGAGGAAAACTCCTCTGATTGGCGCACTCGATGAAGGCTACCCGTCATCGTCTCTCGTATTTTATCCATTTTTTTTCTTTCCACGTGGCTTAGACATGGACATAGAATGTATGGACCCCTGATGTAGATTCAGCTATGAAATTCGGAGATGGAGAACAAGGGAGATTTTTCTTCCCTATCTTTTCCTCCGATTTTTTCAGCCACAGGTACATATCGCAAGTGTGACTCGGTGTTCGGGGGGTGTATTTCTTATCACTATGGGGTTTGGAGCCCTCGAAATCCTGGAAAGAGGCCCCGTGGCCATCGGTCCATGGGGTAGATGCGAAGTGGAGGCTGGCGAGGGGTGGTCGTGGCAGATCCGACCGATCGTGTCCAATATGGACACGTGATAATAAGAATCAAGTCGGGACGAGGGGGGTCTCTTGAACGCTCGTGACTAAGAGACGACTCGCTCCTGTGGCCGTGCAGGTACGAACGTCTCGTGCCCTCGCTAAGCTATTCATTAGCGGCCCGAGTGGACGAGGAGCGGAGAGTGCGGTATCCATTACGAATGCATTGGATAATAACGTAGTGTGGCACGAGCCTAACTGCCATGTAAAGGCCTGGAGTCGCGCCTCTGCCTCGAGCCGTTCTCCGAAGCAGGTGGAAAATGCCTAAGAATCGACGAATCGGACTGGAATCCGATCTGGACCCCTTATTACCACCCTTGGATCGAAATGTCGAATCTTACAATCGGACTCACATCAGCGAATCTATTCCTCCTCGCAAATTTCTAGAATTTCTGAAGCCCGATCGATGATCCCTGGTCACCTTTGGATCAAGGATGGGAATTCTTGTCGCTAGTCTTACCGACTTGCCTCCACTGGAAGACTAAGGGCACGTGAAAGTGGCATCCGAAGAGTCAATCGTTCATGAGACTTTTCCTGAGCGCGCTGAATCGTTTCAAACTTTACAATGTATATGTGGAGGCTACGAGGAAGGTCCCGACACTCATGAAGTTTCACTTCCTTTTTTCTAAAAAATTATCAAAATATCCGTGAACAAATATGAAGGAATTGATGCCTCATGAGTTTCGGAATCTTCCCTATACCCGCTATATTTATATTGAAAGGTTTGAATCGATTCGGTGCACTCGGTTTGGAGAAAAGTTTCATGAACCTCTGTGTGGCCACTTTCTCACATCCCCTTAAGTTAAGGCATCGAATGGTGATGCCTTTCGATCGGTTCCATCGAATTTCCCCGTGAAAATTGGAAAATTGAAAACGGACAGGAGTTGGTCTTGATGGGTCATCGATGGGGTCGCAGGAATATTGATCTTAGCTAATTGGAACGAGCTCTCGGAGGCCCGGTCTTTGAGATTGGCTTTCGAAAGTGTGCCAAGAGTCGTTTCCTGGTTTCCAAGACGCGTCGCACCCGTCCTGGACCTGTCCGAAGCGGACGCGGCGAGAGGCGCGGAGGATGATGCAAAAGCGTTGCGTCAAACGCTATGTTTGTTTTATTAACGTCGAGAGACCGGCCTTCGACTTTCAGCCGTTTGTGCGGTGGGGCTTAGAATTTCTCGGCGAAGACATTCCGCTGGAGAATGCCCTCGCCGGGACGACCGGAGGTTTTCCAACCTCCGCGGAAAAGATAGATGGAAATTAGCCGCGATGCGAGGCATCCCGGACGCTCCTGGATCAGGAATCGATCCGACGCAACCGATTTCGAGAAAGTCGAAGTTACCAGGATGGACGTCGATCCGATCAGCGGAGTTTCTCTCGCGACTCGAGAACGAGAGAGATCTTCCTAGTCCGAGATTCTAAGCGCGACAAAACTCGACCTTTCCGTCTCGAAACTGCGCGTCGACCGGCGCGCAATCCCGGACCGTCCGATCGGCCTGAATAAAGCATCGGCTCGATCGGGAATTGAAATGCAGGCGCGAGTCGCCGCGGCCGTTTCCGCGGAACTCCCGATGTATCTCTCGACATCTCTCGGGACGTCGATTCCTCGAGCGTCTCGGACGCTTTGCGAGGTCCCAAAAGATACCGATCGGCGGATCGAGTCGCCTCGAGTCGGCGAAAACAACGCGGGATCGGAGATGGGCGCGAGGACGCCCGGCGTCCCGACGCCTCCCAACGAGTCGAGTCCCCTCGGCGGTAATTAGTCCGGGCACCCGACGCGAAATGTCACCTAGGACGGGTCTCTCTCGATTACGAGACACCCAGTGGCGCCCAAGATGGTCGGCTGGAAATTTCCAAGCCGCGCAAAAGGCGAGCGAGCGAGCGGAATCTCGAAAAAGAGCGAGAGACCGAGCCGGCCAGAAAGAGAGAGGGACGGAGAGTAGCGATCGGAAGTGTATTACGTGGAACGAGTGGCGACGGAGGAAAAAAAATACATCGACCGGACTGCCGTCCCGCTCGCCTTCGGAATTACGCAATGAACCTGCGTACGACCGAACCGAGGCGGCTCGAAACGAGTCGGCCGCGACTTTGCGTCGCGGCTAAATGTCGCGAGAAGTGCGTAAGAAGGTGTCCTCCTCTGACACGTACAGCTCGAGGTAGTAGGTACAAAGTGCGACAGGTCGCGAGCCGGATGGCGGAGGCGCCGAATTCTTCCCGGACTCTTCTAGATGCCCCGGGGATAACGATCCTCGAGCAGGCGCTCGATTCCTGGGAAAACGTCCTCCTTCCTGCCGAGCGCAAACCCGTCGTTCTAACTCAACCTACGAAACGTTCTCAATTTTAAGGGAGGATCGTCTTGGTTATCGAATCACTTTGCCGTTTATCACGAGAAATTAAACATTGAAGGAATTCGTTTTCTTTGATTTTCGAATGAATTGCCCCGCGAGCTGGATCGAGGACTTTGGATGTCGAATCCAGAGTCAGTGCGTAATCGTTCGACGATATTGCGTTCGCACTGTTGTTGAAAGGTGTCCAAGTGCACTTGGGACTAAGTACAAAGGTTGGACGACCGAACGAGTGGGAATTTGCAGACACTTTGGACGTCGCTCCGGGGACAGTCGAGCGCGTCGCCACGCGTCTCCTCGTTTTTTTCAGGAATCGAACGGATGCGGCAACGACACTCAGCGGCGTTAATTGGAAGTTCCGATGGACCCTGCTTTGCCGTTCAAAGATCCTAAAAGAAGCAGATCTTCTTCTATTGACGGGATCCCGACGTATCATCGAGGAGGCGGAACTCCCGCGAATAAACTGCATTAAGGACATGTAAAAAGTGGCATCCGAAAGCTCAATCGTTCATGAAACTTTTTACGAACCGGGTGTACCGAATCGTTTCGAACTTGACAAAGTGAACATGGAGGCTAGAAGGAACCTCCTGACCCTGATGAAATTTCATTTCTTTTACACAAAAAATGTTGAAGATATCAATAAACAAATTAAAAGGAAAAGAAAACTAATTTTACGGGCGGCAGGACCTTTCTTATAACCTCCACATTCACGTTCTAATGTTCGAAGCGATTCGGTAAACCCAGTTTGAAGGAAAAGTTTCATAAACGAAACCACTTTGACGCCACTTTGACATCACCTTTAAATGTGATAAAATTTATTTCCACTATCAAAGCCACGGCCGAAAGGGAACACCCAAGGCCGATAAAAGAAAGAACGGCAAAGCTCTTCCCCGGTCGAAAAGAGACGAAAAGGGCGACGTCCAGCTGCAGGAAAAGGTGAATCTCGAGAGCAGGGTAGTCGGACGTACTTCGGAGCTTGCTGGGCCCGGAAATTAGAAATTGCAAAATGGGATACCTGGTTCTCTAAGTCGAGTGTCTTCCTTTTCTAAGTCACTGCCGTTCGGGCAGCACTTTTTCTCCCGGCTAATGTTACCTTACCAGAATTATGCAGGTGCGTCTCTCCCATATGGAGGTTACGTCCACCTCTGGACTCTTTTTACGGCCTTCGTCTGGCAGTTGCCGGTGATCCCTCGCGCCGGATTTTTTAACCCGCTCCTTTCCAACGCTCGGATATCCTAGGGAGGATGATCGTCGAGTTGGGTAAAACACGCGTAAGTAAGCATAATTGGACCCGGTGAGAAAACCGCCTGGACGAATCGGAGGGTCGAAAGAGAAGCCTCTGGGAGGAGGATATCGGTTCCGCGTCCCACGTTCCTAGGATCGGCTAGACCCTGAACACGCCGATCCTCCTCTGGCTCGGTTTCGTATCCTCCCTCTCGGGTTCCCCGAAGAAGGCCAAGAACTCGGAACCAAGAGCTCGCAGGTTGCGACCAACGAGACCGATCTCGCCTCGGTGGACGGAGCTCGCTCGAGCGCACGCACGCTCGTTCTCTTAGTTTCGCAATAACCTCTATGAAGGAATGCGTTTAACGCTTAACGCCTACGGGACGCCGATGGCCGTAGTCCCGGAACCTTGAAGAAGAACGTTGCAACACGGATCCTTTGAGTCTCGGCTCTTTGCCAACGACTGGAAGCTCTGCTCCGTGGTACCGTCATCGAGTTCCTCGTCTCAAGAATGGAAATCCTTCGAAAAATGTCAACCACGTCATATAAACGATCATAGGTATCAAGTATTCCTTGGAGCACGAGAGTATCGTTAAAAATGGAGAGAAAAAGACCCTGATCCATTAACTAACTGTATAGCTGATGTCCTACGAAATGGCGTGTCGTTTTGCAGTAATTGCAATATTGCAGTACTTGCGCGTGCCATTTCTATCGAAGTACATACGAGATGAAACGTAACCGTTTTCTTTTAGTCTAAGCTTTCTCACGATATTTAGAACGCACCATTTTATCCGAGAATTATGTCTTTTCCGTCCTTTATACCTTAGACGTTTACCGTGGGGAATTGACAGTGGAAAACTTTGGCACATGTGCAGACGTTACTTCTTTAGTTCCGCTGTCAATATGTAGTTTGCGCTGGGGTGCTTTGAATTCGTCTCAGTCCTCTCCGTATAGAACAAATAGGTATCGGCTATCCGGTTAGTATATAGATCAGGGGGAAAGGAGTATCCGGTGGAATTCAACGAAGAGAGCGTGCCCAGAGGATGACGAGTGCGGGGTAGAGAAGGTCGTCGATCGTGGAGGGGACGGGGGTGTAGCTCATCCGAAGGTATCGGGCCCTAGTTAACGTGGGGCCGTGGCACTAGATCAACGACAGTTTCGGCGTTCGGGGGGCTTTCATGTGTCCCGATCGGGGCCCGCGGGGGCTGATGGGCCAGCCGGGGTGGCGGGTCTAGAAGTCGGCGGCTCCTCTAACAAATAGAGGATGCCTCCACCTTTCGAGGGGCCCACGGGCCCCTCGGCACACATACGCGCCTGCGGAGTCAGACGCAAAAGGAGAAAACCGAGCAAAAGCTGGCCGGCGCGCCGCGGCGAGGGGCACCGGGGTGAGGCCCCGGGGCCCCTCCCGTCCCACCGTCCACCGGGATAAAATGGCGCAGGAGGAATTTGGCGGAGGGCTGTAAATATTATAAAGTGACGCTACGCAGAATGCGGGAGCTCCCGCGCGCCTCAAAGGACTCGGGCCTTCCTCCGAGAGCGAAGAGAGGAGGCCGGCACCAGCGGGACAATGCGCCTCGCCGCCACGGAATAAACAGAGAGGGGGGCACCAGTCCCCGAGAAACTAAGGGAGAGAGAAGGAAGGAAGAGCGCCCGAATAGCCGACCAGATAGGCAGACGTGAATTACGTCCCAGAAGAGGATAACTCGCCACCGTTCGCGATGGGGAGTCCGCGGGGCCTTACCGCCTCGGGCCCCGAATCGGGACCCGAATCGATCCTCGCCGGAATTTCACCCGACGCGCCGATCAACCCTTCTTCGAGATCCCCCGATGGGATCGGACCCTGGGCCCGATTCGTCTCCTCTCGTTCAATTGGGTCCTACGACCCAGGGGAACGCCACTCGATGCCCATTGCGTTCGTTAGACCACCCTCTCTCCTCGAATGGGTCCGGATGAGAGATTCGGGCAAAATCGTCGATAAATCCCGGGTCTTACCGGGCCCCTTGACTCGGGCAAACGGGGCCCGAAGGCCGCTGAAGGTTTCGAGGCATAAAGACCAAACAAGGAAGAGCTCCGGCCACGGACGCACCATAACTTAGTCGCGCTTACCGCCGTGGGCCCAACCACGTAATCGTGTTCCAGGATTTAGGGCGCCTTCCCCTGGACCTCTCCTCCAAGGGCGCACTTTCCGTGATCGCATCCTAAGAAACTTGCCATTATCCGTGCCGAACGGACCTTATCGGACCTACATGAGGCCCTGTCTACCTCGGTCGTAGTCGATGTCTGATCGAATCCGATCCCCGAATTGCATTGCTTGTCGCGTAAAATCAAAGGCAATCGGTTATCAGATAAGGAATTCATCTTCACTGATTTCCTCGGTCGGGACGTAAAGTCGACGTCGAGGAGACGGGAAGACGAGGATCGCTCGGTCAAGGGTACGAGAAAGGCGCTGCTCGAGAAGAAGTGGAAGTCCGTGAGCCTGGTGGCCCTTGGCCCCCGAGGGCCCTTCGCCTCCTGACCGGCGAGGACGGGCCCAAACGGCGACTCGCGCCCGCGCCGCCAGAGCGCGCCACCGGCGAGTCCTGGGACTCTGGCCCACTGACGAGTCCTCCAGGACTTCGAAGCGGCTTCGGGAGGGGAGGTCAACGATCGGTCGACCGCCGACCTCGGAAGGAAGTCGCGGACTCGCTCATGGGAAAAGTGGACCTCGTAAGTGGTCTGGGTTCTACTTCGCTCCGTAATCATCGCTGCGGTTAACGAGCGATCTTACGTGCCTCGTGCCAACTCGTTAAGAGCGGCTCATTCATAATTACCTGATTATTAGCTTACGGAACGCACGTTCGCGTCGAACCCTTTACGACGTGGAGGCATCGTAAGAGCGGAAAAGGGTCGCCCCAAGAAGTCCAGGGTGGTTATGGGACTGGACATCTCTAATTCATCTTCCGTTGCGATAACCATCCTGCGATATCGGTCTAAATGGGTGACACCCATGATGGAATCATTTTTTCTTCCTCCTGGCACTGTATCCGATTTTTAACTGATTATCAGCAATCCTCGACGGAAGTACCTACCGCAATAGGGTAAAAGATTCTGGGGCCTCGACTTTGGGTTCCTTTTTGTGGAGGAGGCCCTTTCTGTCGGTGAGACCGGTCGGGATGGATCGGGATGACGGAAGATATCGGGGTTTTAATATACGCGAATGGGGATCGACGAGATACGGTTTCCGGAGGTGGGACGGATGCGGTCGGGAGAGGCTGTGTTAACCTGGAATCCAGTTTGAGGCACAAACAAAATGAACAGGCTTATTCGAATGTTTCCGTGATGTAGACGTTTGCGTCGTGTTGAGTTTTGTTTCTGGCATGTTCTCTTTCCTTTTCGACAAAAACCAGAGCTGTTAAAAAAAACCAATTCCGCAATCGTGGAAATTTGGATTCTTCGACTCTAATCGCTTCTCCGACGTTAGGAAAATTCAGAGCCTCCCAGAACCTCGAAAACATTCACATTGTGACTTTTGGAATTTGTTTATTTTCTTTTTAACAGCTCTGGTTTTTGTGAAAAAATGAAGTGCCACAGAGAAGACTTAACATGGCACAAACGACTACATCACGGAAACGTTCCAATAAGCCTGTCGATTTTGTTTGTGCCTCAAACTGGACACCAGGTTGGCACAGCCGTCGGGAGACGGTGATCTGCCGAGAGAAGAAAGTGGCGTTAATAACAGCGTCTACGCCCTTGCGTCTACCGTAGCGCGGAAGAAGCATCCCCGCCGCGAAACCGCGAAACCGCAAAACCGCAAAACTGCACCCCGTTAAACGTCGGACACTCCCCGCGCGGACGCGTCACTTACGTGCGGCTCCCGCAGCCGCGGAAATCTGTCGCGGCCCCTGGGCCGCGTTTCCGCCGGCAGGTACACATAAAAAAACTCGGGAAATCAGTGGAAAGCCGATTTTCCTTGAGACCCGATCGCCATTGATTGCCTACGATAGGCAACAATTCTCCAAGTGACCGAATTGTCCATCGAAATCCACCCAAAGTGGACATAGAAATTCCCCCGACCGCCCTCGTCCTCCTCCTCCCACGACCTCTCGTTACGTAATCTCAGAAACCTTCCTTTATCCCGAGATGCAGGATTTCCCGGATTCCGCGAAGATTCTCCTCTCTCCGCGAGGATTCTCCTCCGACGTGGGGGCCACTACGGGGAGTCAGTCGGCCGACCAGCGGCCCGGGTACAAGAAACGCCGTCGTAAAACACGGAACCGCCGAATAAGAGAAAATAACGAGGCGTATAATGAGGAGGAGAAGGCGGAGGAGTAAAGATCGAAGGCGGAAGAGCGGGACGATCGCTTCCCCGGCCATTAGCGGGGTCTTAGGTGCCTCGTGGAAGAGGAGGCCCACGAGTCAATTCGACTTGCCAACATAGGGCGCCATAGTAATGTCGTAATTCCCGCGGTACGCGAGACACGCGATTTGCGACGCGCTCTCGAGTGCGTACATTCCGCGAGGATGGGCTCCCCGCGTGCCTCTTCCGAAGGACCGGCTCTTCCGGTTCTTCCTCTTCGTCTTGACCCTGGTCTTCGCCCTCGGCTCCGTCTTCGTCTCCGTCGTCGGCGCTCTAGTTCCGCCCCCGACGATCGGGAAGTTCCCCTTGTAGAAAATAACGATGTCGAGAAAAATATGAAAATGTGAAAATGCGAAAATATGAAAATATGAAAATGCGAAAATGCGAAAATCCGGAAATGTGAAAATGCGAAAATGCGAAAATATGAAAATGTGAAAATGCAAAAATTCGAAGATTCCCCTCGAGAAGAGCGTCGATAAGTGGATCACTTGAAGTGGGCCCTGCGTCCAGTCGGGGCCGGTGCGTGGGCCCTGTGCGTGCGTGCGTGAGTACGTGCGTGCGGGCGGGCGGGCCGGCCCTCCTCGGATGTTTTGAGCGGGAAAGGGGTGCCGGTCCCCGGGAGAGGGAAGACAGGTGATGCTGGGCCCCGAGCACGAGGAGCGCGACGCACATCGACGCATCCCGCGCGTACAGGCGCACGCACGACTCGACGCACGCGTGTGGCTCGGGCATTTTAACACGCGGCATTCCTGCCGGGCCCCGGACGGTTCAGCTGGCTACGTGGCTGGCGTTAAGTCCGCTTTGGACGGGCCCTCTCTCTGTCTCTACGTAGAAACCGATCGGCCTCTTCTAAAAAGGCCCAGAGGTGTACTCTTTGCCCGGGTAAAAAAGCCACCTCGCGGTTTCGCCGTTTATCCGAGAAGGATACGGCTATCGACGGAAAAGGAGGCCCAATCGCGACGCGGGGGACGTCTTCCGGGCCTTTATTTTCTCTTCGATCGATTTCTTCTCGCGGTTGGTTATTTCTTTTTTTTTTTCCCCCTCGATTTTGTCCTTTCGTTCGGTCCCGAGAACGGGACGGTATCGTTCGTTCGGTAGCGCGTCGTACCCCAGTGGCCGGATTCCGGTGATTTTCCGCGACGTCCGTTGGAAATATTTTCGACACAGTCCGCAGCCTCCTTCGGGAAAAACAACGAATTCCCTCGAGAAGACGTCGTGACGTCAAGGCTTGCAAGGGACTTTTTTCAGGCCCCCCCTTTTCCGCCTGACCTCCTTATAAGTGGATGCACGTAACTTCTTAACGCTGCCTGGTCTGCCGCACTTTTTGCCAACCTTCTCCGACGAGACGGGAAAAGCTTGCCACGTGATTGCGACACAGGTCCCGCGTCACTTCGGACGTCTTCGAGGACGGCGGAAACGGTACCGCGGCGGAAAGTTAGCCGGTCGGGAGGTGACGATCCTTTTTAAAAGGAACATTCGACCGGCGGAGAGCCTTGGCGTCGATTCAAAATGGCGGGCGGGATGCGAAGGGGTATATGGTCGCCCCTTCCGAAACTACCCTTTCATCTTAACCGGCTTCCTCTTTACCGAGAGGTTACCAGGGACTCGGAACATCTGCCGAGTCGGTGCGAATTCCTAACCCGAGTCTCGACCCTGATTTTACCGATCCTCCCAGCGGGTCCTAGGACTAGGCTCCGGGGACCCAAAGATGTCGCCACGGCCGAGTTTTGTCGATCGGCGGGTCTTCATTTCTCCTAGCGAGGAAAGGAAAATTTCTCCGCGAGGCGAGCTTCGAGATACCGGTAGGCCATGAACGGTGTCGACGACGAGGCGAACCTTAAAAGTCGTAGGTTCGCCCACGAGCGTCAGCAGCCTGTCTCGCTTGGGCACCTCCAAAGCTTGCCTAACCTCGCCAGGTTAAGTTTCTACGGACGGCTCGACAGGTTTTACCTACCGTTCGGAGAACGTTTCCTCACTTTTCGCCGCCGCGAGTCCGGTTCTCGCCTAGAAGTCGGAAATCTGTCTGTGAGCGGATTCGAAGAAAAAAGAAAATTGTAACTGGGTCCTAGGACCTCCCTTCAGCCTCCATTATCACGGGGTACACTGGAAAACGATCCGGTACCCCCGGAGGAAATTTTCCCCAAAGATGACCTCTTTGACGCTACTTTCGCCCCACCGTAAGGAGATGTGATAGTAGCATCCGAAGAGTCGGTCGTTCATGAAGCTTTTATCCGAACTGGGTGTACCTAATCGTCTCAAACTTTACAAAGTAAATGTAAAGACTGTAAGGAAAGCCTCATGAAATTTCATTTTTTATAACGAATGTTTAAAATGCCTATAAAGAAATTTTTAATAAATTCAAATTTCATGGGTTTCGGGACCTCCCTTATTCCCTCGGTATTAATATTGCAAAGTTTGGAACGATTTAGTATAATCAGTTTGGAGAAAAGTTTCGCAAACGGGCCCTCTTTGACGCTACTTTCACCCCATCGTAAGGGGATGTGAAAGTGTCATCCGAAGAGTCGATCGTTCATGAAGCTTTTATCCGAACTGGGTGTACCTAATCGTCTCAAACTTCACAAAGTAACTGTAAAGACCTTATGGAAGGCCTTGACCCTCATGAAACTTCATTTTTTATAACGAACGCTTAAAATACCGGTAAAGAAATTTTGAAGAAATTCAAATTTCATGGGTTTCGGGGCCTCCCTTATTCCCTCGGTATTAATATTGCAAAGTTTGGAACGATTTAGTATAATCAGTTCGGACAAAAAGTTTCGCAAACGGGACCTCTTTGACGCTACTTTCACCCCACCTTAACCCGTCGTGGAGGCGTAGCGGACTCGATGGTGATAAACGGAGCTGCTCGTTGGTAAATTTCGACTGTGGAGCGAAATCTCGAATCGCCGGTCGTCTGGCCCCGAAAGACTCGGAAGGGTCCATGACGCGATACCCCAGGACCAAGTCACCCTTATCGAGGACTTTGGTCCCAGGATGGCGGAGGGGCCTGTCGACCTCCACCGTGTGGGAGCGATTCGCGCGGGATGCAGGTCAAGGCCCCGGTCTTAAAAGAAAAGCACCGTCCATTGGTGAGCTACTCGGGTCTGATGCAACCGACTTGACCCAGTCTCGTTACCAGGCCTTAACTCTCGGCCGACCTCGCCCTTGCCGAGTAGGAACGAGCATGTAATAAGGCCTGCCGCCGGCAAGACGCCGGTGACCCACGTCCTCTCTCTCAGATTACCCAATGATAACTTTAACCGAGTCGCGGCTGACCGCCCATCATTCATCAACCCCACCGCGCCCGACTGCAACTGCACACGCCGCCCGTGTAACCGAGTCCCGATGCACCAATAGAAGTGACCCTCCATCTCCCTCTGGCTCCCTCGGACCCCGCGTCTTTCTCTCCCTGGCTTACCTTTCGACCAGCCACACAAGGTCCGCGATAAGAGAGAGAGATAATGCTCCGTCACGGTGCACCGTACTCGCTCACCCAGCTCCATGAATGAACTCGACTCGACGAACCCGACGACCGCTCCGGGGGTTACTTTCGCTGCAGCCGAGGATTTGTTTTGGGCTTTAACCCTTTCGTTACCTTGGACGAGATATCTCGCGACCCAATACTGGCCGATCAACGCTTTTGGCGAGATATCTCGCGACCCGGTAGTAGCCCATCAACGCTTTTGACGATAACCTAGCTTTCTACCACCAATATTTTGACATTCTACATGAATATATTTTATAACTAATTCTATTCGTATAGCTAAAAGGAAGAAATAAATACAGTTTTTATTGATTTAATGAAATTACTTTTCATTTACTTTCTACGTGGTATCATTGAAAACATGGCAGAACACAAAATAATTTCTCTAGAATGTCAAAATATTAGGGCTAGGAAGCTAGATTATCGTCAAAAGCGTTAAGGGGGTGCGAGAGATCGTGACACGTCTCTTCGAATTGGGGTACCGGATCGTTTTACACTTTACTACGGGAATACGAAGTCTGGAAGAAACTCTCGTTCTGGATTTCGGTTCGCCACGTGAATGCATCGTTATTTCGATCCTTCCAAAGGACATGATAGGGAAAGGGAAGTCACCCTTTTCTCGGCCGAGGACTCGTTTTAGGCTTTAAGGGGGTGCAAAAGTGCCATCCGAGGAGTCGATCGTGACACTTCTCTCCGAATTGGGGGTACCGAATCGTTTTACACTTTACTACGGGAATACCAAGGCTGGAAGGGACTCTCGTTCTGGATCTCCATTCGCCTCGACCACGAATCGGGAATTCCTCGTTATCTGGATCCTTCAAAGGACATGATAGGAAAAGGGAAGTCACCTTTTTCTCGGCCCCCGGTGCATCGGCATAGTAGGCGCGTCTCGCGGCCAATTACCTCCAATATTGTGACGCGGATTAGCGTCACGGCGCGGCAGGATTTGCATGGTATTTGCATAATTTCGGATGCACCTACTCGAGGTTCCGGGCTCCGACACGGGGGTGACGTCACTGGTACCGCACGCTTCGGGTCCCACGTGGGCCACGTCCGGTGGAGGTCCTGCCCCAAAACTAGGACGAGTCGAAATGTAGGGTTGGTGGTGGAAAAACATATATATAGTTGAAGATATTCCACTAAAACCGGAATTAATTGGATGAGTCGTCTCTTTGGAGTCGAGAAGATTTGACGGGATACTTCTTTGCTTCGAGGAATTATTCCCGAAGCTCGAATCGTAAGTGGAATCTGGGTTACGGGGAAGCGACGACCTGGGATCCTGATTACTAAATCCAAAGACAGGATTTTAGCCGAAAGGTGCGATTCGTCGTTGACAATTGTGTCGATGCCGATTTACCCGATTTGTTTCTTCGTCGGATAGGCGTTCGGGGGATCAAAGTCCTTGTTCAAAATCGGGACGATCCCGAATGCGTCCCGGTTCCATCGGGATCCACGTGCTGCCCACGCAAACTCTTCTCGTTCGGCCTCTGTGCGTCCTGCTCGCTCCTTCTTGGAGGAGCTCCTCGGGCTGGCAAGGCTCGTCGCGACTCCGTCGACTCGGCTCGCACAACTGGTTTTTTAAGCGCAGCCAACGACGATGGCTACACTCCGTTCCTCTCAGCTTCCTTTTTTACTCTTCTTTATAATCGCCTGTTCCTCCCAGCTAAGCGCGTACCCCGAGGCTGGCGAATCGCCCAGAGATGGACCCTGGGCTAGCCCCTGGCGAAGGAGAATTCCTCGACGCTATTTTGTCATTTTTATTCTCCCCTGCCCGTCCCGACGTCGACGGGAGAGGTTAACTCGATCTCGAAGGATAGGACTCGAGGAGGTCCTAGTTTGCAGGAATTCCGACGTCCAGACATCGGATAGGCCAGCCTTCTTCCAACCAACCTCGCGTCTCCTTCGTCCTTTCGGGTTCCAGCCAAACGAATTGCGCGTTTACCCGATTTTGCTGGTCCCTCCAGGAACAAACGGAATAATTCCTGATTCCTGATGATGGTTAGAGGCCTCAAGCCGAAAAACGCGTCGAGTCGGACAGACCAACCTTCTTCCAAGCAACCTCGCGTCTCCTTCGTCCTTTCGGGTTCCAGCGGAACGAATTGCGCGTTTACACGATTTTGCTGGTCCTTCCAGGATCAAACGGAATAATTCCTGATTCCTGATGACGGTTAGAGGTCTCAAGCCGACCAAAGCGTCGAGTCGGGCCGACGAGGCCGCGTAAAATAGTCGAGGCCTCGGGAGTGTCGAGCAAACAAATAACGAATACGTGGAAGTTGAGACGAATCTCCGTCTTCGCGGCGGCCGGTCATCTTTTTCTCTCCTACAACGGAGGAGGCATGCCCAAGCGTGTGTGGAAAGAGTACCGTGCGTGGCACGAAGCTTGCTCACCTCAACCTCAACCTCTCTCTCCGCCCGCCTCTCTCTCTCTCTCCCTCTGCCTCTCCGTCGAACTTCTCTTCTACCCACAACTCAGCTTCTACAACTTGTGTACAATACCCAAGACCACGGAGAACGGCCGAACCGGAGTTCTCGACTAGTAAGTTAAATATCGTTCCGTTCACGCACTCTTCCGTCCCATCTTCATCGAGGTACGCTGCGTCCCACTTTTCCAGGGCCACCGACCAATTCCTTCGCCAATCGTGGTTTTAGAGCCCCGTAGGGAAGGGCCTCCATCTTCGAGATCTCGCTCCGAACGAATCGAGCTAATACGAGCACGAGGCGCAAAAGTGCGTGGGCGGTTAGCGGCTAGCCGCACCCCATGGCCCGATATCTTCTGGTGTCCATGGCGGCGTCCACGTGTTGGTGGCGCTCGAGCTGGAGCAGGGCCCGGGAAATTAGTGGTCTATTCAATTATTGTAATTTACTTCTCGACACACAAACAGCACGGAATGCCGTCTACGGGATTCGCCGAGTGGCGTCGAGACGCCCGCAACCCGCACGCACCAACGTGCGTGTGCGGTGGCATAAGCGAATTCGAGATAGCATTATTTGGCACGCGCCCACGCGCCGAACGACCGACGATGAATGGCGCTCATTTAACGGGAACCCCTCCGTAATGAGTTTACAGGGCCCGTGTACGACCGCCACCCCCGAGGGAGGTCCTTCATCCCGAAGGGTTGCCGTCTAGGTGTTGGATCTTCGACGAATCCAAGATCGAGCATCCTGAGCCCGCGACTCCTATCCCGTCGACACCCATGCGACCATTGGTACCTTTAAGGATATCCTTAGCTAGCTTTCGTCAACGGCACCCGGAAACCGTTGGAACTCACCGCGACGAAAGGGTTTTTCTCGTTCGCGCATTGACTGATCGAAGAACGATCGATATTAAGTTGGCCGCGACCTCGCACTCGCAGATGCACCGAACGAGCGGATGGGTGCGTTTTCGGTTGGACCCTCGTTTGAATAACATTGAAAAATTTCCCTAAACGGTTCCGGGCCCGCGGGGTCAGGTCTGGCTGGTTTGAATATTGCATAATAAAAGAAACACATTAACCGCGGCTGCTGCCTTGGGTGGCGGATGCGTATTCCGTGGTAGGAGGTGGGTCCCGGTGGGGCGGCTCCGCCGGGGCCCGGTCGGGGTCTCCCAGGGACTCGGGGGGCCCCATCGGGGGGCGGCAGGAAGAGCGGGCCATGCCCGAAAGGGTTCATCCGGACCCGGTCCGACGCGGACGGAAGGTGCGAAGGGGCGAAAGGGGTACTTTGGGTGACCCGGGTAGTGGTCTACCTGCTCTACCTGTTGTACCGAAAGGGCTGCGCCTCCAGGGGTGCGCTTGGAGGGGATGCACCCTGCGTTGGATAAAAATCGGGAGTCGAGTATCACGGCCGATGACCTCGATCGTTGCATCCCCTCCCCTTGAGAGCCGTCCCAATATCGGGAAACCTGGATTTCCCTCCAGGAATCGACCGGCTTCTGCGTCCTCGCGATTCCAGGAATTTCTACGGCTGCCCGTCGGCCACGAGGTTGAGTCGCTCGATTCGCGAGGAATCAAAGTGGAAAGCTCCGCACCAGGAAGCCTCCTTGTGGAGGGATCGGCTATCGCGATGACTCTCTGCCAGTTATTGGCCCTGGTGGTTATCCCCTGGATGCACCCTGCGTTGGATAAAAATCCGGAGTCGAGTATCACGGCCGATGACCTCGATCGTTGCATCCCCTCCCCTTGAGAGCCGTCCCAATATCCGGAAACCTGGATTTCCCTCCAGGAATCAACCGGCTTCTGCGTCCTCGCGATTCCAGGAATTTCTACGGCTGCCCGTCGGCCACGAGGTTGAGTCGCTCGATTCGCGAGGAATCAAAGTGGAAAGCTCCGCACCAGGAAGCCTCCTTGTGGAGGGATCGGCTATCGCGATGACTCTCCGCCAGTTATTGGCCCTGGTGGTTATCCCCTGGCGTCTAATAAATTGGTCCCGGCCGGAGGAGCGGGCGCGTAAGTGGGTGCGTGCGTGTGGCAAGGTGTGCGTTAACGGTTAGAGCGGCCCGCGAGAGTCCCGGTGAGGCCAACCGTCAGGAATGTGGACGCTCGCGTGGCCCGCGTACGACCGTCTCTCTTCTCTTCTTCCCTCTCCCTTCTCTTGGCCTCTTCTGCCTCCGCCACCATGGTCGCCACCTCCGCACCGGTGTCACCACTTATTCGACGACTCGTCACACTCGGCGTGCCCAAGGATGCCGCGAGAAGGACGCCCGCAGAAACCAGTCCCTGGGCACGCCCGCGTTTCGCCGATTTTCCAACTCGACTCATGGGACACTGGACACGTTGCGACACCCAGAGACTCGAAAAGGACGACCCAGGCGATCGTTCGTCCTTTTTGGAATTTCTTTCCTTTTTTTTAAGGACGCGCAAGTACCGAGCCCTGGGGCCTAGACCCGACCCGTTCCTCCGGGATTTCCAAACGGCAGGTTTTCGAATTTTCTCACATTTCGAGAAAAGGACAGACCCCTCGAATGGCGCTCCTTGTCTGGCACCTGTGTGCCTCTTTCTCCCCGACTCGGTCCCTAAAAGTGCACCTTTCCGACCGCGTCGTTTCGAAATACGTCCCTCTCCCGTAATGCTGGATTCTCCTTTTCTCGTTCACTGGGTCACTCGAACGCGTCCCGTGACTCCTTCACGCGTAAACACCCCAAGCAATATTTCGGTCGCGCATGCGCGACTAGCCGATGCACAGGTGAGATAGTGCCGATTGCACGGAGCGTCTCCCTCCGTGAATTAAGGCATTGTCACGAGTACTGACACCTAAAGAGCAACCGGTTAGGCAAATTGAATAGCCATTGAATATTCTAACATTCAAATAGACATCAGTCGCTAAATATTCAGACCAGAACTGCCTCGTAAATCACTGAACCTCCCGCGTTTCCTTTCATGAAATCATCGGCAAGGAGCCCGGGGCTCCGAGGTGAAAAAGTGCAGACAATCGGTGGAGGTCGGTCGATAATGGAGCGAGGAAAAAGCCTGCCTAATTCCCGGGGAGAGTCGCGGGATAAGTGCGTGCGATCGGTCGACGGAAACCGGAAGTCCCGTCGGGATCACCCGAGGTCCATCTCGAGGGCGCATTCGGCCGGACGGTGGCGTCGCGGCGCGCGTAACAGGTTCATATCTCGGATTAGCATAATCATTATAAAGCCGCGATGAATTATTTATTTGTCCGGGTGAAGCGCGCGTGCCGAGACGAGGGAAACGCGGCCGGAGCGAGACGGCAGGAGAAAAAAAGGCGAGCGAGAAACAAACGGGCGGCCTACAAGTGTACCATCGAAAGGTGGTCCTTTTCTCCGAGTGGCGAAGGATCCTTCCTCCGGTCCTCTGGCCGAGCGCGCCGGCCAGATTTGCATATTACGTCTAGTCCCGACATTATGGTAGCCGTCCACGCGACGCCCCGGTGCATCGCATTAATTTTTGATCCCGCGCGACAAGCGGGATTGCGACCTCGGCATCCAATTACGGAAGGAGCAAAACATTGCCCACGTGGTTGGTCGCGTACCTCGCGTCCCTCGGCGTCTGCCCTAGTGTTCCTTCGGGAATGGAATCGCGAAATGAGTCCCGAGTCCATCGATTCGAGCCCTGCTCGCCTTTGGGCGCTCTCGGGGAAGGCGCAGCGGGCTGAGTCGCTCGACGCTGCCTCGCCAAGATGGATCTACCCCGGGAGAAGGGTTGAAACGAGCGAAAATCCGTTGGGCAATTATCTCCGCAACCGTCCTTCCTCTCGGACACGGAACTCTCTGGGAAAGGTTCGATTCGGCGGAACATCCAGGCGGAAGGAGGCTCCCCCCAGGGTCCTGATAGGCAAAGCAGCTATCCCCTGCCGACTTTCCCACGTCCCGGCGGCAAGGTGTCGCGGCGGGCCCCGTCTCATAGAAACCCGCGGATGATCAGCCGGTCCAGGTCGAACGTTTGAATAGGAAGAGCCGCAGGTAATGCCCCGTCTCTCTCCCCCCATTTGAATATAGCCGGCAGCACGGGTCCGCGTTGCATATTTAAATTAGGGGTCCTCCGGGCGCAACCCTTCTTCGATCTGGAACAATAAAGGGAGAGCTACCCCGTGGCCTCGGCCCTGGCCGGTGGCGCGGATCCTTCTCGGCTCCGGCTTGCACCTCAGGTAAGTGCGATTTTGCATACATCTCCATACGTTATCCCGGCGCACGTTGGAGCGTTTAAAGGTCCAGGTGGGGAGGGGAAGGCACCGGAGGGAGAGGGCCGGTGTCATCCCTATGGGAAAGTGTATGCAAACCATCGCGACCCTTGCCTCCGCGAGAGAGATCATGCCCCGTAGATAGATGGTCCTATCCTTCCAGGCGAAAGACGCGCAGGACCCCTTCCCCTCCCGACTTCCTTCCTCTTCCTAGCCCACCGGCCCGAGACAATCGGCAAAGCGTAAAAAGCCTCCGAGCGTCTGTCCCTGGATTCTCATACCGCGATCCTGCCCGATCCTGGGCCGTGCATATCCGATGACGACCCACCAGGTTTTCCGTCTCCCTCCTCCAAAGTAACCTCCTATAGTTCCGTCTCGCTCTGCCCCATTGTCACGCAAAACGGCACCTCGCGCGTGCCCTCGCGAGTTTTTCTCAACCGTCGGTCTTTTTTCACGTTTCGACGTACGTTACTTCGGGTAGCGAGGCGGCCAAAGGACGTGGGACGATGCTCTCGCAGGATCCACCTTTTTAACGGCTGCCGGCCAAAGTGGAGCCAGGATGGAGATCCGGCGTCCTGGAGACTTCATTCTGGGAGGACTCTGTGGGCTTTGGACGTGCTAAGTGCTTAATCGACCGCTAATCGTTGGTTAAATCCCGCGTTTCGAGGACCCCATGAAACCTTCTTTGGGTTCGACTCGAACCGACTAACGCCACCCTGATACGTATCGATAGGAAAGTCTCAGCGACCTCAGGTGATCTTTGGTCATCCCGAGGTCGTTCTTCCATCGTTTGACGGTAAAAAAATCATGCACCCAGACCTCGTCACCTGTTGCATCGGGAGGCCTAATTGCATTCCGTTTTTTGCCCGGAATTCAAACCTCGCCGTCCGCACAGGTGCGAGTCGGGGTACTCCGCCTCACCTGACGGAACGGAAAGCCACATACCCATCTCGTTCCTGGCTCATTAGTATACCGAGGAGAGAGAGAGAAAGCGGACGAGCACCCTAGGAAGGTCGCGGGCGAGGACCACCACTCTCGCTCGCGTTAGGCCCCGCACCAGGAATCCTTGCATGTCATTAGAGCCGCTTAAAGGCCGGACCGACCTAACGGCACGCACTCGCACGTTTGCGTGGATCCTTGGAAAGAAGTTCCCGAAGTCTCCTCCTCGTCCGTTCCCCTTGTAGTCGCGTGCCGACCAACCTATGACGCCGATGTTGCGGCTCATGCCGAGCTATGCTAATGTTGCCGCCAACTTGTCGTCTCGATGCCGTTGCGCTTGCGCAAGTGCGCACCTGGGAATTAATTCCTCTTCTTGCACCGCCACGACTATCCGGTCGAGTCTTCGAGACTTATCAGGAAAGATAAGGACCGCGGAAGCCACTCGTCTCCTCTCCTGGAGACTATGTCTCTGGACCCTGCTTAGAACGGACCGACTAAGGTCGACCATGGTCTTCCTTCAATTTCCGCTATGGGGAACACTTCTTGAAAAAATCAAGTCTTGGAGACTTATCAGGAAAGATAAGGACCGCGGAAGCCACTCGTCTCCTCTCCTGGAGACTATGTCTCTGGACCCTGCTTAGAACGGACCGATTGAGGTCGACCATGGTCTTCCTTCAATTTCCGCCATGGAGAACACTTTTTAAGAAAGCTCAAAGCAAAGGAATACCGCATTGAGAAAATAAGTATTCATGGAATCGAAGGAACATTTCAATAAACAGCACCAAAAAGATACTTTAATTCAATGAATGGTCGTTTCAGAAGTGAAAAACAAATTGTCAGAATTTCGAGGGAACGTTGGATCCGATTTATTCCAGTCAGATTCTTCGAATTAATAATTGCCACTTTTCGAGGAAATATTTCCCTAGTTCGATGAAATTCTCTTCTCAATGGAGAAGCGAAGGCAACGTTCTTTCTGGATCTCCCCGCTTTCGCGGTCATTACCTACGGCTTGTTACCCAGAGGATGGATATAACTGTGGAAGTGAATTCGTTATTTACACCTCCTCCTGTTATTTATAATTTCAGGCGTTATCGCCACCTCGCCAGGGTATGATTTACTCGGCAAGGATGTAATAGCCGGGGATTAATGATTCCCAGTTTTCCTCTGGCGTTTCAACTTCTTGTACCGATTAAGGTTTCCGGAGGAGAGCGTACGTAATTGACTCCTAGGTGTTAACTGGCAAATTCATTATCCATTCCTTCTCGTACGCCCGCCGAGGACTTTAACACCTAGACGCATTAGATCGTCCGCACTTTGACCGCTTTCCTTCTCGTTGAATTCCATCTACACCGCGGAACGACATCCCGAGCCACCGTACAAAGTGTCTCTTTAAAAGGACAAGGCAAGAAGGTAATCGTACGGATGTTAATTAGCGGATTTATTATTTGCATCCAACATATACGAGCGGTAGCTGCCTCGAGGGTATGATTTACGCGCGGAGGATGCGTCCGGTCTTGCACTTACCCATGTACTATTTCAACTTTTTGCGCGGATTACGCTTTCCGCCGCGGAGGTACGAGCGTGTAACCGACTCATTAGCGTTAAATAGTGTAGTCGGTTATTTATGCCAGGATATTTAAGCCTCCTGTACACGAGCCGTCAGGGGCGCGCGACTCGGAATCGGAGGTTATGGATTACTCCCGGTACCGACGCAACACCCATTACGGGTGTCGAGAAATCGGAGGGGACCCCAAAGGAGAAGACGTTCCCACGTTGGCACAGGAACCAGAAGACCAGGGGCCAAAGCGGTCCGAGGGCCGAAGATCGCGCAAACACTTTGGAGAAGCGGCGCGAAGGCCACGCGTGTCTTCGGGCCCCTCGCGACTACCTACTGGGCCTGCAGGTGCGGAGCCAGGCGCACGCGTGTGCGTACCCGACGAAGCTAGGTCAGCTAGGTCCTCGCGTGTATGGGTCAGCCTAGGCTGATGATCGTCTGTAGCCCCGGGGCCAGCTGAAACTCGGCTCCCCCACCACGTCGGGCCCCTACTCCCACTCCGGGCCCGAGCGGCGGGACTTTAACTTTGGCGCTCCGCGACCACCTTTGCTCCCCGTGTAACTACACGCGTGCACGCATCGCCCGGCCGAGGCAATTCTTTAAGGAAACACCTACCAGGGGAATTAATTCCCAGGAGGGGGGAATTAATTCCCCCTTCCTGGGAATTAATTCCAGGAGGAGGGAAAGGGGAAAAGCTTACGCCTCGCCGTAAGCAAATGGGAACGCGGAGATAAATCCCTGTCGATTGGGTTTCACGATTAAACTGGAACGTCCCGACTGGTTTGGCAGAATTAGATGATGGGTTAATCAGGCCACTCGGGTGCGCGATAAAGGCGGTTTATTGGGTGGAATTCCCTGTGAAATCTTGGACCCTGTTGCGATCGCGGTTTTTTACGGAGGGGCGTATTTAGGACTGATTGCGCGGAATCGGACGGGATTTTCGACGGTTCTTGGGATCGGGATCGAGATGTCTAGAGAATTGATGCGGGGAAGGAGACCCGGAGTCTCGGGGACGAGTTTCGAGGCGGATTCTTCGCGCTTGTTTGCCCAGCTATTTAGGCGACGCTGTGGGCCTGGGCCCTAGGTGCCGCGCCTCCACCTCGGCGGCGCGACGCCAAGCGACGCGGCCGTGTTTGCCTTTCGAATTATATAAAATTAACACTTAACAAATTAAACAAATCCCGGCGTTCAGGCTCGCCGGCCGTGCGTACCGGTAGGGGCAAATATTGCGTGGATAAATATTTTTGCTTCTGAAAGGGTCCACTGTGTTGCCTGTCCCGCTCCTTCGCCGAGTCTTCCGTTGGTGTCGCCACTTATTCCCCTTTCCTCCGCGAATCCTCCACGCTTATTTCCCGATACGACGAAATTGTTCATCGACGAATTTAATTACCGATCGGGTGGATGGATGGATGACCCGAAAACGGGGGGACTCTCGCCATAAAAAAAGAAAAAGTAGAAGACGCTGCAAGTGCAACCGATGTTAACCTCAGCGACGAAGTCGCCGTAAGACGGGCCAAGGCTGGACGTATTGTGAGGTGCGTTTCTTTCTTTTTCTTTTTTGTTTACATCTTTTTCCCGAACTCCCGTCACCTACATACAAAGGAAACAATAATTATCGCCTGGAAAGGCAGAGATTCTTCTCGGGCTCTTTTCCGATTATCTTCGGTATCGACGGTCATGTGGAGCTCCGAGACCGTGGGTCCAGGAAAACGTATCTCGACGTTACCGTTCGCCTTCGGCACTCGCTACGAGGTTTTTATGAGTAACTCGTAACGACGTGAGATAGTCGCTAAAAATAGTCCTCATCGCTAGCGTGAAAAATCACATCTTTTATCACCTATTAACTTCTCCGGTTAAACAAGCTGCAGGGAAACGGCCCCCTAGCTTTCGACGAATCCGAAGCTGCGATCTAACTAGTCCCATGGCCAAGCTAGCGAAGGAAATTTCAATGGGTCCTATTGAAAGCTTTTCCCGAAACGGGACCAAGGAAGTTCTCGAGGTCCGTTCGGGTCAGAGGGTGGAGGAGCGATCGGTTCCGCAGCGCTTCCGGACGGGGTCCGTTCAGGGCCCGAAACCACCAACGAGGGCCCATGGTGAGCTCTACACTCCGCCAAGATGGTGGCTCGAATAAGTCAACCCGGCTTTATTCTTGCCTCACGGATATTCTTTATAGCAGACCCTGTGCCCCTGGCGGGCCCCGACAGTGGGCCCCCCATTCGGCTGTACGTTATGTACGCAAAAGCGGCCTGTACGAAGTACGAGAGGCCAACTGGCTCCGGTACAAGTGGGGGCCCGTGTTCGGGGCCTTACTTATTGGACAGTTTACACGCCACGCCGTTTCCATATTCACGACATACTCGGGCCCAGACGGGCCCCAGCCTGGGGCCCGACGGGCTCCGGGGAAGGTCCGACACGAGGCATCATCCGAAATGACGGACTCTGATTGTGGAGGACTTCGCTCCGGGACCGATCCAAGGACGATTTTTTCAGGCTATTCCTGGGCCTAATTCCACCTATCTCCGAAGGAGGACGTTCGGAATATGGAACGACTCTTACTTTCCTCGAAGGGTCTCCAACGAGCGTCATTGAGCGCCCAAAATCTTAGACGCGACGTCCTGGGTCCTCCTCGTTTCCGTAACCGCGACTCTCCGCAAGAATTAAAGTGACATGAAAGGGTCATTTTATATATATATATATATTTTTATTATATATATAAATGTGAAAATATGGATAAAACTTTTCTCCAAACTGGGTGCACCGAATGATCTGAAAGTTTAACACGTGATTATGGAGGCCCTAAGGAAGAACGCGATACTCGTAAAATGACATTTTTCAAGAAAAAAAAAATGTCCCTTTTGGTTCTTCCTCGAGATAGATACAAATTTTCAATTGCGAGAAATGAAATTTTACATCGCGTCCTTCCTTAGGGCCTCCATAATCTCGTGATGAGGTTCCAAATGATGGGATGCGCCCGATTAGGAGAAAACTTTTATCAACATTTTGACTTTTCGGTACGTACATATGACACTTTCATATCACCTTAAGAGCTTCGAGATGGTGGAACGTTTTTTCGGCTTATAAATTTGGAAAAGTGTAAACAATACGAGGCCCCGGAGGCTGGGCGTCCCGTGAGGTCGCCAATAATTCTCAGGGATCCTTGCGTCTAATGATATGCGTGCAAAGTTTATTCCGTCCGTCAATTCATACGTCACGGTTTATTGTATGCGGCTTAAGGTACGACACCGAGGACCCCGTGCATCAAGAGCAAGAGAGGGCGAGAGCGAAACGGACGATCGGGGACCGGCTTTGCATAAAAATACAGAGTGATTGGGTACTTTAGAAAATTTAAGTGCTATAGATTACCCACCATGGGCGAAACAATGAGAGACCGTAGGCAAAGGCGACGCCTTGCCCGCCATTGTTGCGTTTCGGATGGTTGGACCCGACCGTTACCGAAGAACGCTTTTCTGAACGCGTCTTTGGCCCAAACTCTTGCCTCGAATATACGTTGGAACCGCTCCTAGTGATGTACCCAGCATCAGCTGTTTAGAGCAGTCTGGAGGATCGACTTTCGGAGTACTCCAGAGCAAAGCGCCCATCTTGATCGGGGACAAGAGATGCGACTCGATTATCCCGTCGAAAGGGGTGGGTGGTCCCGGGCCAGAAATTGTCGGAAAATAAGAGGCGTCAAGAGGTGGCGGAGTCCTTTCTGGAATTGCCCTCGTCACTCCGGTTAGAGGATTCCACCGCCTAATGCAGCCCCGGGGGAAGATGGCCCGAGACAACCCCCGCCACCCCGGGCGAAGGGCAGAACCGGAGATGATTATCGAGGCGTATAGGAAATTGAAAGGGTGTTCCTCTAAGGAGGTGTCTATGGCGGATGTGCCATAGACTTTGGGCGGATTTCTCCGCGGGGTGGCTGGCCTCCTCGACTTATGGGGTCCCCGGGCGTCTCGACGCCCAGAGAGACACCCACGCGGAGATGAGGACCGTCGATAGCCCCTGGCCACCTCCGGATAATGGGTTCACGGGGGTTCCGCGGCGTCTCGGCCGCGTCTCGGGTCGGTTCCGATGTCGGTACTCTGCCATAACCGCTGAAGGAGAGCCAATCAGCGATCGTTGGGTACCGGTTAGGGCGACGTCAGGTGGATCGGGTCCCTGCCGGGATCGATATCCCGAAGAGGCCCTATCGATCATCGGGGCTGCCCCTGCGGATCGCGGGATCGCCGGATGCAGGCGGTTATGGCCGCGGTGTATTTATGGCATGCCCAGAGAGAGAGCCAATGTATGCAACTTTATGAAAGGCCCAGGATGGAAGGCGCGCCATGGTTGGAGTTTCGCTCGGTCCTGCCACGGAATTTTTCTTTTAATTTCCCTCGTCCCTTTTCTCTCCCTTTCTGGGACTCGACTCCGCCGTTCGATGAACTCGGGACCCAATTGCCATTCGCGGCACGACGTCTCTTGTGCATCGAAAAGCGAAGTAGCTGCAAACCTCGGGTCTCCCCGTGTTTCGAAGTTCGCCTATGTGGATCCTTCGTGAAAAGAGAAATCCGCGGAAGACTTTATTTCTGGTCATGAGCACCGATCTCTCCGAGTCTCTTCTTCTTTCCACTTTGCCTATTTTCTCCAAGCCAAGGGTCTTCGCTGACCAAGCCTTGGGCGATCGGTGGCCAGTCTCGATTACCAAACTGGACACGGATTCATCCCGTCGAACGTCCTCGTTCGTTACGACTGGACCCAGGTCTTGGGTAGTCGCCGGTTCCTGGCCAAAGGACAAGGACAACGGTCCATACACGCCTACCGGTTGTCGGAGGGAAAGAGAGAGAGACTAAGCAAGGTTAATCTCTACTTATAGGAACGAGGCTTGCGTAAGCCAGTCAGAATGGGGCACCGGCTCCTTTCGGCCGCCTTGCCCTCGTCTTCGGGTTCTACTCTCGAGTCGTAACTCCGGTTGGCACTCCTGAATCGCCGTTTACGTACCTCGAGTTATAGCGCGGTCTGTCGTAACCTCTCGTTTCTGAAATTTTGGCTGGTGGGGACCAGCCGAGACGAAATCTCTAATCCCGGGGCCAAAGGGTCCTTCCCGGGTAACCAGCGACCTCCATGCCGTGGACGATAAACGGAACGATTCCCTATCACTGGGATCGTCGATCTCTGCCGAGTCGCCCTCGACTACGTTCAACGGCTCCTTCGCTCATACCGATAACGTATCTCATGGTTCTGGAATTCCTTAACACGTTGGACTACAATTACACTCGATCACCTTGCCGCGCCAGTGCACCTCCAGGGAAAAGTCTGCCACCGTGAAACGTAACCAGCTGTATCCTTAGAAGTAATCCCGAAGGCGGTAATCGTCGTTGAGGTCGACGTCGAAACGTGGTGTGAGCTTCCCAGGTGCAGGCTCGGCGGCTCCCGAAGTCGGGAACGAGCCAGGAAAGCAGGGGCATTAACTACACCCTGAGCTATTGTTCCGTTTCGTTTCGTTCCCCGAGCAACCCCCGCCTTACATCCCCGCGCAGGATCCCGAGCGTAGAAGTTATCATGTCGGCTATAAAACAATACGGCCCTGTTACCCAGAGAGAGAGAGCATATTGCGGTTATTGTTAAGCTTAAGCTCCAGCAGGCCGACCGGCTGGTTCGATGTTTCTCCGGTTTACCGTGGAAACCGGAGTTCCTTAACCGCCGACCATCATCTAGATCCTCGCCCGCTGCCCAATGCCATCAGCTCCCTTCGCGTTTACGCCGGTTAAACCCCACCCAATGGGCCAACTTCTGGACATCCTGCCTCTAACCGTGCACCAGGCGATCGGAAGTCCTGAAATTCGAGTCTCGAGCCTTTGGACGACGGATACGATGGATTGACAGTGGTCGGAACGCCCTGTCGAACGAGCCGGGTTGCAGGGTATCGGGACGAAATCCTTTTAGGAAGGAGGCGAAGGTACACTTCTGGGACTCGACTCGAGGAACGGGAAAGCGGAGGTGTTCCTGCCGGGGAAAGGAATACGCGCCCGGCGAACATAGTGATTTTTTTATTGGCTTCCTCGCCTCCGTCCCTCTCCGGCAAGGAGATCGCACAGCTACAGGGTTCCCGACCTATTCCGGAATCTCCCCGAGGTTCCGCTGCGACGGGGTGTCTCGCGATTTATGCAAAATGGTACGCGGCTCCCGAGGGAGCTCCTGGGGCAGCCCTCCACCCGACGTTGGATGGGAAGGCGGGATGAACGCACCAAACCCCTCGTGGAGACGAGCTGCCAGGAGCGAGGACCTCCAGCGGTGAGATGTAGAACTTCGCGTTCCTCTTTTCGCGTCTCCGCGGGTGCTTCTCGCATATACGGGAAGACGCTCGATTCCTGGCCGCGATCCCGGGAATCGATCGCCTGCCCACGGATCTCGGGCGTCCAAACGAGAGGCAAATAGCCGGCCAAAGGGGCAGAATGGAGCGAAAGGGAACGTCCGATTAGAATACTTGGGGGAGGGGATTGTACATTTTGACTCGGGCACGTGCGCCTCCTCGCAAATGGACGCCCAGTGGCGGATGATCGAGGGCCCGTGAATCATTTAATTTAATAACCTCGTGGGGGTTAATAGAGGAGATAAAAGTGACTGCGACCGAGAGTCGGGTATAATATTCGCAGCAGGGGACGCTCCTACAGGTCTCCGTGGAATTAACGATTCGACCACCTCCCCCTAAACAGTCCCTCCCCTGAATCAGGCTCCAAGGTTCCTCGGGACGCCCGAAAGCCCCGAAATTCACCCAAAATTCGCCCCGCCTCGGGAAATCGGTAAATCTCGCGAGGGGTGGATTAATTTCGGGCGACTCTTTAAAACGTCCCCGCGACTGCCAGAAGGGGGAGACCAAATGCGTTCGTCGCGACCGATTTAATTTCATAAACCGCAACTGTTGCCTCTATTCGGTCCTCCGGCACTAACCGTTATGCTCCATTCCATTTCGGAACCTACCCCGCACCCCTCGGGCGTTTCTCAATTTAAGGGTGGATTACCGGCGAAGGGAAGCTCCTGAACTCCTAGTCAGCTTTTGGCTCGCCTTTTCGACCGATATAACGCAGACCTCGTGCTCTCTGCTTCTTATCACCGCTTCTCGACCTCCACCTTCGGATCTATATCGATCTCTGAACGCTAAATCGCTAATTTCCTTACGGAAAAACCTATAACCAGAGAAACGGAGGTTTCTGATACCACGTCGCTTGACCATCGATCATGACCTCGAGGCTGGAACGACGTCTAGGATCACGGGGAGTTTCTCTTTTGGTAATTTTGACGCGCCGCCATATTAACGATACTCCAATGATACGAGGTCCCCGAGGAGCAAAAGTGTCCCTCGGCTCATTGTATGCAGATGAAGAAGGCAGGGCGACAATGACTACGCGGGTCCACCCGGGGCGCCCTCTTTTGCCACTCTTTCTCTCCAGACGCAACGTTCTCCTCCTATCCTCTCCGACATCGTTTCTCCTTCTTCAGCGTAGGAATGCCGCGCTGGAGACATCGACCATGGCTACGTGGTATCGGAATAATTTCAACGGCGACGCCGGTTTCGGTACCGCCGGTATATGGTTGTACCATCCACCAATCGCGAACGGTGCCCCGACACCGTTCCCCGTCGAGCACCATCTCCGGCACGTTCCCTGGCACCCCCTACGGACATTTATGTATATGGTCTCGCTTAACCCACGAGTACCACGTGCTCATACATTAAGGTGTCATCGGCCGTAACCGTGAGCGATCGACGGGACCAAGGTCCTGGCCAGAAGACGAAGGACCCCCACGATCCGGCCCATCATCCTTCTTCCCGAGTTTGCTCGGACTCGATTCGAGTTTCCTCGCCGGAATACTCAAATTCGGAACTTTTCCAGGACTTTTTTGGGCCGATTTGAGACGCTGACACCTGGGGTAACTGTCTAGTTATCCGGTGTCGTTTGTAGGGGGTTGTTCGTTGCACGGAGGGCAAGTAACGGTCGTCCTCGCCTCCTTCGGCGCCGTGTCTACAGCCACGCAAAGGATACACGTGGTGCATCGGTTGCTCGTCAGAAGACTCGATTCGAGTCAAATTCGGGACGTTTCCAGGGCTTTTTGGTCTGATTTGAGGGCCGAGGGGTAACTGTCTAGTTATCCTGTGTTCTTTGTAGGGGGTTGTTCGTTGCGCGGAGGGCAAGTAACGGTCGTCCTCGCCTCCTTCGTCGCCGTGCCTACAGCCACGCGAAGGATACACGTGGTGCATCGGTTGCTCGTCGGAAGACTCGATTCGAGTCAAGTTCGGAACTTTTCCAGGGCTTTTTTGGTCTGATTTGAGGGCCGAGGGGTAACTGCCTAGTTATCCTGTGTTCTTTGTAGGGGGTTGTTCGTTGCGCGGTGGGCAGGTAACGGTGGTCGTCGCCTCCTTCGACGCCGTGCCTACAGCCACGAGGATGGATACGCGATGCGGTGGATCGGTAAACCGGTCACGTAGTGCTCGATGAATGGACCCGCCGAGTCGAGCCTGGAGCCGGGAATTGGCTACTGGGCATACCACCGACCACCTACCCCGCGCCGCCGTGGCTTTAGCCACCCCGAGCGAGCTGAAATTACTCAGGGGTGCTCAAAGCGATCCAAGCACAGCATCATCGACCCCGTTCGATCGCCGAATCCGTTTAAATCCACGAAACGACGGGGAACGCAGGAACTCGTCAACGTGGCTCTATACCAGCCGTGATCGCAACGTCGACCTATGAGGGGTTGATTTCTTCGCTCTTTATCGAAATCGCCGAACGACAAGGGACGCGTTTTGAAAATGGAGGAATTCCTAGTCGGTTGTGTTCGATGGTGACCGAGAACGCAACGTCGAACCATGGGGGGTTGATTTCTGGGGCCGGGAAGGGTAGAACCGAGAAGCGGGAGGCCGAGGGTGTCATGGGACGCAGGACTGGTCGCCTCACACTTAACTCGGGATTTGGGACTCGGGGGTAGTTAACCCTCGGGATGGGTTATGAAATGACTTTATGGTAGATCAGAGGCTTGCTTTAGATTGCGCAAAGGGGTACGAGGGCGTAACGCGCGACCGGGGTTGCACTTCCACCCCATGGTCTGCCGATTACGGGGGCGCGAGGGATGCGGTCCTCGCAGGGGTGACAACGACGTCGACGAGGACGTCGGAAACCCCATTTCCCCGGGATCGCCCATTGGCCCTTCCGATATTTCCCTGGAAATTCGAGAAATCGTTTCCGAAGATTCGCGCCCACTTGTCGCTCCATCGCTATCCAAGGTGTGACCCTTTGAACGATATCTGCTTCGCTTCAGCAATTCCCACCCTCTTCCCCCTACCTTATACTCTCACATTCTTGCAAGTTTACTCATTGCATCGATATTTTTTCCAACTACCGCGATAACGTACCAACTTGCCACGATTTATCCATTATGTCGACATTGCGCGCTCTCCGTCTGTGGGGAGTCTCCAGGGTCGGTGCAGAAATCTGCAGCAGCCGTTGCCCAGGACTTTTACAGCACTCGAGGGTTGGGAAAGCTCCCGGGAGCTCGGCCTGGAATTAAAAAACGAATCTCGGAAGTAAATCAAGCTAAACTGTCAACCCAACGTCGCGAGGTCCTTCGGCCCCTGCCGGGTAAACTTCAACCCTTCCGCGTTAATTGCGGATCGCAGATGCGAACAACGGCGTCCATTTGCCGGCCCAGCACTCTTTCTTTAAGTTTTTCTTTCCCGCTCCACGGTCTATTTTCAAGCGATATTTCAACAGACTGGATGATTTGTCTATGGCTGCTTAGTTAATCCGACTGTCGGCCGTTTCCACTGTGCAAGGAAGTCTCCATCGGGACCGGAAGGGTGTCTAGAACCTTACCGATGTTGCCAGGAAGAACCTAGGGCCTTCCCTTGTCCCGCCACCATGGGACGAGCTAATTTTTCCCCCTGACAAAGTTTGCCCCCTTTATGCCCCCGTAAAGTCGGGTTCCTCGTTCCCGACGCTGCGTTTCCACCCTCGGGTTCTCGGCTCGTCGATGCCCAACAATGCGGAAAAGCGGCCCCGTAACTCTTTCCGTGGACATTACGCCCTGGTTCCGAGAAAAAGGAAGACAAGGCGTCATTACGGAGCCAGAAAGAGACAGCTCGAGGGCGGGGGTCGCGGGGCGGAGAGAGAGGCGAGATCCTCCGGCTCGGTGGAAACTGCCGCGTAAACGGGCCCCGATGTGAACTACATAATGGCGAGTCTGGTACATAAAATAGGAGTCTTTATTACTACCCACTTACTCGGCTACAACGTTTAACATTGATTTAATTACAACTCGATCGTATTATCCACTACGGGTAATCATAATAGTTTCGCACTGGCGTAATGCTCGGCCTCCTCGCCGGAGGGAGGGAGGGAAACGCTAATCTCGCTCCTGGATTAGCCCGGCGTGCCGTCCACTAATGCCGCAACCTGCGAACAAAAAGTAGAAAACGCACAGATAAATATTCATAGTCGACCGAGTCGAGCGTAACTATGATATAGAGCCTTCGGTCGACTATCGGAGGGAAAATGGCCGACAAGGTCGCCAACGTGGCGAGGATTTCGCACGCCGTCGAACTACTCGTTACCTACATCCTAACTACGTCACACCTTAAATCCAAATATTCATCAAATCCATGCACTTTTAGTCGACAAGATGACAGTACGCCCCGTTTAAAAAAAAAAAAATTCATACACTGATAGTACATAAGATTGCAGTAAAATTATAAATTTGATGCCTTAATCGACCCCGGGAGGCGGATTTGGATTTGGCGCGACACTCGAAATATTGATAAAATCCACGGACTTTTAGTCAACAAGGTGACAATAGAATACCATGCCCGAGTATAACTTTGAAGAAAAATGTTATAAAATTGTAACATTCTTTTTTCGACGCTCGATTGGATTTAGCTTTTTCCAAAACGAGGCGTGGAGGTTAGGAAAGCAGTGGGAAGATGAAGACCGAGAGAGATCCTCGGTTTGGCTCCGGATGCTGGAGGGTTCTTCGGGGATCTCGCTCCTGGGGGATATCTTAGAGAGGCGATCTCCGGGGCAGGGGAGGCGACGGGGAGGAAAAGAGAGGAGAGGCTTATTAATTGGCTACACGATAAAACGGTGTTAGTCCCCATCGGGCGGATCGCCGAGGACCCCCTCCGGTTCCTTAAGATATGGGGCCACGCGACTTCTCGACGCATCCGTATGCGTGTTCGCGCATTAGCCGAGCCGCGGAATGCGTTTTTCCCTTCCTCTCTTTTCGCCCGGATGGAGACTCGAGACGTCCCCGATGTCGGGTCGGGTCGAATCTCGCAATTGGCGGAACCGAGGTCGACGTCGCAAATTCTACGTCGTGTGACGTCAAAGGCAAATCGGTTGCCACAGAATGAAATCGGCGGTATTCCCCCGGGAATCGTTTCCACCGATTTCCGGGGTAGTACCGCCCTCGCTTTGAACCGTAAAAGCCCAAGCGCGTTGATACCCCGATTCCTATAAAATCCCCGAAGTTAAGCAACACGAGGTGCGGCTCCTCCTCGGATGGGTGACCGTCAGGGAGGCATCACGGTGACATGGTATCAGGCCTGATACCGGGCTATAATTCCACCCCAGACCCGCCCAAATACGGAAATCCTCTTTGAATCGCTGACTAGGGCAAAAGTCGACCGAAGGGGCCTCGAATGATAAGAGGTCAATTTCCGAGTCGAGAGGTTGACAACGTCCCTGATGTGTCCGGAGGCATAATTCAATTCCGGGCCCCTGGGTCCGGCGATTAAGCCTTGTATCGGCTGGATATGTACTTTTTCTTTATTATGATTGTTCTTTATCGAGCTCGTATCCAGCTCGGACCTCGGTGAGGTCGGGCATTTAATTTACCTCGGACCTACGCCGTGTCGATGGCGTATCGTGTAATGCTCCGGCCTTTTTCTCCTCCCTTCCTCTCGTTTCCTCCACCACCACCGAAGTGAGTACGAGCCGGAGCTATAGGCCGTAAGGGCTAACAAGGCGATTACTCATGCCCACCATAAGAAGAAGTTACAAGCCGGATTCGAAGGTTTATTGCGGCAAATGGCGAAATTTGTACCCCGCTAACGATCGACGCTGCTTTTTGCAGCGTCTGTCGCGGCCGCCTCTTCGGCCCGTGGACGGAAAGAGTCTCTTCGGTGACCGTTTTCGCATCTCTTGAGGCCCTTGAGGAAACTGCTCCCCCTGGGGATCACTTTAAACGGATCCTCAGATTTGATATAAACCTACGGCTTACCAATTCCGTGACCAATTAATCTTGCTAAATTGGGAAAATAGATCTCGGTACGATACTCCAGCTAAAGGGACGAGGCGACGAACGCTCATCACGGGGAATTGCGGCCGTCCCCTTACGCGATCACGCGGCAATTTGATAATCGAGGAAACGGCAATCTCGCGGACTGCGCGGATTTGATCTTTTTATCCTGAGGTCGAATCCGCCCTGGCTTTATTCCCCGTTACGCGCGCGTACGGATCGTTGGCCCAGGAGACGAGGGAGGAGGCCGAGAAAGAGAGAGGCCGGCTCTGGCAGAGCTCAGGTTCGAAGGAAGGTCTAATTAGATTTTAAGTGAGAAATTGAGCCTGCCGGCAATTTTAAGGAAGCTGAACGCCGCCCTGATTAATATCATTATGCGCTGCCCCTCTGCCGAGCGAACTTCTCCGGTGCACTGGCGGTGCATCGCTGCTGCACCGACCCAGCCTCCATCTCGGAGTAAGTCGAGGTCGAGGGAATTCACAAATCCCAGGTCTCGACCCGCAAAGGCATTAAGGTGGTCTGAAAGTGGAAGACGAAGTCAAAGAGGTCTCGTTCATGAAACACTTCCCCGAGCTGGGTGCACCGAAACGTTTCAAACTGAACAGCGTCAATATGGAGGCTATAAGTAAGGACCTGATACCCATAAAATTGCAATGGTTTAAAAATTTATTTATAGATATTTTTGAAATTTTGTATGAAATTTCACAGGTGTCAGGACCTTCCTCATAGCCTCCATGTTCACGTTATGAAGTCTGAAACGATTCGGTACCCCCAGTTCGGAGGAGAGTCAGATACGAGACCTCCTCGACGGCACTTTCGTCCCGCCTTAACTCTAGAGGTGAAAAATTGTTGGATTTCGGGATTCCTTGGATCCAGGATTTTTTCGTAAGCGAAACTCTCGAGAATATCGAGATGAAGTAGAATCTGGTAACTGAGCTGAAGGTTCGGCGACGCCTACTATCGATTCTAATCTAGTCGTACCGATTTCGTCCTTGGTAATATGCGACACACGTTGCAAAGTTTATTCTCGGGCGGAATTAACTTGCCTGCGGAAAGCGGAAAGCGCGGGCAAGAGTGGACCGGCAGGAATGCGAGGAAAAATCCCGACACGTCGTAATCGGCACCTGCACCTTGCAACAGATCTCAAGATTGGCATCGCGGCCATTAGAGCCACCTCAGCAGCTGGGAACGGACTTCCAGATCCTTGGCCGATTATCCAGGGAATAATGTCCGCGATAGGAGATCCTGTCGGGTTTACGCGTCCCGATCCAGGGAATAATTGGCCTGGGATCGCTGACAGCCTGACGGCATCATCAGCTCTGGATTCGCGATGGACGATTTCATTAAATCGCCTCCAGCTGCGACTCGATCGATCCGAATCCGCAGGACATCCTGGCGAAGGCTAGGCTCTAAGAAAAAGAACTTCATCGAGGGAAAGAAATCTTTCCCTAGGAGGTTCTCCCTATATGAACGGTTTAATAAGTGTTTAGTGCCGCCTTAATGGCGTCTCCAAGGCTTAATGATCGCGATCGTTTCCCTTAACGACCCCATCGATGAGCGTTCGATCCGCCCGACATTCGTGAACCCTTTGCCGTGGATCTTGAGAACGCTAACGATCCCTTCGATCCCTAGGTTGGATCGATCCAGGAGATCGAGTACCCCGATGACATCGAAGCTACCTCGAAACGTCAGGGAACTCGTTCTTGCCTCAACCCAGAACGAAGATCGGAAGAAGGCGCTGAAAGAGGATCCATCGGATGGGATTAACGATGAACACATCAGAAGTCATAGAGACTCGTACGTTCTGCAGCTTCCCTGAGCACTAATTGAGAGTCACCAGTTTCCTGCCGATGGGAATGGAGCTGCTTGTAGAAGTTAGTCAGTCGCGCGAGATTCGAAGAAGCCGATAAAGGGTTACCGAGCTTTCAGAGGAGTAACCAGGGTATGATGAATTGCTGAAAGGCTCCAATTTCTACCGTTGGTCTTCGCCATCCAAGAAGAGGATGCGTCTCTTCCGGCTGCGGAACACCCCTCCAGGAGCCTCTCGAAAACCCGTCGCAGCGACTTTGAAATCAGCTTCTCTCCGGTCCAGTTTGACAGGACAGGAAAATACAAAACCCCGCGACCATTGCTCTAACGCGTTCGCCTCTTTCCTCTCCCTCGGTCTTGCACTCTCCCTCCAACAAAGTTGCAGCAGCCACCGTAGATTCTGGACCACTTACTCCAGCGGACGTAGGCAAGCCGACCGTTGCAAACCCATCGAGCTAGATATCTCTTCCCCGTTACTAAACGTCCCATGAATATTCAAAATAACCCGAACTTTCCATTTCGACACTAGTCAGGACGATGTCCAAGGATGGAACCCGGTTGTCCGACGAGAATTAAACCGCCTGCTAGTCCTGCCCAAAGATCCTGGACGACGGCCAGCCATTAAGGCGACTCAACGCCAGGAATCATCGATTTCGTTTCACTTTGCCAGAGATTCGCCGAGTAGTTTCAAAATTGGATTCTCTGTTAGGGTTAGATACGACGTGAGAAACACAAAACCCAGAGACCGTTGCTCTCAAGCGTTCTCCTCGTTCCTCTCGGACTGGTACCGAGAAGCCAGCAGCCGTCCTCGAGTCTGGACCGTTTGTTGGCAAGGGAGCCAGACGCTGAAAACTGGATTTCAGTCCCGTAAGCAAGAGATCGGGAATTCCTCGAGGAAGAGAAGGAACGTGTCGGAGAGTCCACGCCAATCGGGTCTCCAGGCTGATCCCTTCCGGGGAACATCGAGATCTCACCCTTCTTCCGAGTTTCTCACGGCCGGAGACGTGAAAAAGGACTCCAAGGACCCATCATCGATGTCCAGGGAGAACGGCGCTCGAAGTAGCGGATCCACGACCGAAATCGTTCGCTGATTAAATCGTTGCTGGAGTGCCCGTTCTCGGAGAAGACAGGAGAAAACGCTCGAGGTGAGGCTAGTTTAATAGGAGGAGAGGTGAGGCTAGTTTAATGGGAGAAGAGGTGAGGCCACGCTGGTCCGGTTGGTTCCGAAGTGACCGGTGACCAGTGACCAGTAACCGGTGACCAACAACGGAGAAGGAGAGACTCCCCGAGTCCCAAAGGCTAGAACTCCTAGGGAATTCAGGGAAAACCGGTCGAGTCGGATCGAGAGCACCCGCTGGCCAGTCCAGCCTCGACTATCTACCTGGTCACCTTTTTTATTTCTCTCTCTCTCTCTCTCTCCTCGTTCCTGAAACTATCCAAACTTAATGCCTGACCGAGCCAAGCCTATCGAAATGGGCACCGACTGGACGAATCGAGTGTCTAGGTACCGAAAGAGGGTCCTGGTGCCGATTTGACAAATTCTCCAGGATCCTCGGAGGACTTGCTCGAAACTGGAGCCGAGTGACGTACGCCTTCGTGGCGTTTATCTCGATTCACGAAAGGGGACTTTAACTGTAGGCTACCCCACAGAAACTATCCTGCGAAACGCGACGTGAATTCGTTTCAGCTAGGAACGCCAACTTCAGTGGTCGCCTGCAAGGCTAAAGGAAGGACGACGCAAAAAGAGATTCGGAGCAAGGTGATCCGGCTCGTTTGTACGAAAGACGCGTCATCTTTCTCCAGGAAATCTGCAGGAAATCTCTCCGGTGATCAAACCTGCCCGTTTTCGCTCTCAATAACGCAGTAACGACGGCCTGGGTTATTCTCGTTCGCGCAAACAATGGTCCGAGATTGGTAGGAAATAACCGGGTGGGTATGCGCATACGGACGATGTTGCCCGAAGGAAGAGTGATGACATCCCGGTAGGCATAATCTGCAAGAGCGATGCAATGGTTACGCTCGATGAGACGTATTGCTGTTACAAATGGTGTTTAATGAGAAACTACTCGTCGGATGAGCCTTATGCCTAGGTAGGCCAACATGTCCACGGCAGGTACACATGGATGACTTAAGGTGATACGAAAGTGGCGTCTAGTCAGTCGTGAAACTTCTCTCTGAACTGGATGTACCGAACCATTAGAAATGATATCGCGCTAATATGGAGGTCCTACTGAAATTTAACTAAACTTAAATTTTTCATACAAATGAAATTTCCCCTTAAGGCTGAGAAGACGCATCGGGTGTCGTTGGAGGATGCGTTGTCTCGATTTGCATAAGCGAAACGCACGCTGGACTGCTCGCTTGGTACGTTTCTCGCGGGTTTATGAATCTGGTTTCGGTTTTTCGTCGTCGCCCCAATTTACCTTTTCTCACCGCGAATCAAACCGTTGCGACGACGGGAAAGGGAACGCCACGTGACTCGACGAACTGGTGTGACACCCTTTCCGGTTAGGTCGGCACACGCGACAGACGGTAGTTGGGCAGCCCGCTGGGATCGATTACGGAATCGCGCGAAATCGTTCGGACGATCGATCCGTCACCATTTGTATCGGCACTCCCCTTCGAAATCAGCGGGCGTGAGAAGGGCGTGTCACGCTGAGAATTACTCGAGCACCCTGGGATTCCAGAAAGGATGCATGCGGATGATGCATCCCTCCACCGAAAATCCCGAGTCCAGATACCGACGATTTCGATCTATCGGGTCACCCTTTCAGAGATCATTGTCCAAGGTAGATCAGCAGTTTGGAGGAAAGTATCGAACGATCGACTCCTAGGATGGCACTTTCGCACACCCTTAAGATGATTTTCGATTCGATTTCGATCCATCGGAAATCACCCTTCCAATGGATTCATTGGATCATCGTCCAAGGTAGATCAGCAGTTTGGAGGAAAGTATCGGACGATCGACTCCTAGGATGGCACTTTCGCACCCCCTTAAGATGAAGAAGAGGCGTCGCCTCTTCGACGTTCCTGGACTGGAAATCCGGGACGCAGGGAGACGAGTTCCCATGTCTTGCCCCAAAAGTCGAGAGAGCCTTGCTGGCGAAATAAAGGCAGAAGGGGGCAGGACCCTGGCGAGATTCCTCGGGCATTAGAACGTGTCCAACCCGTGGAGATGTTCGCAGCATCCGAGAGAGGTGCCGTGCCCGGTGCCACGGCCGAGGGATTACATTCCCCTGACCTCGACGAAGACCCGAAGCTGGCTCGCCTCACCTCGCTCCACCTTGTCCAGAAATCACCTCTCGGGGTGTTTCCCTCTCGCTCCCTCCTCCGCGTAGCCCGTTTCCTCGCGAGGAATGGACCTTTCGGTAAAACGTGCGGCCTGAGACCAGAGCGGGGGCGCTCCCTTTGAACCCGCCGAGAGAGTCCATGGCACCGCGCCTTATACGAGCCGGGCACGTTGGAGTAATCCTCTCAGTGGTTCTCAGAGGTAATCGGTAATCGAGAGCCATGGAAAAAACCGAAGGAGGAAAACCTCCCTAAACTGCGGAATTCGTAGGAACCTAAGAAGTAGGTGAAAACGGGCTCTCCCTTCAACAAACTCCGGAAGGACCTCCTTGCCATGAAGAGGAGTCGAAACGTCCTCGAGTCTGGATTAAATAACTACATCGATCGTTATGAAAAATTACTAAAAAATGCCTGCAGAAAAAAATGAGAAAAGGAAGTTCTAATTTCATGGGCGTCGGGACTTTCCTTCCGACCTCCGTATTCATGGTATGATTCGGTACACCCGATTTGGGGAAGTTTCATGGACAAGACCTCTTCGAAGTCATTTTCCCATCGCCTTAAGGTGACATTAAAGGGTCAATCTGTATATATAGAATATCTAAATAATTAGAAAACTTTTCGCCAAAGTGGGGCCACCGAGTCATTTGAAACTTCATCGCTAGATCGTGGAGGCCCTAAGGAAGAACGCAATGCTCGTGAGATTTCATTTCTCGCGGAAGAATCTCCATTTATCTCGGAGAAAGACGACAAAAGGCATTATTTTTCGAAGAATGAAATGTCACGTGCATCGCGTCCTTCCTTAGGGCCTTCCTCATCAACTTGCTGAAGTTTCAAACGATTCGGCGCACCCGGTTTGAGGTCAAAAGTTTTATGAACACTCTGACGTTTCGATATATAGAATGACTCTTTCATATCACCTTAAGCTTCGAACGAAAACGATCTGGAGAGAAAGTCTTCCGAAAGCTGGTAACCCAATGCGATCTCGTCTTCTTCCTCGGTCGCGATGTCACCAAACTCGCGGGAGGTCTTGACATTTTGGAATCCGGTTCGATTAATCAACGGCACCTTCGGCCGGCAATTAAACGACGCCTTGGTTTTCTAGAGACTCTAAGGAGGACGCGGGTCCTTGCGCAACCGCGAGGAGTCGAGGAAGGATTTCTCGGATGTTTTCTATTTTTTTTTTTTTTTTTTTTTTTTCCTCGGACCCTGGGCCGCCCGATGGCCGACATTAACGGCCGTTTCTCCCGATAGATGGAAGGAGGACCTCTATTTCATCGGGCGATGCCCAACGGGGGGGCCGGTCGGCAAAAGAAGACACAAGAGCGGCCTTTTAGAAATGTCCCGTCACCCCGCGGCGCGCGCCGTTACCGAATCCTCCGGAAGGACGACCAGGAAGGGGGGCAAACACCGATTCGGGAAAAGTGGAAAAAACACGGCTTATGATCCGAAAAAGTTAAGATCGAGCCACAATGGGGCACGCGGAGCGTACTAAGGGGCGCTTACAGGATCACCAGGACCCGGGCCCCCATTACCAAAGGACACCCCACCGAAACTCAACCCCCTTTGGGTACTCTAAACCCATTTACTCCTAAGATTACCGCGATTCTTCGAGGACGTAAGCCCATTTCTTCTGCGTTTATTGGGACGTAACGAGGCGACTTCCGGGAGCGAAGCTGGAGATTAAACCCTCGTCTTCCGGCGCCTCGTCCCGAGGAGTTGCGCCCTGATATTCTGGATTTCAATCCTGGTAATCAGGAGAACAAAAAGGGAATAAACTAGTGTCAGCTGGAAATCCGGAACAGAAATCGTTGGCACGTCCAATTTCAACTTTTCCTGGAGTTCCACGTAATGGAACGGAAAATTCTCGGCGTTACACGGCGACCTCGACATACCGGCGACATATCGGTATCGTGTCACTCGATCTGAGCCGGTCGTGAGGTAACGAGAGCGAACGCTAAGCGATCTCTCGATCTCGAGACGGAAGGCGACAGGATCGGCAGGATCGACAGGATCGGCAGGATCTGGCCGCAGAGCGTGGGGAGAAGAGAACCACGACCGGTCGATCCGATCGGCAGAATTTTCTGCGATTACCAGTCCAAGTAGGCGTTTAGCGGGTTAAATACGACGCGCCAGAACGTAATGGCGGCAATTATCATGTTAGTGGCTATATATTCCTAAAGGCATCTCGCCTCCGTTCCTTTAAGCCTCACCTCCACCTATGCAATTATGCCTCGGACCGATCGCACGGTCTAGCTTGACCAAGACTAAACCGTGCAAACGGAGGTTGGTCATTAATCGGGGATTTTAATCGCGATCGGTTAGGACGAATCCCGATAAGGACGAGAAGGGCCAGGAAGGACTAGCGTCGAACGTCCATGGCCCGATGACGAATCCCCGATTTCTGCGATCGGAGGGGATTAATAAGTTGCCCATGACCCGGGACCATTTCTCGACCCTCTGCGCGACCCAGCGGATGCTGGGCGACCTGGACAGCTGCCGATCTCCCGACCCCACGTCCCAGCTCGTGCACCTTCCCTGTACCCGTGCCCCATGTGCACCGACACATGGACACCGAGACACCGGCCCGTGTGTGCCACGGCTGAACAAAAAGCCGTGCTACCAAAAGACTATGGGCTCCCTACAATGCCACATTGTGACGAGGTCCCACAATGGCGATCGCACGTCCCACGTTTGGCGGACCATACGAAATCGCCCCAAAAACGCCGCCGAAAATACTCGATCACCCGGCCATGGTGTCGAGGGAGGTGAGACGTCCCTTCGCTAATAGGCCACCCGTTACTATTTGTCCACGTGCGGATATTCTAGGGGGTTTTTCTCTCTCTCTTTCGTAAACCCAGACAGGGTGCCAGGCTTTCCCTAGATCGGGACCCACCCCGGAGGTCGCGACCCTGATCGAAATCCAGGGAAATTTACCTACATCTTTACACCCCTCGTAACTGAAAAACGTAACACGATGAAATAAGAGAAAAATTAGAAAATGTATTAATATGCAATGTATTAAGAGTATTGGGTAGTTGCCGTATTAGTGCACCCTTGGTTGGATCGAGAGCGATATTGTGGTATGAGTTTCGCTGACTTTAGAATGAAAGAAAAAATTCAATGAAATTGGGCGGGCCTCCTGTCCGGGCGATAGTCACCACCCGATGCCTTCGGAGCGGGCCCGACGACTATGGAAACGGGTCTTAGGTCCCGTTAGGCCGAAAAACGTGGGGTCTTCGTTTTCAACGTAACGGGCCCGCGTGGGCGGCGGTAGCGGTCATTGGCCGCCATTGGATCTAGGGGAAATGCCGGGATCCAGGGGAAATCCCGGAAACACTCGCGTATTGTACACTTCCCTCGTCAATGGGTCACGGATCTACTTAGACTCTGTAAAATAGAGGCATAAAGAGTCCTATAGAGGCATCGATTCGTAAACGCAAGACCGAGGAACGGCCAGGCATCAAAATCAGCCCTTTGGCCTTCCGGGCACCGAGCGAGGCGGGCGGCCGGGGGCGGCGGGGGTGTGCGGCGGCCATTTGCATGGCATTTACATCCGATTGCAGCGAAACTCGACGTGGAAGCGGACAGCACCCGAGGGTCAGGGTCGGGGATGTAGTTACATCCGAATCGGAGCTATTTTTAGCCGAGAGATTGGCCAATCTCTCGCCGTAGCGATCCTGAGGCCGCGAACCGGGTCGGCGGCGTGAGTCCAGTCGAAGATGCCGTTTACACGAATTGAAGCCGTGAGTCGAGTCGAAAATGCCGTTTACACGAATTGTAGCCGTAAGTTGAGTCCAAGATGCCGTGAGTCAAGTCGAAAATGCCGTTATCACGAATTGTAGCCGTAAGTTGAGTCCAAGATGGCGTAAGTCAAGTCGAAAATGACGTTTACACGAATTGAAGCCGTGAGTCAAGTCGAAAATGCCGTTTACACAAATTGGAGCCGTGAGATCAGTCCAAGATGCCGTGAGTCAAGTCGAAAATGCCGTTTACACGAATTGGAGCCGTGAGTCGAGTCCAAGATGACGTGAGTCAAGTCGAAGATGCCGTTTACACGAATTGAAGCCGTGAGTCAAGTCAAAAATGCCGTTTACACGAATTGTAGCCGTAAGTTGAGTCCAAGATGGCGTAAGTCAAGTCGAAAATGCCGTTTACACGAATTGGAGCCGTGAGTCGAGTCCAAAGTGCCGTGAGTCAAGTCGAAAACGCCGTTTACACAAATTGAAGCCGTGAGTCGAGTCCGAGATGCCGTTTACACGAATCGGAGCGACAAGGGCGAGTCAGAGGCGGAAGAGGCGCGAGACGAGGAGACGAAAGTGAATCGGCGCCTCTATAAAATTGAGAATGCACGCGCACGGGTTTTAATGAATGAACGACGTCTCGTGAATGCGGCAAGGGACAGTTGGAGGGGCCGAAGAGGAGGCGCCGAAGGAGCAGCGGAGGAGAGGGAGACGCGTGTACGTACGCGTGTCGAGGCCCCCCACACGCATGCGCGCCGGCTCGTAGGTACGTACACCGGGAGCGAATAGCGCACCGAGTGTCTAGAGAGATCTACATAATGTTTATTATGCTAACCTAGGCCAACGCGCTTGCATCAACAAGTGTTATATTATCATTCAAATAAAATGTTTTAATCTGCATACGTTTTATCGCCCTCCCGCGGCATGCGGAATGTGCATTCAGCACGGGACGCGTTACGCGCGTACACACGTGCTCTCTCGAATTTACACGGGCGTATACACGAGCACTCGTCGAGCCTGGAATCCCGCGATCGTCGGACCCCGAATCAGGTGTACGAGTATGCGTCCGTTTTTTCTCATCCTTCTTGTCTTTTTTTTTTCTCTCTTTTTCTTTCCCCGCTGGCTTTTGGCGCCTCCGCCCGAAACCTGGCGCCCTCTTTCGACAGGGAACCTCCACGGAATCGTATTTACTAATAAATTTCCCCACCGTGGCTCTCCCACTCGGGTAATCGATCCCATCGGTTAGGTCGAATTACGGCTCGCGAGTGGAAACGAAAGCTTGACACTTTTCGGACGGCGGGCCAGATAAAACGTTTCAATTTGCATATGTTTTATCGTCCTACCGAAATCCACCGCGGGGTCGTCGCGCGTGCTTGCCCGACTTTGCGCGCCTCCACTCGCTGAGGGAAACCCAATATTCGAGAGTTTATGCACTTTTTACATCCGAGTTAGCTGCGAGTCGTTTATGAGGTAATGGCTGCCCCGAGCCTCGTTCTACCGAAACTCGAGGGAAAATCTGAATAGACGCCGGCCGGTCGTCGAAACCGGAGACGGTGCATTGTGGCGTTTTTCCGCGCTGCGGAAACGCTCGACTTTTCCCTGAAGAGAACAAACGGCCCCTGATCCCAAAGCGGATCCAACGCTCTCTGGACCCGTGTCCCGGATCGTTACCAAATCAGCCTCCGCGCGTGTCCGCAAACACGAGCCTTCGGCTTGGATACCGAAACCGCACCCGAAACCACACCCGAAACCACCCACTTTCGAGGAAACGAGGAAGAGAAACGTAGATGGTGCCCTTTTCCGGCAGAAGAACGAAGGACACCCCCTCGGGGATAACGACATCCCTTTAAGCCGATACGAAAGCTTCCCAAAGGTTCATGAAACTTTTTTCCGAACCCACTTCACCGAGTCGTTTCAAATTTCCCCACGGGAATATGCAAATTCTATGGAAGGTCCTGACACTCATGAAATTTCAATTCTTCCTTTTTTTAATTTCCTCATAGGTATGATTAACGTTGTAAAATTTGAAACGATTCGGTACACCCAGTTCAGGGAAAAGTTTCACGACCGACCGCACCTCTCAAACGCGACTTTTACACCCCCTTAAGCCGGAGATTCTCGAAGGGTGGATTGTCTTTTCCTTCGAAAATGAATAAATTAATCGGCGACTCCTGTCTAGGGGTCCACGGGGTAGCGGATGACGAGCGGAATCCGCAGGTCCGCTGCGGTTACTCGTGCGTAAGGCTGGAAGAGAAACGCGAGCCCGCGAGAGCGTGGCAAAAAGGCGATTCATTTAGTAGATCTCGAGTAGCTCGAGACGGAATAGACATAAGTTCGCGTATGCGTTCTTTCTCTCGAAACGAGTCTCTCCCGTCTCCTCCTCGGGATCCTAGCCTCCACTTTCGGCGCCCCTCCTCTTCCCCGTCGCTCGTGCTGCACCAGGGCGGGATCTTTCCGTGCCACCTGCGTTCTCCAATTATTTAGCAATGCAAATAGATTGGCCGTGTATTACCATAATTAGATTCAATATTTGTAGCATGTCACGCTATTACTATAATTTATCGCCGCCTATCCCGGGTCACGTCTATTCGTCAATTTGTCGGCGAGTAGGAGGGAGACGGAGCGACTCTTTGGCCGAGCCACCGGAGAGAGAAAGCCGACGTCGAAGACGCGTCGTCGATCTCGTACCCGAGGACAAGATCCACCCAAGACCCGAATACCAGGTGTGCAGCACTGGAAATCGACGACTGCCAATCGATATTCCCCAAAAACCCCAGTACCATCAAGTGACCTCCCATTTCCCACCTTCCCTCCACCCTATCCCGACTCCCTAGGAATGCACTCTTAACCCGGTCCGATGGTTTTCGACAGAAAGGAACCGATGTTTGCGGTTTAGACAGTAATGGCCGAGGTGGACGTTTGCCCTCAATTAACTTCATAAGTGAGTAAGGAGGCGTGCACCCGTACGTTCGTCGCTCCGCACACGTTCACTCGGTTGGCATCGCGCAATGCCCGGCCGCGCGGCGCGACGTACGTCAAATCTCAATTCTGGCTAAACTCCCGGAGGTCGAGCCTCTCCTGCCGAACCATCGCAACGGGCCTCTGGACTCGAAAGACCCGTTCTATCCCAGGGCGTCGCGACGCCATCCGACGCCACGGTGCGGACGAGGAGAGCTACCGAGGAGTTGCTTCACGATCCCTGGCCTAGAGCCTGCGCATGCGCGGGCGCCCTCTCCCACACCTCTTCGCGCGACGCGTACTCGCAGGTGCGCGCGCATGCGCCGACGGTCTCGTTTACTTAGCCAACGCCATAACCGAGTTATTTATCCGTCTCTCGCTTGGCTGGGAGTGCTGCTCGGGCGTATATAGGCAAGACTGGTGGAGGCGCGCGTGGGTCCGCTCGGCCACTCAAGGACTGGTCACTCGGACGACCATCGCCCGATCTGGAGGCTCCGAGATGCTCCGAGATCAGAATCTTGGCGCCTGCCGATGCCACCGGGTCGGCGATGTCGTCCCCAGGCATTACCCTCCCTTGCAAAACCCTCGACGAGGGCACTTTCAAGACTCCGTCTAAAGAGACCTTAACTCTTATCATTACAAGAATATTGGAAGAGTATATGAAGTTCGTAGCATACTGACGGTTGGAGTGATAAGGGGTAATATGTCCTCCCTTCGATGGAGTCCCCAAAAAAATTCCGTGAAAACGAATTCCTTCCGTCGTGGCCTTTGATTTTGTATAAAATTAATCCTTATCACTCCAGGTATATTAGAAGAGTATAAGAAGTTCGTAGGATACTGACGGCTGGAGTGATAAGGGGTAATATGCCCTCCCTTCGATGAAGTACCCCAAGAAATTCCGTGAAAATGATTTCTCTCCGTCGATCGCCTTTGATTTTGTATAAAATTAATCCTTATCACTCCAAGAATATTAGAAGAGTATAAGAAGTTGGCAGTATACTGATGGTTGGAGTGATAAGGGGTAATATGCCCTCCCTTCGATGAAGTACCCCAAGAAATTCCGTGAAAATGATTTCTCTCCGTCGATCGCCTTTGATTTTGTATAAAATTAATCCTTATCACTCCAGGAATACTAGAAGAGTATAAGATGATGGCAGTATACTGCCTACTTCCAGAATTAAAATCCATAAATGAGATTTCATACGTGTGAATCTTGTGACCGATGTAATCGCGCTGTAAAGTATGAAATGATTCGGTATACCGGGTTCGGAGAAAAGTTTGGCGAACGTCATAACGAGCGCCATAAATGAAATTTCTCACGGATGTGTCTGAAATTTCCGACGAAAATGAAATTTCATAAGTGTGAACCTCGTGACCGACGTATTCGCGTTGTAAAGCATGAAACTATTCGGTATACTCGGTTAGAAGGAGAGTAAGGAACGTCATGTCATTGCTTTCATATCACCTTAAAGAGTCTCCTCAGGTGGATGCCGGTCTATTTTCGAAATAATTTCAGAACGAAATAGCAGGTGGAGAGGACAATCCGGCCTAAAATCCGTAGAGGCAGAGTCGTCACTTTGCTTTTCTCGGATCTCGCGTTCAGTGGTACGAATCTCGTAACGCCGTTGGCAGCCGTTTGAACGGCACGTGTCTTAGATAAAGATTACCTCGCCTCGAAATCTCGCTCGCGAGAAAGGTACGCGAAGTTGCCACCTCGAGGATGTGGTAGTTACGGGCCACTTTACATACGCACGGGTTTACGACTTAACGCCCTTCCACTTTGTACCGCGGCAAGTCAAGCAATTGCATTACGAGTTAGCGAGCTAACGAGGTATCCAGTTGCATCCCGTAATTATTTATCCCGAAGCTGGGTACTCTACGCGGATCGTTTCGTAACTTTTAGCCACCGACTTCCGGGATTTTCCGCACGTATACATATATGTACATGTACATATCCTCGCGTTCCTCAGGAACTCGGAAAACCGCCGGGCCGATTTCGGGCGGGAAATTCAAATTCCAATTGAAAGTCACGTGGAAACCTTTGAAAAGGTCGTCGCTAGGCGCAACGAAGGAAACGTCGAAGCGAGATCTCGTGGTCGGAGTGTCAAGTGACGTCAGCTCACCGGAAATGGAATGTAGGTAGCGGTGCTTATTAAGCTTCAGCCAGAGAGAGACGGGGCGAGCGGAGGTGGCGGGGCAGGGAGGAAGAGAGGAAGAGAGGAGACGGAGGACGGCGCTGAATCGTTTCCTCCGCGCCAGCGTGCCGCAAGAGACGCGTACCTATGCGCGTCCACGCGTCCGTCTGCTGGCAGCTCCTAGTGTGGGCATCGGCCATTAAATCAATGCGCCGGTGTCGGGATCCGTTCACGCCTCGCTAATATGGCCGAGAAGGTCGGCCAACGCGGAGACGCGGCTTTTCCGACGAAGGAAGCACGACCGCGCCCGAGCCCCCCGATGGACCCTCTGGACATTTTTCACCCGGCAGATTCTTATGTTTAATGCTCGAAATCGTGTGATATCGCAAATGGGTATCGGAAATCGCCGGGAATCACCTGAATTCTCTGAATTTTAAGGCCGTCCGCGGCTCGCCAATATGGCCGAAAAAATCGAGTGCGGCTTTTACCATTAAGGAAGTTATATCGCTTTCCTTCGTATGAAAAATTATTTCACTCAGCAAATGATGGATTTTAAAACTCACGTGGCAATCTGGAAATTGTAGATATTGGAAATCATTGCAACATTCTCTGAATTTTAAGGCCGTTCGCGCCTCGCCAATATGGCGGAAAAAATCGACCACTGGAGATGTGGCTTTTCCCATTAAGGAAGTTATATCGTTTTTTCCTTATATGAAGAATTATTTCACTCAGGAAATTATGGATTTTAAAACTCACGTGACAATCTGGATATTGTAGATATTGGAAATCATTGCAACATTCTCTGAATTTTAAGGCCGTCCGTGCCTCGCCAATATGGCGGAAAAAATCGACCACTGGAGATGTGGCTTTTCCCATTAAGGAAGTTATATCGTTTCCCTTTATACGAAGAATTATTTCACTCAGGAAATTATGGATTTAAAAACTCAAGTGACAATCTGGATATTGTAGATATTGGAAATCATTGCAACATTCTCTGAATTTTTAGACCGTTCGCGCCTCGCCAATATGGCTGAAAGAAATCGACCACAGGAGATGCGGCTTTTCCCATTAAAGAAGTTATATCGCTTCCCTTCGTATGAAGAATTATTTCACTCAGGAAATTATGGATTTTAAAACTCACGTGGCAGTCTGAATATTGCAGAAATTGGAAATCATTAAAAATCACCGGAAAACCTTGAGAAATAAAATGTTCCTCGCGTTTGCAGTATCGACAGAGTTTCGCCCCATGGTCGCCACCACCCATCCCCATGCCCCGATTTATAATCAGGACGAGCCTGCCTCTTTATCACCGAGACTATACCCGCGAACAAAAATGACCTCCTCGACGGTAGACGGATGACGGTAGGAATCGTAAAGTCCTAATGGCGGACGTAATCGCTTGCGCAACATCGTCTAGCGATCATCAATCGCTCCTGTTTCATGCCCGAATCATTAATTTTAACGATCGTTAAGCGACAAAGGATGATTTATCATTGGTCGGTTTGGGATTTAATGCCCTTTAAAGTTAACGACGTGTATACGGAACTCGCGGCCCGAAATGTTTCAGAGCCTATAACGATACGCCTCCTTGTCCCACGTACCCTCCGTGGATATAGCCATCTCCCTTGCTCCTTCGAGCCTATTAATCTACCGCGATATTCCCGAATATATCGATTCGGAGCGAATAAGCGACCTTAAGTCTCGAATGCGATTTCTCTACGCACTCCCACGAACGACACAGCCCAACGAAATCCAACATCTCATCGCGCATAAAAAAAGAAATTTCACCCAAAGAACCCATTCTACTCTTTTTCCCATGCATATATCCCAAGGGCAGAATCCTAAGATCAAAGTTTAAAATGACATGAATTTTTCTTCTCAACGAAATAACCATCTCGCAGTTATCCATCATTATCAGGTATCCACGTTCGATCGGGTAATTCTTTTTTCTAAGGGGGAAAATGATAATTTTCTATTTTTATCGGCCAGGAGGTGTCTTTTAGACTAGACTCGACTGAGGATAGGTGCGAACTATGTATCCGATCGCGACAAGTATCCGGAGGGGGTGCACAGGAAGGGAATAAACGAGATGCGAGAGTAGAGAGGAAGGGAGGCAGCGGCACCGGGACGCCCAGGAGAAAGGCGTATTTTGGGGGAGAGAGACGACTGGCGGAGGTGCATACGGCAGGAGGGCGAGCCAGGGGGTCGGAAGGAAGAGGAAAAGAGAGACAGGGATATCGTCAGAGACAGAGATATCGTCCCAACGCGCAGGTCGCGAAAACGAAGGGGTTGATCGAGGCCTGCGCGCGCCGCCACCCCTTCGACCGCCTCACGCCGTCTCTTCGACCCGGCCCTTCACTCGCCATTCGGACGCGACTAGCTCGGTGCCTCATTGTTCGCACGTGTCACGCACCGGCCAGGGGAAACCGTCTGACGATTTCCTGCTGGCACCTGGCGACTCGTTTCTCCTTTTACTTCCCCGCCGAGCGTCGCGACGCCCCGAATGGGCTCGTTAGCGCGATAACGCGCACCCACGATTAAATAGAGAAAAAAAAAAGACCGTCCACCTACTCGGAAAAGTATACGAAGAAACATGACAACGAATAGAAACCTGGCTGAGAGAGAAAAAAGAGAAATTCAGATCCGGAAAATGAAATCCTCTTAAGGTGATATGAAAGTGTGATGTATATATACGTACCAAAAATTTAACATATTGATAAATCTTTCCTCAAAACTGGATGCAACGAATTATCCGGTACTTTAACATGTCATTATGGAGGCTCGTGGTATTTCATTTTTCAAGAAAAATTTTACATTTCTCTCGGGCAAGTCTCGTCCGCAAAGGGTTAAGTCATACATGAACCTAGTAGCCTTTCACTTATCTCTACATTTTCCGTTTAGTCGCAAGTATTTCACTTTCAATTCCCGTAAAGAAATAGTTATTAGAACCGTTGAAAATGTCACTTGAGTCAGCTTTACGATATTTAAATAGGCACATTTCTTTGATTTCAAGTACTTCATTTTTCCCAGTGCGACGATATCCAGTTATCTCGAGATCGAAACTCACTCCGAGGGCGCGCAGGGAAATCCATACATGAACCTAGTAGACTTTCACTTATTTCTACATTTTCCATTTAGACGAAATTTATTTGATTTCAAGTAGCTCATTTTTCTCAGTGCGATGATATCCAGTTATCCCGGGGTCGAAACTCCCTCCGGTGGGGGCGTAAGGAAATCCATACATGATTTAATAGAATTTCACTTATTTATACATTTTCCGTTTAGTCGAAAGTATTTAACATTCAATTCCCGTAAAGAAATAATTATTAGAACCGTTGAAAATGTCACTTGAGTCAGCTTTACGATATTTAAATAGGCACATTTCTTTGATTTCAAGTACTTCATTTTTCTCAGTGCGACGATATCCAGTTATCTCGAGGTCGAAACTCACTCCGAGGGCGCGCAGGGAAATCCATACATGAACCTAGTAGACTTTCACTTATTTCTACATTTTCCATTTAGACGAAATTTATTTGATTTCAAGTAGCTCATTTTTCTCAGTGCGATGATATCCAGTTATCCCGGGGTCGAAACTCCCTCCGAGGGCGCGCAGGGAAATCCGCTCACCTGGCTCGCTCGTAAGGGCTTGTATCTCCTCGCGGTAGGGAATCGTTACCAAATAGCCCCGAAAATCGGGGAACGAGGAATACGGGGACCTCTTTTTTCTCAGTGCGATGATACCCAGTTATCTCGGGGTCGAAACCCCCTCCGAGGGCGCGCAGGGAAATCCGCTCACCTGGCTCGCTCGTAAGGGCTTGTATCTCCTCGAGGTAGGGAATCGTTACCGGATAGCCCCGCAAATCCGGGAAGGGCGCGAAAAGGCCCGGAAAAGAAGGGACCGAGGATCGGAAGGGTCTTCGGAGTGGAAGTGGGCCCGTCGAGAGGGCCTTCTCCGGTCTCGAGTCGCGTGAGACCCTCCGATCGTAACACCCGCTCGTTCGGACCTCTCGTTCCACCAGGTTATATATGTACCTAACGACATGTAAAGTACGGAGGCGCGCGTAAAACCGAAGTGACGACCCGTCCAGTAAACGATCGGGTCCTCCCCTCGCAGCCGCTCCTTTCCGCGGACTTTCCGCTGCGGATAATGCGCCGGGCCCTTGTTCCGCCGCGATTTATGAGACACGCGGAAGCGTTTCCACCGAAGGTCGGGGCCGCGAAAATCCTCGCCAAGGGTAACCGGGGTCGAGAGTTCGAGTCGACTCCTCGAATCTTCGACTCGAACGTCGAGCTCGTCTCTTTGACCGGCTCTCTTGAAAGTTTTCCAACTTCGAGATTTGTTTTCTTTTCTTTTTTTTTTTTTTTTTCAAGGGGACTTATTTTGGGTCCCGATTCGAAATTCCGCTTTCGGCAAATCTCGCAAATCCACCGGCTTAAGGTGATATGAAATTCTATACTTATCAAAACGTGAAGGTATAAAGCTTTCCTCCAAACTTCCACCGAATTATCTGAAACTCTAACACGTGCATTATGGAGGCCCTAGGTGAAATTACATTTTTCAACGAAAAGACAATTTCCCTTTTGGTTCTTCTTCGAGATAGATACAAATTTTTTTTTTTTCTTCTTGCGAGAAAATGAAATCGCGTTCTTCCTTAGAGTCTCCATGAGTCTCGCGATGAATATTCAAATGATTCGATGCACCCAGTTTGGAGAAAAGTTTTATCAATATTTCTTGACTTTTTGGTACCGTATATATCATACATTCATATCACGTTAAATGCGAAACGACAGGTTGACTCGTATACAGAGAAAAAAAAAGTACTTTGTTACTTAAAAAATAATGACTTCACCCAAACTTGAATTATTACGATTCCGAAGAAAGGTCGCGTTGGATTAATTCGGGTCTATTGAAAATAATTCCGAAATGCATTGAAGTGGTATTTCTTTGGTACTGTTAAGAAAAAGATTTTTCTGGTTCCATGAAATGTTTCTTTTTTCTCTCGGTGTATGAAGGCGTACGAGCCATTAAAGGATGGCTGTCTTTCGCTTTCTTGCCGATGGTATGGGAAAACGAGGAGCAAGAGAGCGCGGCTGATGGGGTGTAATTACTATAACCGTTTAAACGACAGGATATAGATCTGCCGATTAGTCCTTATGGGAGCAACCCTCGAATACCTGTCCAGACCACCTGGATAAGGGAAGTCGAGGCGACGATGCGAAGAATAGGGTATTTAAAACCACGGTAATTGACTGACAAGCTTGCGCACCGATACCGAGTCCATTATCGGAGGCGGTAAATAATTCCGGGTAAATTCAATCGATCTAAATCGATTCCCCGCGATTCCTCGGTAAAAGGAAACAGGCTATCATCGAGTAAGTAAAAAGACCGATTACCGGTAACCACGAGCTAACAAGATTAACGAGTAGTCAGGAAGGAATTAACGTGACGATCATCCGAGCGGCGGCTTCGAGTCCGCCATTCTTGATGATAAAAAAAAAAAAGAAGAGGAATAAATGGTAAATTTCGAATCGAAATATCGAAAGTCGCGACCGTCAGTCCTCTAGGGGATTTCATGCCACGCAAGAGTTTCGGAGAGATTTCTAAGAGAGAGGCGCGACGACCCGGGCGTGTAGGAGAGAAAGTGAAGAAATAAAGGCGAACTCCAGGCGATGTTACTTTTGTATACTTTCATCTTGTTTATTTAATTAAAATTCAGTAGTAATTTAGTTTCTGCCATTCTAATAAAACGTCACCGCTCGCCAGATTCCTCCCTCCTTTGTCCTCCTTTATTTTGCTCCTTTACGTTAATAATAATTAATATTTAATATAATAATATTCGGGGGATCGGGGGGTCGGGAAGATTTCCACGTGTCTATCCTTTCGCCTTTTCTCGCCCCCTCGGCCACCTCCGTCCTAAGGCCGCTCCTTACGAGGGCCGAATCGAGAACCCTTCGCGCGGTCCGCCGATATATCTCGGAGATTTTCCCCAATTCCTCGCAGCTGCCCTCGCTAAATTTCCCCAATTCTCTCGAGCTATTCCGTATCCTTTCGCCTATCGACGGCCCGCTCGCACGGGCGCGACAACTAAGCATGCAAATACCTAGGAAATTCCACGATACCCTATAAGCCCACGAGACGCTCTCGACCAAATTGGAGGCACCGCCACTTCGTCCTAAAATCGCCCTACCGATCTCAAATTTGGCCCTCCGTCGCTCGTAAGGGTTCTTACGCTTTTCCATTTTCCGTTTCCTTTTCCCTTTCGACGGGTCGTATCGGTACCTCCACTTTGGCGCGGTCCCGGTGCTGTACAGGCTTCTAATTTCCGACAACGAGGAACGAGCCGAAAACTTTGCCGCGCAATCTTATCACCTCGTTTATCACCTCCTTTCCTACCCTGCATCATCCTCGTTCGGTTCCTCGCGAGCCGAACCATCGTCTAGGCTCCTCGACTTTTCCGAATTTCGCCCCCCTTGACGCGCAACGTCGATGTCCCTGCCCCCTCGACGCACGTTTCATTAAAATAACAAAAACCAAAGTATAAGCAATAATATTAATAATAACGAACGATTCGAGAAACACGTCGACTTCGTGGACTCGGTGCACCCTCCCCGCAACATCCGACCCCGTTCCCCGGGTCGCGACCCGAAAATCCAGGTGCGACGCGATTTTGAAAATCCAGGTGCGACGCGATTTTGAAAATTTGGAAAATCCAGGTGCCACGCGATTTTGAAAATCCCGACCCGACGGCATTTCCGAAAGTTCCGAGGCGTAGCGATTTCGAAGATTTTGACGATCTCGGTGATTTCGATGATTTAGACGCGACGCGGCTCGATCGCGGAGCGTCACACCGCCGCCGACGACCGGGAGAGATCGCGCTTTCGTCCGGAAGAGTACGGAATAAGGAAATGGCTGTCAGGGCCAGCCGGAAGATCCGCCGTGGCCGCGTCTAGGAATAAATAATAACGCGGAATCGCGTCGTCGCCGCAGGGCGGTGCTATATCACAATCGCCGAGTTGCCGCCGGCGGAAATCGCGACTCGAGACAGAGCGAGGGCGCGGACGACCTCCTAGACCCAACGAACAAAAACGAACAAAGATCAACCAAGAGCACCATTTTGCACTAAATCCGAGGAGAGCGCGACTCGCTCAACTTCCGGCCACCTTCCGCCCGTTTCCGGCCGCGGCGACGGAACGCTCCCACGCGGGGGAAATAGCCGACGTCGAAAAAGGACGAGCGAATGTTTTTTTTTTTTAATTCTGCCTTCCAGGGAAAGTGACTGAAAAAAAAAAAGAGATAATATATGTCAATGAGAAATATCTCCCTTTTTCGACCTCGACCGCGCAAACGGTCCACCTTAGACGGACCCCCCGCTGACTTTCCGAGATCTCGCCCCCGCGACGCCCCGGCTAAACCTACTATGTACAGGAACCCGGACATAAGTCGAGAGGCTATTCACTCGGAAGTCGGTAAAAGCGATTTCTTTCTTCCTTTCCGAAATCGACCGCCTTTGATTGGACACGACAGAGAACGCGATTCGGTGACAAGTGACGTTCGGCCTTACAGTCGTGACATTGTTTCGGGGATTTCCAAGGATTTCCGAGGATCTCCACTGATTACCCTTGATTTTTCTTTCGTATTTCCAGATATCCAGATTTACGCGCGATCTCGAGGAATTAGAGTCAGGACTTCCCGAGTGAACAGCCCCTGGACGAGAGCCTCGCCACCCCCAAACCGCACCGACGACTCGGGGAGAGAAACAAAGTACAATAATACTCGCATCTCGGAAACTAATAATATGCATACAAGAGCGCGATCGCGGAAAGGACGAGGGCGAGACGTGGACGGGAGCGAAGAAAGATGGCGGCCGTCGCCACCGAGAAAGCCGAGAGTCCGTCACAACGGAGACTATTCCCTCGGAAATCAGTGGAAACGATTCCTCTCGACAACCTTTGGCACCATACGACGAACAACAATGCGATTCGCTAACAATTGACGATCGGTCTTAAAATCCCGACAACGCTTCCGTGTTCCCGAACCGTTTCAAGCGACTCTCCATTCGGGATGTTCATCCCCTTTCCACGTGACATCGGGGATTTAAATCCACGATCTGCAGGGTGAATAACCCGAGGGGCTGTTCCCACCAATCATTAAAAACCATTCCCTTTTTCTACAAACTTTTCCCCATTAACTTCATACGACAACCGGCAATGTTAATCCATAACAAATGACGACCTTAAAATCGTTACGGCGTTTCCGTGATTTCCAACAATTTACGGCAATTCTTGTTCTCGATTTCCACGTTACTTCGAGGATACCAAAACCAGGATTTCCAGAGTGAATAACCTCTCTCCATCGCGTCTTCCATATAACGAATAACGAAACGGGGAGGAGGGTCGGCCACCCCCTTGGATCGTCGACGGACGAGTCGTCGGGGGCCGTATTAATAATGTTAATACAATAATATAGAATAATTAATAAACGACGGTAATAACGCGACGATAATAATAGAGTCTACAATCTTTCTCGACGTCTCAGACCGGCCGTCTCTAGCTTTGTCTTCCTTCGCCTGCGCGTGTATACATATATGCATATATATATATATATACTTACTCTTTATACAGAAGGGTTATTTTCGTGGGAGGAAAGTTCGCAGTCGCTAATGTCGCACGTCTCATTCTCTCTGTCGCTCCGACTTGCTGTTCGCCGTTCGCTCGCGCAACGCCGAACCGCAAGTGCGTGTACGTATACGCGAATGTACATATACATATATATATATATGTATACATGTAGGTATTTAAATATACCTCCCTGTGTATATATATATATATATATTCCTTTTTCTTTCCCTTTCGCCTCGTTCCTTGATCCATCCCTCCCGCTCTCTCGCTCTCGCCCTCGTATCGTTGACGCGCGACGACGCATGCTCACTTAACTTACTAGCTTTATCTGGTACATTATTTACAGTCCATATTTACTTATGTTACATCATTCGCGGGTAGTTTGCTCGGGGCAAATTCCGCAGGCTTGCGTATTCCTCCTCCTCGTTCTTTCTCTCTCTTTCTCCCTCTCCGGGTGCGCGTCTCTCCATCTTCCTTCCTCCGGCCTCTCCTTGGTTCGGTGGCTCGTGTCTCTCTCTCTCTCTCTCCCTCCCTCCCTGGATTTCGGGAAACCTTTTCGGTCCTCCTCGTCGCTCCGTCGTCGCTTTCCTCCGTCCGACCCGTTTCTCTTGCGCCGTTGATCCAGCGTTTCGGCCTCGTCTCCCGTCCGCGCCGTCTCTTTCCCTCGCACGGAGCGCAGGGGTGGCGCGACGAGGACGGCGAGCGTGCTCGTCACTCGCGACGGAAATCGGTTTAATTCCACGGCGAACTCGTTTGGTGGTTATCCTTCGGCAGAGGCGGTGATCCCCGATGGTATCAGGCCGGCTCTGGTGCGATCAGGCCCCGGGGCCGGTTATGACTCCATGGACGGGGATGGGCCTGCTCGGCCGTGGTTCTGGTTGGTCCCGACTGCGAGGGCCCCGCCGTGGCGGCCGTTGGCAAAAATCCCAAAGGCAAAGGGGTCCGAATCTCGCGACACCGACGGCGGAACGATCGAATCTATGGGAGCGGCCCTTTTCCCGACAGCCGAGTCTATTAACCGAGTCAAAACGAGGAATCGACGGCCCGCGAACCTCCCGATGGCGGGGTCGAAACGGGGCCCATAGTTGTAGGTAATCGCAACCGTGATTAACACGGGCTTACCCTGGTTGCGAAGGGGTTGGTAATTCGCGACGGCGACTCCGGGTTGCTGCGACCCTCCCGGGATCCTAGCTGGTCCCTGCGATGGCGATTCCCGTTCTTCTCGGACGCGCCACGAGGTTCTCGATGATGCTTCGGACGGTGCGTTTCCCCAAGTGTCCACTGTTCCAGCCACCCCGGTTAACATCCCTCGACATAGGAGAGGCCGTCGCGAGGGAGACGACGCGTCCGCGGAGCTGGTTCCCGTCACGGTAACTCGAGTCCGAGACGAAGATTTGTACCAAGTGGCAACGGTTAGTGGACTCGGCGAGGACGACCCCGGACGCCGGGACTCCGGGCAAGATCTCTATCACGGTCACCAGAGCCGACTTCGAGGTGGAAATTCGAGTCTCGCGACGGCGACGATGGTCCGTCTCCAGAGGTCGCCACTCCTTCCTAGGAACACGAGCCGATCCCTGGGTGGCGGTTCCTATCCGGCACCAAAAGTCCGCAACATTCGGATCCTACCCGCGTCGCGGTCGCAAGGAGGACGCAAGATGAAGAGTCACAACGGATAGCGCGGTATCCGCCTCCGGACGCGGCCCATCGAGTCGCCGCGACGGCGCACCAGGTCCATCCAGAGTCTGGGACCCACCAACAACGTAACGGAAATCTATCGCTATCTCCGGGTCAGCCGTTGAACTCAGGACGTGGGGTCCCGGTCGCCGGCGCAAGGTTTTGGATGGAGCGGTTCCTGGAGCGAGCCCGGTCACGGTCACCGGATCCGCGTCCGGGTTAAAGTCCGACGATTCTCGCCGGAGAGAGCTTTGGAACGTGGAGGAGGTCCCCCGCGATTCGCGTCGGGCGCCTCGGGGACCCACGGTGGTCCCCGGGTGGAGCCCGAAGTCAGCCCCGAAAACTCGCGACGGGTTCCGCCGATGTCGCCGAGGACACCGGCCGTCGGCAGCCTCCCCAAGTCGCGGCGGCCGCGGCGTGGCCTCGCTCGGACCCCGCAAGGCCCCCGGCCGAGGACGAGTCCGTCAGCTAGGAGGTCGAGTAACTGGCCCTGGCCTGTATGTAGTGGTGGTAGGAAAGGGTCGGAAATCCTTCCGCAGCGACGGCGGCGGCGGCGGCGGCTGCGGCGGCTGCGGAGGAGTTAGCTTGCGAGGTGATGGCGAGGCCTAACGGGGGAGGCCCCGGCGAACGCTAGTGCGCCGCCAGAGAGTGTGCCGTGAGTCCTTGCGGGCTCAGCATGGGGGGGCTATGGCTGTGCCCCATGGGCGAGCCGTGGAGATGGTCCTGGGGATGGTAGCCCTGGTGGAGGCCGGCCTGGCCCTGATGGCCCGGCGGCATGCCCTCCATCATCCCGTCGCCCAGGGTGTTGGGGGGCGTCATGCGCTTCTCCTTCTGCCGCCGGTTGCAGAACCACACTCGCACCACTTCCTTCTCCAGCTGGAGGCTGTCCGCCAGCGAAGTGATCTCCTGGGCGGAGGGCTTCGGCTGCTTGTGGAAGTGCTGCTCCAGGGCGCCCTTGACGGACACCTCGATCGACGTGCGCTTTTTCCGCTTCCTCCCCTGGGCGGCGATCTTGTCGATGCTCGTCGGCGAGCCCGTGGTCGAGTCGGCTTCCTCGAGCCACTTCTGCAGGAGGGGCTTCAGCTTGCACATGTTCTTGAAGGAGAGCTGGAGCGCCTCGAACCTGCATATCGTCGTCTGGGAGAAGACGTTCCCGTAGAGGGTGCCCAGGGCCAGACCCACGTCGGCCTGGGTGAAGCCCAGCTTGATGCGCCTCTGCTTGAACTGCTTCGCGAAGGCCTCCAGGTCGTCGGACGTCGGCGTGTCCTCCTCCCCGGCGCTGTGGTCCCTGTCCAGCGGGTGGCCCGGGTGCAGCGGGTGGCCCGCCGGCGGGCTGTGGTTGTGCGCGTCCCTCAGGTGGTGCGGCAGCCCCGCCTGGTGATTGTGCAGCTGGTGCGGGTGCTGGTGCGGGTGCTGGTGCAGCATCCCGTTCATCGCCGCGTGGTACTGCTGCAGCGTCGTCGGCGAGGCGGCGCCGCCGCTGGGGTTGTAGTGGGCGGACGGCACCACGGGCGCGTGCCACGAATGGGGCGACGCCATCCCGGGGGACTGATGAGGTCCGCGGTGGTGCATACCCTGGACCGAGTCCGTCGCCGTGGCCGCCGCCGCGGCCGTCAGCGGCTTCACGTCCAGACTCGCGTTCCCCTGGTGCGGGTGATGGTGCGGATGGTGGGTCGTGTGGTGCATCCCCATGGACGCCGCCCAGGGGTCGCTGCCCGGCTGCAGGCTCACCCAGGGGTTCGCCGAGGACAGGCTCGCCGGGTGCGAGAGCCCGTTCGGCGACGGCGACGACGACACCTGATGGTGGTGGTGGTGATGGTGATGGTGCTGCGGAGCCGGCATGTACTTCATCTCGCCGGCGTCCGCCGCGCTGCGGGGCGAGCCCGAGGAGTAGCCGCCCACGGCGATGTTCATCCCGATTCCGGATCCCGAACCACCATCCAGCTCGGACGACACCGCGGTACTAACCGGCATGTACGTGGTAGCAGCCATTTACTCCCTGGCGGTACCCCCGGATCTCGCGATTCCGGGCCCGGTCCGGCGCCTCGGCCCTCTCGACGGCTTCCCGGACGCCTCTGTCCCTCCCGACTCGAGAGCTCGGGGCTACGGGTGGCTCCCGTCGAACCCTCTCAGGCCCTCTTCCGCGACGAGTCCCGCTGGCCGCGGGCCGCGCCTCTTGTCCTCTCGACTCCCGGGTACCCGGTCTCACTGTCCATCGTCCCGGAGCCCCCGATCGCGCGGGTCGCGGCCCTACATCCGGCCCGCGCTGCAGCGCGCGCGCGCGCGCCTCCACGCACCGGTCGACCGCCGACCGGACCACCGACCGGACCACCGGGATCCCGGTCTCTCCGCACTCGGGCCGCGCTGCTCCTCTCCTCTCTCTCACCACCTCGGCTCCACCTTACCGCGCGAACTCACTCTCGTCCACCGCGGAACTCCGCGCTCGTTGCACTGGCCGCGTCGACGTCGAGCCACCACCCGGGAGCGCCGATCGCGATCGCGTCCACGGGGCCGCGACGGCTGCCACGACCCGCCGCGCGAGCGAGAAAACCACGCGGATACCCGGGGGAAAGAGAGAGAAGGAGAGAGAGGAAAGATCGGCTGGCTCTCATGCGTTATGCATGTCGTAGCTGAGAGCGACTGACTGCCTCGCCTCGCAGCTAGCCCGAGCTTCCCGACTTCCAGAGGCCCCGAGGTCGTCATGCGCGCCTCCACCGACTCCGGACCCCACCAGAACCGAGCCGCGCTCCCCATTGGCCGGCCCGGCAAGGTGGCCGTCGGCGCCACGTCACCGGAGGGCGGACCCAACCGTGGCCGCACCCTGTCGAGCTCCCTGCCGAGGTTCCTGCCGCACCGCTCGCTTTTTGCCCCTCGCTCGCTTTTCCCGCCGCCGACCGCGACCGCCGGCCGACTGCCTCCGGCACGCCGCCGCCGACCCCGGCCCGACTGCGGCCTCCGCTCTCCGTCCCATGCGACGCCTTTCTCGAGATTCCACCCGAGAGTCTCTAACTTTTAACATCTCCGGGATGTTCTTTTCCAGCAGTAGTCCCTACTGGTACAAGTGACGGCATTCGAATTACGGAATAGGACCGGACGTGGCGGTCGGTATCGGAATTATCCGGTCATCCGGGGAATCGAAGAAGGCAGGTCGAGAGGTCGAATGGAAATCTGGGCCGAATACGAGGGGAGAGCTGTGATACGAGCCGATAACCGGCCCGCGGAGGACCCGTCGGTTGTCCAATCAGGCCGCGAACAAAGTTAGCGGCGGTTTTATTTCCGGACACGGTTTCATCGGGTGGATCGACGCGGATCGAAAGGGTCGCCGGGCCAGGGGGGCGACTCCCTCGGGACCGCTGTCGGGCATGCAGATTGGCTCGATCCGGCCTCGACCTCTTCAGGAATTCCGCGGGTGCTCCCGAGCAATTCGCCGAGGTGTCCGCGCAACAGGTACTCATTCCGGTGATTAATTGCCGGCTGAGCAGTAGCAGCGGCATCAATAGAAACGGCCAAATAAAAAACTTGTCTCGTCCGGCGGTACCGAGAGAGAGGGAGAGACGGTCGAGCGGAGGGCATGGAGCGAGAGGGAAGCTTGCTACATTTAAATGAGAGCCACAGGTAGCAGCATTATGCGGTACGTGCCAGCCATCCCCTCCTATCCCCCAGGAGGGGGCGAGTTAGACGATCGCGCACCTACCGGTGCTACCTTGTACCAAACCGACCTACCCCTCTTCCGGCCGATCCATGGATCGCCGTGGATCCAGGAAGTTCGTCTCCTGCCCCGGCCGGTCACCAAAAACACAATCAACCCCCGATAAATAGCCGAGAAAAAAAAAAGAAACTCGTTAAACCAAAGGAACATTTCTTCAAACGGTACCGAAGAAATGTCTCTTCAATTCCAATACTATGTTGCTCGAATAATCTCAGAGACTTAAGGGGATGTGAAAGTGGCATCCGAAAGCTCAATCGTTCATAAAACTTTCCTACGAACTGGGTGTCTCAAATCGATTCATACTTTAAAACGTGAATACGGAGACCCCAAGGTAGGTCCTGAAACTCGGGAAATTTCATTTTTTATAAACTATTTCTAAAATACCTATAAACAAATTTGAAAAGAATTGAAATTTCATGAGTTTCAGGACCTTCCTTATAGTCTCCCCATTCACGTTGCAAAGTTTCAAACTATTCGGTAAATCGAGTTGGGAGAAAAGTTTAATAAACAAAGCCTCTTCGATGTCACTTTCACGTCACCTTAAAGTGACGCGTAAAATCGGCGTTTCTTGTAAATGTACATTTAATGTTGAGAAAGAAAAAAACCCTGGGTGGGTGAACGTTTAATTTGGAATTAAACTAGATTTACGTGGACGAAACGTGGATGCCAATGTTTTGTGGCCATTAGGCGTTGCTTCGTTTCTTCGTTTAGGGGATGCTTTTCCTTCCGTCGCGTTCCCATGAAATCGGATTAATTGGATCGGATCTAGAACATGCTGAGATCTGAACTGCGGAATAAAAAGGGTCGCGTGAAAAGTTACGAAGCCGCGATCTGAAAAACTTAGCGCCAAGGTGTCGGATTTAAGTGCATTGTATAATGCAGCTTTTCTCCATACATTTGCATTAATGCGCGTAAATAGAAACTATCGTGGACCTAGTTAGACGATCGCGTGCCTATTGTACTAATACCCCCCCCCCCCTCCCTGCTTTTGATTATGCCGATTCATAAATCACTCAGTTAAGGCCGAGTGGTATAATTTCATATCTCACATGTAAAATAGCAATTTTCCATTGTGTTTCGTGCAGTCTCATTGTGTGCACCGTGGAATACGGATGTATAACACCGGAGAGGGATGAATCGGACCATTGCGCGCAAATAGTTTGTTCTTACGTCTCGCATGCTAAGGAGCGATATTTTATTTAACCGTATGCACCTCTGGCCATGGGAAATACATCACGGAGCAGTGAATTAGACATTTGCATTAATTAATCCACCGATTCATGGATCGAATCGGCGCTATATGAGAGGATAAAAAAATCACCACGGGCATAACTCGTCCTTAAGGGCGAACGATACCTCCTAGAGCACAAAATATTTCTCCTATATTTTCTATATATTTAACGAATATCCTACATTTTTTTAATATTTAACAGACATTTGACATATTTGCAAAACGTTCACTTTAGAATATTATCTCTATAATACTTATATAATATTAGCTCCATGTGTTTTCATAATATTTCTCCACCAGATATACGTAACATTTCGTTTCTCTTTAATACATGTTTTTTTTTTCTAACATTATCTACCGAATATATTATAAAGGGTTTAACAATATTTAAAATCAAAATCACGCGCTTTGCTCCCATAATGAATTAGCGGAACGAAAATATTACAAAATTTTCTCGTGTTTTCTCATACCAAAAATAAAGTGTCCATTTTTATCATGTTCATAAGTTAAGAAATATAATTTCTACATATGTCTATAAATTATTAAAGTCTAGTCTCTCCCTTCTCCCGAATCGATCTTAAATATCGAACACCCCGTTTGGTTAGACGTTGTTTCGTCGTTCTCGCATTGGACGTGTCTTCAACTCGATTTCTCGAGCCCCGTCGCATCGAATCGAATCGACAAAGCCCTAAAATGTCCACCGAGGACGTACAAAAAAATTAACTTTTAATATTAATTGCGTCAACACTCGACTGCCATAATTCCAAAATACAAAAATATTCCAGTACAATGTTCCACGAAATGAATACAAAGAAATCAGCTGATCGAAATCCTTCTCCGGAAGACATACCGCGCACGGGAGTACTCCAGTAAAACAAGGCGTGAGAATGAAAATTCACCAAAAAGATATTTCGTCAATAATTTCCCTAAAATGAAGTTAAATAAACTGTCGCAATGAAAGATGAAACGTTGCGTGGAATTTCATTCGAGTTCGTTGGAGTGAAATAATTCTCCTTAGAATTAATAAAATATTTCTCTGGTTCGATGTAACCCCTTTTCCTCGGTGTATGTACATTTACATGTGCCTCGGAACTGTTACGTCGGTATACGGGGAAATCGGATCGGGTTAAGAGAACGGTCCGGAATATTTGTTTAGGTCCGACAGGTAGCAGTTATTATACACGCAGCCGTATAGGTGCGAAAGTGCGGGACGGTGCCAGCTGCTCGGAGGGCGCATTTCGGAACGGCCTTAAGGACGGCGCGCGCACTTTTGCCGGCGGTCGTCGGCTCGAAACGCACTTTACTACCTGAACGTTTGCTTGCATAATTTAAAGGCCCGACCCGGCCCGGGCCGGCTCTCTTCCTCTATTTCGCTCCCCCGAACACGTGTACCCTTGCACCCTCTGCACCTTGTGGCGCTCTTGGGACCTCAGGGTACGAAAACATTAGTCAAAAACGCTCTCGAGACCTGCCGGGTCCTCTCCTCGAGAGAGAGAAAGAGAGAGAGAGCCACGAGAGGCGCCTTCTAGAATTTCAAAAAAGAAATGGAGAAATCGGAAAAGAAAATCTGCGTACTCCATGGCTTGAGTGAGTGACTCCATGGCATGAGTTGTGAAAAAAAAAAAATGTTAAGGAAAATAAGGGGAGCCATGTACCTTTGGGAAGAGGACCCCCTGAGTAGAAAAGTCCGTTCTTAATTTAGAGGTTAGATTGGAAGTTCGAGGGAACTCGGATAGGATCCTACGGGGTGGCCCGAAAACTTAGTAAACCGGGTATTTAGAACGTGGCGTAGGTCGGGGCAAGGTACCCATAAAAACCTGCCGTACGTGAATGGGGAGTTAACCGTTGTAATTTGACCGCCTTTATGCCTGGAATGAATATTTTAATATTTTAATACGAAATATGCTATGAGAGATTTTATGGTGCCCTATAGCTTTTCCCTATTGTAGGTGCCTCTCTCGGTTCTCCGTTGCCCTCTCCGTCTGGCAGTCGCGAGCTTCCTGCTCCCCACTCCCGACCCCGAACTCCCCACTCCCGCGCCCGAGAGTGGAATGGCAAGAAACGCGCGCGATTCACAACACGGCGCGAGGGAAGAGGCAGTGGTGGGGGTCAGGCGGAGGAGTGGGGGAACGGCGCCGAGGGAGGGCCGCCGAGGTGGTGGGGGAAGAGCTTATAAGCGGGAGAGGGGGCAGAGCGCCCGCTAGTACGCGGCTTCGCCGCCAGGCGGCAGCAGCGGATGGCAGTGGAGCAGTTATTTTCCGCCACCCCTAAAAGATCGGTCTCGGTTTCCCTCGGAATTATTGTCCGAGAGGGCGCATGGCACGGTGGCGCCATCTGTCGGTACAAGGAGGAACCGCGCATAGACGCATCGCTCGGTTTGCTCCTCCCTTCGTAACCTTACCTCAAATTGAATGTGACAATTATTTTCAGATTTTCAGACTTTCAAATGCAGAATGGAGAAGAAGAATCGGTGCGATGGGAAGCTTGCGGTTGAATTTACAATTACGCGTAACTGAAAATCTTAATTATTATCATTCACTGGTTAAATAAATATTTGCGGAAGGATCGAACCGTGGTTCTTATTGTATCCCCGATGGATAGAAACTACGTTTGTCAAGGAACTACCCGAACTAGCGAGGAATTTGTAAAGCGTCCAAGTTACCCCCGGAAACTGCGGTTCCGGAGCATCTACGAGGCCTAACTCGGCTCGCCGCATTCGTTACCGGAAAGAGAGATCTATGGGTCGAATCTAATGGCCCCGGGTGCAACATCCCCTCTTAGAAGTTCGCCCGCAAATTTGCGTTTGAGATCGAACCTGCGGTTTCGGGACGTTGCGGCCGATGAGGCGCGAAAACCGCGCATCGAGCGGAGGGGCAAACTTGGACCGGTTTACATTAACATCGCTGATTGAAACGTCTGCTTCGACGGCGAATATCCCAGAAATGGTACGCGGTAAATGGCACCGGCCTCCGTACTTAAACGTCGTGCGACGCCCGCAAATCCGATCGTCCCCGACCAACGGCGTTTGTAACGGCATATCGCTAAGCGGTCGAATGGCCGGCAAAAGAATTCCAATAATGAAAATCGTTTAATTTCACGAGCCTAAATTCCCGACGGCTGAAAATCGCCACTGGGACATTCCTCGCCGTAAACCCTCCCCCGACTTCGAAGGCCGGGAGCCGCGGGGCCCGAAGTGTATCGCCGGTCCATTGCTTTGCGAGGGGGCCCCCGAAAGATTCGCGAGATAACGATCGACCCTGAAATATGCACCACGCCAATTTGCCGATCAAAATTATTATTAAGAGGTACCCGTGGCAAAGCCCCCTCGTTCCCCAGGCCTTTCCGCCGCCTCCTCGTTTTGCTTTGCCCGCTTTCGGGCCCGGCCTATAATATTCCCTGCGCGAAAATCGGAAAGCCAAAAAAAGAACTCCGCCTTCCGTGCAACCTGGCCCATCGGGCCGTGGCTCCACGGGGCGAAACTCTTTTTGGGAATTATTTGGAAATTCTTTGACGTTGCAATCTAGCCGTAATTAACGTAAGTAAGGCACCCCGACATTTTCGGTCCGGAGTTAAGGTGATGTGAAACTCGTCGAGGGACTTGATCGACGTCGGTAAAAAAGGTTATCCTAAATACCTACATAGTCGACGTCGGCTTTTATATTGACGGCTCTCTCGAATTATATTGACCATTGTACTAAATGGCGCACTCCATTTGTGTAGTTTTCTCACAACGATTCGTGGGCCGAATTCTAGATCAGGATTTTCGGGGTCCGATCGCAAACTGAAACGGGAAAACCGACTTTTTTATCCGAAGCTTCCCAAGAAATACGTCCTAAAGCACGAAAAAGGGGGAACAAGGGGAACGGGAGAAAAAGAGAAGACGCGACCTGCCGAGGGAAGGATGGTGGGCTAAGCCTGTAATCACGAGATTGCCAGCAGCTACTGCAGCTGATTGTTATCTTGTATCTACACCCACCACTTTATCGCCAGCCATCTTATTACCCTCGACATATTGACGTCACGCACGTACACGGCTCCGCCAGGAAACCCCTTTCGTCTTTCTCTCTCCTACCTATTATTTCCCTCTCTTCTTTTCTCCCTTAACGGTGAAGCGGTATCGATGCATCGGGACATCGGGTAGCCCCGGATAATTCCCGGGTTAGGGGTACGCCTTTTTCAGGTTGCATCGCCGATGCAACCTCCAGCAATCGGACTTCGACTTACGTTTTAATTGTTAACGTCCCTCGGCGAGTTTAAAAGAACCACTCGGATCTCCTCGTTATTCGGTGTTTCCTTCCTCTCTTGGTATTCCGAGAGAAATCCCGGAGCGATTCCGCGCTTATTCAATGCACCGCGGTTATACGGAGAAAAATTCTATATCCCCCCGATATCGGCGCTGATAATTGGATCAGCCTCCCGTGGACAATTGGAACGTTCGATTAAGGGCTTAATTGCGCGGCGGGATCGTAATGGCGCGATTCAATCGGGGAAAAAGTGGCGGAGGTGCGGAAACGCACGCGGAAGGAGAATCAAGCCGGCGGTCCGTCTCGTCGCGACGAGGACCCTCCATGGAAAGCTCATACACCGAGGTGAAAAGAAAAAATCTTTTCTCAATTCGGACAATGAATTCGAGTGATGATAACTTTGGAGGACTCCACTTCGACTAGTCGGTTGGGAGGATTGGAAGTCGAGGGAATGGAGGGCGGTGGATAAACGAGGGGCCGCAGAAAAGGGGAAGGGCACTTGTGCCCTCTGTGTCCGGCACGTATTTATGACGCCATGTCCGAGGGTACAAGTTGGCTACAAGTACAGAAGTATAAAGGCCCGACGTAGGTTAGGCGAGTGCATCGTGCGTGCACGCACGATTCCTCTTCCCTGCCTCTCCCCTGACCACCTTTCTCACCGCGTGGGAGGACAGCGAACAAAATGCTCGGCGAGAGATCGCCGATGAGAATTCAATAGGTCGCGATCGCGCGACAAGGGCGCCGAAGAGGCGACGACGGAGCTTTCAGGAACTAAAGGGACTCTCTTCCAAGTCTTGGCAGACCCGATCCAATGATCGAATCCATCGATCGAAAAGGTGGAGGCGAAAACGGTCGGCGAGATATTGGAGGGGAAGTTCGATTTTTTGGGGCTCGTTAAAAGGATAGACATGGAAGAGATGCGTCGAATATCCCGAGGGAGGTGCAACGCGGCCGACCTGGAGGACGGGGTGCCTTGGATGCACTTATACGTCCGAGTATCCTCGTTTTGTGAGGTTCCCGATCCCGTTCGTCCATTTGCAGCGGAGCGGAGGAAGAGAAAACCAGAGGAAGGTCTCTGGCAGCTCCCGAGTCCTCCGAAGCGCCCAAGGACCTCGGGTCCTAGGCGGGGCGCGGCGGAAGGGACACCGCGGCCGGGAAAGGAAGTGGAAAGGAGGAATTCACGAACTGCAAAACGCAATTATCGGCATTAGTCCGCGGGGTATCACGATTCCCCGGGTTGGTCCTGTTGCGGCCTTCGAACGAGCTGGTGGGTGGCTGGATAAGTTACCGGGTGGTGGAGGACGAATGTCGACTCCTAAACCCGGTACGTGTCCTCTGTTCTCGAGTCTCCTTTTACGAGGAGCTCTTCCCTCGGGAATTTGGGAAAATCATCTCCTGCGAAAACCCATTCCCTTTGATTCCACGTGGTTCGGTAACGAGAGACGATCGGCCTTAAAATCCTGACCATTTTTTAGGGATTTCTGATCTGCGATTTCCACGCGACTTCGAGCGTTAAAATCAAAGCTTCTCGTATTTGAGAACCGATTGTCTCTTATTTCATTTAATGGACAACGCGATTCGGTAACGAGGGACGATCGGCCTTAAAATCCTGACCATTTTTTAGGGATTTCCAGCGATTTCTGATCTGCGATTTCCAGCTGATCTCTATGCGATTTCGAGCGTTAAAATCAAAGCTTCTCTTATTTCAGAACCGATTGTCTCTTATTTACAACGCGATTCGGTAACGAGGGACGATCGGCCTTAAAATCCTGACCATTTTTTAGGGATTTCCAGCGATTTCTGATCTGCGATTTCCAGCTGATCTCCACGCGACTTCGAGCATTAAAATCAAAGCTTCTCTTATTTGAGACCCGATTGTCTCTTATTTCATTTAATAAACAACGCGATTCGGTAACGAGGGACGATCGGCCTTAAAATCCTAACAATTTTGTTAATGACTCTCAGGGATTTCCAGGGACTTCTGTTTGCAATGTCAAGCGTTAAAATATAAACTTTTCTCATTTGAGAACCGATTGTTTTTTCTATTTCATTTCCTAATCAACGTGACTCGGTAACGAGGGACGATCGGCGTTAAAATTTCAATTTCCCAATTTGCCAATTTCTTGAGCGATTTCCACCGATCTCCAGGGATTTCTGCTTGCGATTGCCAGATTTAAGCGTAATTTCGAATATTCAAGTTATGATTTCGAGGATTAAAATCTTATATTTCCTGAGCGAACGAGCCCTCCCTCTCTTCCTTGCCGCCCACGTAACTCGATCCCCATTTTTTTAAACAAATCTCTCGAACAACTTGCACCCGCTTTTTACGAATATGAGGTACACATTCGTTTAGATTTTCTTTCCTGGTCGAAGATTCGAATATAGGTGGTCGCGACGTCGACGCGATCGATCGATCAAGAGTGCGCAGAGGAGGAGAGCATCGTCGACGGTTAATTCGCGCATCGATTGTACGCGCTCGATCGATCGATCGATATCCATTATGGTAGCATCTAATAACCTGTCGGCTCCTCTAATTAATCGCCGGCGACGATGACAACGAATTGTTAATCGCTTCTGGAATTGCGTTCGGCCGAACGAGAGTCATGCGCCGCCGCCTAATAGGAACTAATTCGAGCGCCGAATATCCTCGCGGGAATTTAGTAGCAAAAGAATTTAGGATTAATAATTCGGCCCCTCGCGAGGTGCATATTAAGCAGCCGGCCCGATATATACCGGGGCGGCCCGGACAAAGGCTCTGAAAAAGTATCGATCGGGAATTACTCCCGGTGAATTTTTTTCCTCCCGCTGACTTTTTCCGTCCACGAGTCAATAACCAAATGAAAAATCGGTCCTTCAGCTACGACGAAACTTCGGCAACTAAATATAAATCCCCTCAAACCCGAGAATTCCGTCTTCTCGAGGTGCAAGCCCCTGTCTATTTGCGACTTGCCACTTTAAAGTTGCAAACACCCGACCGGACGTTTCGTTCGGCAGAAAAGCGCCATTTGACGGAACGACGGATAACGCTTTTACTGTAATGCAGGATAAAATCTATACTGCCCACTAAGAGGCCTTTACCGCACCGCGAGGTAAAATGTACGAGGCTCGTGCGAGAGCTTTTACCCTATTTCGGGGAAAGTATCCGTATTGTACGTAGATCGCGTTTACCTCCCGCCATGTTGAAAGGAACGCGAACGGTTTAACGAGTGGGGCTCTAAAATGCAATCAGCAGGTCCCGATTAAATTCCAATAAGACCCCGTGGGATTTAGGGGACGTGGGGAGTCTCTTTTTCCGCAAGACACCCCGTATGTTCCCGGAGCAGCTTAGATCTTACGAAGCCCGGTAGCCCAGGGCCATAAGGTCGGCCCTCCTCTGCAGCCTCACCCACACGGAAGGGCATCCTCCACGTAGGAACGAGTCCCTGTGCTTACATGGCCCGTGCTTTGCCTCCTGGTATCTGTATCTCAATCCCGCCGTACCGAGAGGGAGGAAGAGAGACGGCCAGAGGCGAAAGCACCCGGAGAAAGCGACCCGGAGAGAGAGGCCCGATCGAGCGAGCCTCTTCGCGGAGGGGTCCCGCGCCGTGTCGGCCCTGACTCCGTAATTTTCTAATTATATACTCGAAAATAATTGGTTATTATCCTGGGAGAGAAGGCGCGCGATGCCGCGGCCAGGGCCCAGAGCGAATCGCGAGCGCGTCACGAATCCGCGTCATGAATCGGCGCCATGTGGATGTGGATGATGGAGTTTTCTTGGGTTCTGGTTGAGTTTTTCTTGAGTGAGTCTTGGTTGAGCTTTGGTCAGGTCTTGGTCGAGTTTCAGTCGAGTCCTGGTCCGAGTCCTGGTTCGAGTCCTGGTCCGAGTCCTGGTCCGAGTCCTGGTCCGAGTCCTGGTATCCGCGTCATGAATCGGCGCCATGTGGATGTGGATGATGGGGTTTTCTTGGGTTCTGGTTGAGTTTTTCTTGAGTGAGTCTTGGTTGAGTTTTGGCCAGGTCTTGGTCAAGTTCCAGTCGAGTCCTGGTCCAAGTCTTGGTCCTGGTCCTGGTCCGAGCCTTGATCCGAGTCCTGATCCAACTCTTGGTCCGAGTCTTGATCCGAGTCCTGATCCGAGTCTTGGTCCGAGTTTTGGTCGGGTCCTGGTCAAACCCTGGTCGGGTCCCGGTGGAGAGCGATAATCGCACCGAGACCGAGCTCGCTTCGTGCTCGAGGGGTGCGCAGGGGAGACGTCGTCGAGGAGCCTCGATAATTCTCCCGTCCCGGCGTTCGGTCGGTAGCCGGTAGTTCCAGGTCGCCGGACCAGCTCCGGGGACGATAGCGATCTCGCCGGCGGATTCACGAAACGGCGAGAGAACCGGGAACCGCGGCCCGGGGAGAGGCCTAATTTGCGTCCGCTAGGTGGGCAAGCATTAATAAAATCGCTTGAAAAATTGGTGCCGCTCGGTATCGGCCCGAAATCGGCGTCCGAGGGAAGAATTCCCGGTAGGATCCGACCTCCGTTTCCTGAACCTCTCGGGGCAGCGCCGCCTCTTCGGGGAAGGGCCCGAGGGGAGCGCTCGGGGAGGAATCGGGATATCTGCCATATCTGGGGCTGTAAGATTCGTGACGAACAGTCGCTGGCCTCTTTCTTGAAGGAGCTTGGGTACCGGGCATTAGGAATGCCGACGGTCCCCACCCTGGTTAATCACCGGGCCCCCCGATCCTCACGCGTTACGCCCTGTCGAACCACCAGAAGATGTCCGTTTGGACAAAGAGACAAGATCGGCTCGATCGATCGGGTTGGGAAACATTTGTTAACAAGCGCACGGAGATCGCCGAGCTCGGATCTGGGGAAATTCGTTCCGGCCGCCTCGTCGATGCGAGCCAAAAGGACTTTCGGAGATCAGACTCCAAGATCGGCCTATCCTGTAGAAAACCCGCGACGACCCTGCTTCGTTACCGCGATTTACGACCCCCGGCACAAAATTCGCCGTTTCGCCACTCTGGAAGCAGGCAACCCGTTTCTACTTGCGATTTCCGGATTTCCACGAGATTTCGAGTATCAACATCCGCTTCCCGAGGGAACCCCTCGAGTCGACAGGACATCGGCTCGCAAACCGGAGATTTGTCGGGCACTTTGCCTCCTCGGAGGTGTTACCTTATCGGGAATATACCTAGAGATCCGTGTGAATAAAAATATGTCTAAAAATTCGAAAGACTCGAGGGAACCGGAACCGTTCGCGAGTCGCGCCGGAAGTTGTCCCCTCGACGTCCTGACCCCGACTCGGGCCGATTGGTCTTCCCTATCTGGCGTGACGTTCCTCGTGTACACATAAAGCCGGAGTCAAAAGTTCGCCGTCGGGACTCGATGCATATTAAAGCCGGAAGCCCCCTCGCCTCCGGGTCGCGACGGTCAGGACCGACGTCGTGGACGATGCCCGGGGTTATCTGGACGCCCTCGCGAGGGCTCCCGGGAAAGGAAAGGAAAGGAAAGGAAATGGAATTCAATCTTCCCGGTTATTTGCATAGTTTCCACGGCGGGACTCGTCAACGCGCCTAACTGTCGGCTCGTTTGCATAAGGGGTGCACCCGGGGCGCCGCGACGCCGCTCGATGACACCGGGTGCCCCGATATCGGAGATCCCGGGAGCGCCGAAGCCGATCCGATCGCACGAATTTCTAACGATGCGACAGGATCGTTCACTAATGTCGGATAATGAGGGTGAAAGGGCCCCCGTGGTAGCGCTCGAGGGTCGGCCCTCGATGTCACCGGGTTCTCCCGGTCGACGGATCGATCGGCCCTGGGAACGCGAAGGAAGGTTACCACGGATAGATATGCAAAACGATACGCGTCCTTTCGACGCGATCTATCCCTCGTTTGCATCCTCGAGACATGACTGCAATTATATATTATACAGCTTTCGATCGTTTCTGACTTTCAAACGACGGTTACAGGACGAACCGACTCCGGGTCCCGCGATCCTAATCTCCGCCGTTCGACATAACTCCGGGAATCTCCGCAGCTTCCCTACCGGTGGACGTTATCTGCGCCTTCCCTTCGATCGGTCAAACGGGGAAACGTCGAGGAAGCCGCGGACGTTATCTGCACCTTCCCTTCGATCGGTCAAACGGGGAAACGTCGAGGAAGCCGTGGACCTCGGGTTCAGGGTCGTCCGCTGGGACGGACGCGGCCTCGCCTCGTGGTGGATGATAAAGTGGCCCTCTCGTTATCCCTAAATATAATACTACGCCCGGCTCATGAGCAAACACCGAGAACGCAGCGAGACTGCCCGCCGCTTAACACCGCCGGGCCCTACGGGGCCCGTGGGGCCCCGTAAGACCCGCGCCTTAGGGGGCACGGGGCCCCCACTGGCTTCTAGCACCCTTGTTCGACCCATTATAAACAAGGCCTGTCCGGACCCCAATGCATTATCCCGCTCGAGTGTTAGGCTTGGCTAGCCCGAGTTCTCTCTCTCTTACTCTTTCTTTCTCTCTCTTTCTTTCTCTTTGGATCGAGGATCGAGGATCGAGAATCGAGCCCTTTGCCTCGTCTTCCACCGACATCGACATCGAATGGACCCGCCAGAAATCGCCTTTCGAGCCTCCTTTTGCTCGGAAGAGAAGCGAAGGGGTTTAAGGTGATATGAAAGTGTGATATGTACATACCGAAACGTCAAAATTTGTTTAAAAAATACTTTTCTCCAAATTGGCTGCACCGAGTTGCATTTGCAACTTCATCGCGAGATTATGGAGGGCCTAAGGAACAACGCGATGCTCATGAAATTGCGAGGGTTTAAGGTGATATGAAAGTGTGATATGTACATACCGAAACGTCAAAATTTGTTTAAAAAATACTTTTCTCCAAATTGGCTGCACCGAGTTGCATTTGCAACTTCATCGCGAGATTATGGAGGGCCTAAGGAACAACGCGATGTTCATGAAATTGCGAGGGTTTAAGGTGATATGGAAGCGTGATATGTACATACCGAAACGTCAAAATTTGTTTAAAAAATACTTTTCTCCAAATTGCCTGCACCGAGTCATTTGCAACTTCATCGCGAGATTATGGAGTGCCTAAGGAACAACGCGATGCTCATGAAATTGCGAGGGTTTAAGGTGATATGGAAGCGTGATATGTACATACCGAAACGTCAAAATTTGTTTAAAAAATACTTTTCTCCAAATTGGCTGCACCGAGTTGCATTTGCAACTTCATCGCGAGATTATGGAGGGCCTAAGGAACAACGGGATGCTCATGAAATTGCGAGGGTTTAAGATGATATGAAAGCGTGATATGTACATACCAAAACGTGAAAATTTATTTCTATTTATTTATTCTAACTTTGTAAAATCCTGAGACGAACGACGTCGATGAATTCCTGCGGTAAAACGTCTGGAAAGCCCTCAAGCATCCTCCGCTTTGATTTCGATGTCATCCGGATGAACGTCGACCCTTTTAGATTCCGCTTTCTATATGAAACGCCTGATCTCCATTCTTCGACTCTCGGAAAGACATCCGGGGAAAATAAAGTCGAGCAACGTCTTTAAATACCCTCGAGCTTTTTCGAATTCCCGCATTCAGCGATGCGGTCTTGTGAGGACTCGTTCCTTTCACGAAGAAGGCCCCATCGAATCAGTCGGTGGGGCTCTTCAAGAGAAATGGCACTCATCGCTCACATTACTCAAAAACTATGCTCGAGAAGCAGCAAGTAATAAATTACTTAATTAATACGGTAGTTAATCAGCGCTTTCTGCCTTTCCTCCTCATTTCTCACTTGGAGCATTTCACGAAAACAATCTGACGTAGGTTTAGGACCCAGCTGCCGCCCTGGGGGTTAAACGTTCAGAAGTACAGTGGAAAAGAATAATACCCCGCCATCAATACCGATTCGGGAGAAAAGAAAGAATCGAGGAATTAAAAGGCTTTGACCGGAGCTCGTCCAATTTTTATTCGATTGCGTTTCGACCTCCAGTGATGCTCTTCCGATTTTTTTACACCGCGTTTCGACCTCCAGTAAAGCTTATCCATTTTTTTTCTACCGCATTTCGACCTCCAGTAAAGCTCGTCAATTTTTTTTTACCGCTTTTCGACCTCCAGTACAGCTCATCAAATTTTTTTCTACCGCGTTTTGAGCTCCAGTAAAGCATATCCAATTTTTTTCTACCGCGTTTCAACCTCCAGTAAAGCTTATCCAATTTTTTTTCTACCGCATTTCGAGCTCCAGTAAAGCATATCCAATTGATTTTCTACCGCGTTTCGAGCTCCAGTAAAGCTTGTCCAATTTTTTCGTTTACTTCGTTTCGACCTCCAGTAAAGCTCGTCCAATTTTTTCCGACCGCATTTCGACCCCCCAGTAAAGCATCTCCGACCGAATGAATTCGTTCTTTCTGGAAAGTGATTCTTTTTTTCTCTCGGTGTAACGCGATCTCTGGTCCAAATCGGGCCAACCCTGTTCCTCCATCCGGACGAGCTGCACCCCATCTATTCTGCGACCTACTGCAGAAAGCTGCATCACGGGATGAGCGATAAATCATGGAAGCGCCGTGTTACGGCTCGCTTTCAGAATTGAATCGTTTCCGGTCGGCGCGTGTTTCCCTTGGCATATTACCGAGCCATTACCTCCAACCCCATGGCGTACCCACCCCCGATGACGACCGACACACTTCGGCGAAATACTTGGCAGGAATCAACCGGGTATTTACGAGACCCTCCCCGTTCTCTCGGCGCCGTTTCTCCCGAGGGATCCCCAGGATGCCCCCAGGAAGCAAAAGTCGCACGAGCCGGATCGGGACGAATCATTAGTGCTCGAGGAGCACAATGGGGCGCACGCGGACCCCAGGAAGTTTAGCGAAGGAGGCCAGCGCTGCTTTTCCTTTTTTTCTCTCCACCCTCTGATGTCTAAATCCAACTCCCCGTATACACCGGAACGAAACGGATCCGCCTGCTCCCGCCATGATTTACGATTTTTATGCCGGAGTCACTTTTTGCCACCCGACTGTTGGGAGACGCGGCTTTTTCCGCGACTACCAGGACGAATGGGCAGGACGCGTTGGACCGTCTTCTGGAGTGCAAAGGCGTTCGAAAGTCGAGACCAAATTCGAGAGGAAGAAAAAAAAAGGCTTTCCAGACCTTCGAATAATAAGACGACGAATTGGCCCGACGAGGGTACGCGATCTACGAACCGGGGAAGAATTCCTCGTGGTAGGTGGGTTTTCCACCTCCTCGATAAATAATATTCCGTCGAAAAGGACATCCTTAGGGGAGAGCGCCACAATGCCATCTGAGCCCTGGAGACGCAGGTTGGGGTAAACTCGAGAGTCCCTACGAGCTCCGCCACCTCGAAAGTGTGTCGAAACGATAAAGGAATCGTTAAACGGCGGACAAAAAGCTGTTAAAGAATGGGAATAATGCCCGGGACGTGTCAACTTTCATTGGGCACGGTTTCGGAGCTGACAACCCGAAGTCGGGGATGCTCCCCGGTTTCGAAGACCGTGGGAGTAGCGCAATGGGGTGGGCCCCGGAAAGATGAGCCCATAAATTGTCCGGCTTGAGTATTTAAGCGATATATCATATTTTAAACAAAAGTCGCGTATATCGGACCGATCCGTGGTCCAGAATGGGGGGAAGAGAGAAGGTCCTCTCCCTTGCCCAGCCCAGGAAGACCCTATAAATCCTTCATGGTGGTCGCGGTGTTTTCTCGCATTTTGATTTATGTCGCTTTCACCTCGCTTAATTTCGGGCCCTTTTTAGCCTTTATTTGCGCATTTAGGGGTGAAACTTTTGGGGGCCAGCAAATTTCGGACGCGAGGAGAAGATGCACAATGAGAGACTCCGGGACCCCCGGCCCGAGCCGCCATTGTCCGAGAGCTTTTGGGGCCTTTCTAAGGGGTTTTCGGAAATTCTGAGGGATCCCCCAGGAGCAGGTTGCACCGAGTTGCGTTATGAGGTGTCTCCACAATGGGCTATCTCGTTCCTCTTTGACTCGTCCCATTTTTCTTATAAATACCGGGGAAGTGGATTCCATTGGTGGACCTGCTACCGAGGTGGGAATCATCATCGATCCTATCAATTTACGGCTGTACCTCGTGATCGGGACGGAAATTATTTACCTCGTTCCTCTAATTAATTGACTAATTTGACATTTGGTCAAATTTCATACCGCTTAGTCTTTGGTAGTTCAGGAAAGTGAGAAGCGCTTCCTCGCTCCCTTTGGAGGAGAGGTCCTTTCCAGAAAAGGACGCACTTTAGATCGAGCCCTCGATAGATCGCCGGCACGGACAGGACCTCTCGATCCTTCGTGGTCAGGCCTGTAAAACAAAACGCCAAAAGGATCCCGAGATCGCGCCGAAGATTCTGTCAACCCACCACGGAAGCCGTGTTGACTGCATAACTTAACGCGCCGACTATCCAACTTTTCGTGCACGTACTTTTCGCCATGAAGACACCTTAAGGTGAAGTGAAATACGTCGAGGAACTTGATCAACGTCGATAAAGAAAATTTTTCTAAATGCCTACGTTGCCGACGTTCGTTTTTATATTGACAGCTTGGCCGAATTATATTGGGTATTGTACCAAATGGCATACTCCACCTGTCGTTTTCGTACAATAATTATAAAGAAATCGAAGTAAAACTCCAGAAATCCTCTGGATTCGTGCTTTCTGGGGCCCTAATTGATTGCAGAGGGACCCCCTGCGCCATCTGTGATTTCCAGTTCAATTAAATTCTCACTCCGAGACCTCGTATTCCCATCCTTTTAGCATAGAAGCGCATACAACACCTTTTTTTGCCTTTATCCCGTTCAAATGCGAGTTTATCGATTACCAGAGTGTTCTGAATTGTCGTAAAATTATCCTGACCCTTTCGATTCTCATATCAGAGCCTTCGGTAATTGTATATCGATCGAAATATGCGAGCTCGACGACATTTTGGTTCTGGCCTGGGCTGAATTAAAAATTTTTTTTAAAAAATCCAAATTTTGATCGTGTCAGGACAATTCTTAGACGATCAGGAGTGATGTGTCAAAGTTTCGGACAGTTTGGTCTAATACCCTTAAAAAAAAGTGTTGTATTCGAATCGACTGATTTGAAGGGGGTTTCACTTCGCCTTAACCGATCCCTACGATTCCAACAATTTCGTCAAGTCCCTAATTAACCGAACAATTGTTCAAACACGTACACAAAACCCTCACGTACCATTTATCGGCGATAAAAATCCCCATATAAATGTACATTCTCAATCATTCATTATATCTCCGCCACAACCAACTCCAGAAAAATCCACATTGTCTGCAATATCACGTTCACCGTCTGTTAAGTTGTTTAAAAGTACAATAACCCAATAAACATCGAACGTGACGTGTATTTATCCACTACCCAATTTCCTATCTTTCCATTAGACGTATTTCTAATTGAAACGTCGGCAACGAGGTGTGCAAAAATATGAGTAAACGTTCACTATTCTTTTTTTCTTGGCGCAGTCTAATTTCCACGCCGAATTTTCTCACGGGAATCTGAGAGCGACGGCGTCCAAGAATATCCATATTTTCTGTGAAATAAAACCTCTCATGGGAAAACGGGAAAACCGCGAGATCGCGAAATCGCGGGGGCAAAAATGAATAGCGTTTCGGCGTCCCGTTAAGCCGCGTTTTAAAAATCGTCCCGATGTGTCCCTTACGTAAAGGTGGCAAGTCGCGATATGGTCCGACGATAAGGCCACGGACGTAATGCGAATAATCGGTGAATAATTCATTGGGCATTATCGTCGTAGTCGGGCCGATTCGTTCGAGCCTTCGGATAATGTCCGCGCCTCCGACCGGTCACCTCCGGGCGGCATTTTCGACCGAGAAAGGAGACCGAAGGAAAAGGCGAGCGACGAGGACGGAGGAGGAAATTTCGAAAAACTCATGAGGATGCATTTATGTATCCGCGAGGGATCGAACGTCGCCGGTGATCGATCCGAAAGACTGTTTACGCCAGCTCTAAACGCGCCACGGCGGCCATTTACGATCCTTCGCGGACGCAACCCCGCGATATCCATCTGTCCCGATCGGCGGATGTATAAAAATTCCGAATAAATAGGAATTTCGGAGATACGCGCCCGAGCGATACCCCAGGACCGAGGGAATTAGACGGCCGAGTAGTTTATCCTATCTTTTGACGCTTTACGAGAGATATACGTAAAGTGGAAGGGCACGTATTACAGGTCTCGGGGTTTCTGTACAAACTGCGTACACGGGATCAAAATACCCGTGTTTAGAGCCGGCTTATTATATACCGGTACACCTCAGGTGTAACTACGGCCTAAAACAATATTACCGAGCGTGTATGGGTGTACATATGTTAAACGCTTCTTAGTATTGCCACTTGCGAGAAACTCGGTGTACCGCTCGCAGCGCTCCGCCGGGAGCTCTAGGAACTTGACTTGGATACGACGAGTGCTACCGCAGGGGAAGTTTCTCGGCCCAACTTTTCCAAGCTATTCCTCGATTCCTACATCCTACGAGTTTCCCCAATCAACGGCAACGATTAGTGCCTACCGAGTTGGGTTTATTTCGACGGGCGGCCTTAACGTTTATAAAGTGTGAGGAGTGTTTTCAGGGTCTCACCGATCTCATCTCCGAATCGACTCGCACTTCTCCCGTTCCGCGGGGGGACGAATCTAGAATTTTAAAAAGCTACTCGCGAGAATAACGGATCTCTTGAGTTAACCGTGGATATAACCGTTTTTCGAGCTCGTGACCGTCCTTACTCCTACGCGAACCAACGGACCCATTCGTCAGAAGGCCCTTTCTCTCAGTTTTCCCTGATCGAGAGACAACGGACCGAAATGAGCGCGCTTTCGGACCTTTCTGACTGATTCGGCCAACAGGTTCTACCAGGGTACGTGCCAAGCTCTATTCGACGTTTCACCTTTCGTTTCACTCTCGAGACGACACACGTTTCGGATCGCTATCGCCATCCCAGCAAAGAGCCCAAACTAGGGGCTGTTCCCCTGGAAATCGGTGAAAACGATTTCATTTTTTCAAAATTATCTTTCATTTCGTATGATAACGTGTTTCGGTAACGAATGACGATCGACGATGGCCCTTGAAAATCGGTGAAAACGATTTCATTGTTTCAGAATTACCTTTCATTTCATATGATAACGTGTTTCGGTAACGAATGACGATCGGCCTTAAAATCCTGACAATGTTTCAGAGACTTCCAAAGATTTCGTGATTAATTCCTTTGAGCCGAAATTAGACCGTATCCGAGTCGAGGGAAGAATTATCCGAAAAAGGGTGCCAGAAGAAATCGGGAATGAAATTCGCAGGGCGAAGTTCGGGCACCGAGGTTACGCGCAGGTCGTAATACGAGATCGAAACGGAAAGCGAAACCGAAAGCCCGTCGATTTCGTAACCGGTGTCTCGATTTGCCGTTCGTTAAGTGAAGGCATCAATTACCGGCGGAGGCCAATGGTTTGGCACTCGATCATCCGAGACCGGTCGAGTCGAGGAGTCGTTCCGTCGACTCGTTTCTCTCCGGGCGATCCCGAGGAGTCGAGGTGTCGTTTCCGAGCGGGAATCTCGGTTCCCGGGGGAGCACCCCGTCGAGAGTGGAAAAAAGGTTTTTAGCGGCGCCGTGTCCGACGTGAAACGCGGCACACAGCGTCGCGACGCGACGACGAAGCGCCACAGGGAGAAAATTACGCGACGCGCCATGTCCGACGTGAAACGTGGCACACAGCGTCGCGACAGGGAGAAAATTACGCGACGCGCCATGTCCGACGTGAAACGCGGTACATAGCGTCGCGACGCGACGACGAAGCGCCGCAGGGAAAAAATGACGCGACGCGCCGTGTCCGACGTGAAACGCGGCACACAGCGTCACGACGCGACGACGAAGCGCCGCAGGGAAAAAATGACGCGACGCGCCGTGTCCGACGTGAAACGCGGCACACAGCGTCACGACGCGACGACGAAGCGCCGCAGGGAAAAAATGACGCGACGCGCCGTGTCCGACGTGAAACGCGGCACACAGCGTCGCGACGCGACGACGAAGCGCCACAGGGAGAAAATGACGCGACGCGCCATGTCCGACGTGAAACGCGCCACACAGCGTCGCGACGCGACGACGAAGCGCCGCAGGAAAAAAATGACGCGACGCGCCATGTCCGACGTGAAACGCGGTACATAGCGTCGCGACGCGACGACGAAGCGCCGCAGGAAAAAAATGACGCGACGCAACGAAGAGGCGTCGCAACGAAAACGCGTCACTCCATTGTTGTCCCTAGCCGTCAAAGTGTTTAAGGCGACATGAATGACGTTGAGAAATTTCATCGAGGTCGATCGATTAAAATTGATCTATACCCTTTTTGGTGGTAACGTCATATTGATATTCGACGAGATCAGAAAATTCAAGATGGCCGCGATCCGCCCTCTGCCCAAAAGGGTAACGCAAGGGTAACGGCCCGTGGAAACAAGCGTGACAATTAATTTCGCTAAGCCTTGTCTAAGAATTTCTATAACGTGTACTAACTAGACAAACACCTGGAGAAATGGGGAACCCCGAAAATAGTGCCTAAGGGGATAAAGAAGCTAAACAGGTCCTCGGTCCGAACTCGATGGCAACCACGAGAAGAGCAGGTAGACGCTAATGGGCCCTATTGTTTCTTTTCTTTCCCCTGCCGGGCAGTTTTCCTTTCCTCCTTTTGGCTTTCGCCCCGAATATCGAGCTAGGCCAGGCCACTTTTGCCCATAAGCCTGCTAAACGATATCTGAAGGTATTCAATCCCTGCTCTAAAAAAAGAAGAAGAAAAATTCATCGAACCAAGAAGCATTCTACTAATTCAAAAAATAATTATTCGACTGACAAGGAAGTTATCCCAAGTCGATCTCTCCGATTTGACTTCTTTTATAATATGTTATAGTGGACTAAAAACAAAGAACACATAATATTTTTTAACCAATCCACCTGGAAAAGCTTTCTCATAACAAGAAATGAAAAATATGTTCTCGTGGGTGAAACTGCCAAATCGGCCCTTGACATGCCTTACTTTGGATGGTGGTTTCACCCCCTAAAAGTGTTTAACGTCAGTTAAAAAATAAAGAAATACATGTCGCTTAGTTTTTAATCTACTATAACATATTATAAAAGAAATGAAATCGGAGAGATCGACCTGGGATACCTTCCTTGTGAGGCAAACTGAAAGAAATTGTGATAATCCCGAAGAGGCGTTGCATCCACTTATTTAGAGTTTGGGTCTTATAATTGCGTCTTGGGGGACTTTGGGTCTTATAACAGCATAGAGTTTGGGTCTTATAATTGCTCTTTGAATTATCTAAATATTTGTCCCGTGCCGAAGTAACGTTATTTAGGTTCGACGTATTTTTCATTCTTACCGAAGGGACAGGAAATGGAGGAGTCCGACGACAAAGAAGCTCCCATACTTCGTATCCATTCCCATTCATTTTCTTTATGCAAGGATAACCGATGGGAGACTGTAAACTACCCTGAACGACTCTGGATGAGATCGAAACGGAAGATTGGAAGTGCCGATATCGCGGCCGTTATTTATCAACTGGTCGTAGTAGATCGCGTAGAAGTCGAAGACAGAAGGAATCGGAGGGTGAGCTTCTAGACTGGCAGATAGTTATTCAATGGAATGTCCCTCGAGGGGTCGAAAAGCTCCGAAAAATTGCCCGGCAATCTACGAGGTGAGTCCCAGGAGATGAGGCCCTGGCTCATTACCACGCCCCCGCAACTTCACGGTCGTTATATATACCCTGGACCCAATTTTCGGATTCGGTCGCATACCGAACCGGTACGGATTCCTGAAGGTGTCCGAGACCTCGAGGTCCGTAACCGAAGAGAAACTGGTGTTCCAAGTACGAGACCGAATTTATTTAAAGAAACAAGGCCGCTCCGCAGGTACCTTCCACGAGCGTTCCCGGATTAATTCCTTCCTGAAATGAATCCCTATCGACTTGAGACAAGCTGTCCCCTAGGGGATATTCGCGAGGTTAACCAGGGTCGGAAGGACTCCTGGTAATAAATAACCAGAGGTCCCGAAGACGAACGAGCGAGACATCGTAAAGTTGCCGTCCCCGCCGAGCGCCACCAGAACCTCTCTCTCTCTTTCTCTCCTCTTTCTTATGACATCCGAAGGCCCCATGTGCGGACCGTGGATCATTTTTTAATTCTTCCCCACATACACGGTAAATAATCCCCCTCGTTCGTTCTAACCGCCTTCGAAAGATCTGAACCTCCCGGAATACCAAACCGATAGGCGCGCGTCCACCCCGAGTAAAATGTTGTACAGGGCCAAAGAACAATTTCTTTTCGACTTCTTATCAACGAAATATTTATCCCGATGATTAAATCGGCCGCAACGTTTCCCCGCAATTGATTGGAGTCAAGTAATTACCCTAAGAAATATTCCGTCGATCCAATGAATTCGTCTCCTTGATCTACTCCGCATCCCTATTCCCGAGCCCCCAGAAGTGTAGTAGGTTCCCTCGATAAATCATTTTTAAGATTATACTATTACACCGAGGCGGCACATAATGCACATCGTTAGCTAAGGAAATTTAAGCCTTACGCTAGCATAATGCGACAGGCTGAGGAGAATCGTCCCACATTTAACGACCCCCCGTAATTACTTGACCCTCGGTCGTAGACAAGGAGCGCATCGGGATGGCGCCTACGAGGAAACGTTCACCGGAACATCCATACCCCTAGGGCACATCTTCTGGATCATTAGGACTCCCCCACGTCCTGAGACTTCCTTGGCTGGGGCATCTTAACCCCTTGCCTTACGATTTAAATTCCAATAGCGCGTGCCATGAACAAGAAAAATGTCGGTCTTACATCGGGCCATTTCACGGTTTGGCTGAACGTTCAAAGTCTCACGCGTCCCTGATACGTTTTGTTTATAATTGGTCCGATTGATATACCAGTCTCTCACACGATATTATAGGTGAAGATGTTAATTCCCGAATATGAAAGAATATCGGGAGAGCCCGGTACCGCTTGCGAATCTTCGTAATGGGACATTTCTGGTCCCGGTGCCCAGAAGGGGGCCAGGGCAAAACGGGACACGATCAGGAGTGATGTGTCAAAGTGTCGGACAGTTTGGTCTAATACCCTTAAAAAAAGTGTTGTATTGGACTCGACTGATTTGACAGTCGTTTCACTTCACCTTAATTGCTGAATATGAAAGAATATCTGGGGACCCGGTACCGCTTGCGATTTTTCATTCTAGGAAATTTCTGGCTCCGGTGCCGAAAAGGGGGCCAGGGCAAAACGGGACACGATCAGGAGTGATGTGTCAAAGTTTCGGACAGTTTGGTCTAATACCCTTAAAAAAAGTGTTGTATTCGAATCGACTGATTTGACAGTCGTTTCACTTCACCTTAATTGCTGAATATGAAAGAATATCTGGGGACCCGGTACCGCTTGCGATTCTTCATTCTAGGAAATTTCTGGTTCCGGTGCCGAAAAGGGGGCCAGGGCAAAACGGGACACGATCAGGAGTGATGTGTCAAAGTTTCGAACAGTTTGGTCTAATACCCTTAAAAAAAGTGTTGTATTCGAATCGACTGATTTGACAGTCGTTTCACTTCACCTTAATTGCCGAATATGAAAGAATATCTGGGAACCCGGTACCGCTTGCGATTCTTCATTCTAGGAAATTTCTGGTTCCGGTGCCGAAAAGGGGGCCAGGGCAAAACGGGACACGATCCCCCCGGGGGCAGGGCTGTAAATAATTAGAGAGGGTCCCACCGAAAAACAAATATATCGTTTCGCGCAGTGTGATAGATGATCTCGCTTATTCGGTCCCGGCTATCGGCTATCCGGGGCCCGAGCGCCCCGTGGACGGGGCCCCAATGGTTCGGGGTACGGAGGGTTCAAGGGCGTGCCGGGGCCCCGACTTTGGAGGCAAGCCGAGGCAATTAGGGGACCCAGCGGGGTGCCGAAATCTCGGTTATTTCTATTTCTCTTCCCCGTCTAACGCCCTCGATAGGTCCGTCCTTTGGCCTCTGCTCCGAGCCGGGCTCCCACTCGCCCCACCCCGTGTAACAAACCTGAAACGCCCTCTATACCATGGCTCACACCCCGGTGTATTAACGCGCAGATATCGGGACCTCGGAACTAAACCGAGCACGAGGCTTCGAGGAAGAGACAAAGAGGGATGACGAGCTGCGCGAGCTCGAAATCAGGGGCTGGACCGAGGAGATCGATCGTCGTGGATGATCGATGGATCTCGGGGCGCCTTGCGTGCCGGCCGGGAAAAGCCACGAGTGGCTAATCACCCGGCGCGACTTCGCTTGGCGCCGCCGGTTAATCGGGACTCGGGACCCGATTGGGACTTTCAGGGTATTGGAAGAGATTTTTCACGAAATCGAAAGATTCCCCGAAAGTTCGGATATCCGCGGCTAACAAGTCGCGGCTGGATGTCGGTTAAGATGTTATGGTTAATTTTTCCTTTCTAGGTTAGTACGAGATAAACCGAGTTTAGACCCTTAAACCTGTCTCGATTGAAAAAGCGTGGTTTGCCCGCCGCCGGAGCTATGGGGTCTTTCAAAAAGGGTTGTTTATCAAATCTTTTACTACTTACTGTTAGATCTCCTCTATTTAGATGTCGAGCTGCGTTTTATGTTTTCAATCCTGCTCACTTTTAAGTTTGAATTAACCCTTGCACTTTTATGACGGGAGGTGATGCCCCTAGCGGGAGTTACGGGTATTAATATTCGCTCGGAACGGAGAATGCAGTCAGCGCCATCTATGAGCGAAGGTGTATACTGTTCTAATGATTTGACGATTCGGTCGTTAAAACAGAGAGTGTATTTAATGTAAATGTGGAACAGTTTCAGGAAGCGACCACGACAAAACCTATGTGCACGAGTTTCCATTTCTAGTGACACTCTTTGTTATTCTATGTTTACAGGTTTTTGCAAGCTTCTAGATTCCTGTTAATTGTTTGGATACTTTACAATCGAGATTTCCTGTTATATATTAATTAGTACGGATAAATCGTTAAAATGGGGAAACGACAGCATCAGAAGGATAAGATGTAAGACTACCTTTGCTGTAAAACATGTTAAACTCTAATGACTGCCAAAGATAACCTATGATAAATGATTTATTTTCCTCTCTTTAGGTACTTGACGTATACAGAATGGACTACATTGTATGGTGGTAAAAGTGCAGGGACCTTGGAAACGGATGAAGATGTGACGTTTCGTCGTTTACCTTACGATCATTGCTGTCTCAGTTTGCAACCATTCGAGCACCCGTATTGCGATTCGGATGGGAACGTTTTTGAATTGGAGCCTATATTAAATTACATCAAACGGTTGAAACACAATCCTGTTACAGGAAAGCCATTAGATGCAAAGAGCTTGATAAAGTTACATTTTTTCAAGAATGCGGACGATCAATATCATTGTCCGGTGCTCTTCAAAGTATTCACAAAACACATGAACATTGTTGCAATTAGGACAACTGGAAATGTCTTTTCTTATGAAGTACGTACAATTATGGTTATGGCATAGAATATATCCATGTTTGATGAAGAACAAAATGTGTGATGAAAGTTTTGTTCGTAGGCGGTAGAACAGTTAAATATCAAGGCACAGAATTGGAAGGATTTAATATCAGATGACCCGTTCATCCGTAGCGATATTATCACTATTCAAGATCCAACTAATTCGAAGAAGTTCAATTTATCAGGATTTCATCATATAAAAAATAATATTCGACTGGATGATGAAGGTATTTACGTGGAAACCTAGACGTATCCAAATCTTCATTCTTAAAGAAGAGCTTATTTAACTTAGTCAACTTCCAGAAAGTACAAGAGAAGCCAACGATCCGAATGCAAAACTTAAAACGGTCTCTATGGAAACTAAAGAAATATTGGCTGAATTACACAGAACTCATAAACCACAAGAAGTTAAAGAAGAAGCTCCAAAACCAAAATTGGACAAATTTAATGCAGTAAGCTTTAGGAGTAACTTTCGTACCTTGTCTAACTAATTTGATCCAAAAACGACTATTGACAGTCATTTTGAACTATTATTAATTTATTGATAAATTCAAATGTCATTAAAAGCAATGTATTTTTAGGCTCATTACTCTACCGGTGCTGTTGCAGCAGGATTTACATCGACAGTAATGCCAACAGAAACGACACATCAAGCTGCCATAGTGGCAGAAGACATAATTCGCTACCAATTTGTTAAAAAGAAGGGTATGGGGCTTCATTATCCATTTCCTATTCCAACCTATCGAGTGCTCAACAAATCTTATAAATGTTTCCAGGGTATGTCAGATTTATTACAAACTTTGGAGCCCTGAACTTGGAACTGAACTGTGATCTTGTTCCAAAGACTTGTGAGAATTTCATTAAACATTGCCAAAATGGCTACTACAATGGTACAAAATTTCACCGATCAATTCGTAACTTTATGGTAAGAGGAAACCATTTACAGTAAAACTAAGAAATTAAATCTAATACATTTATTAACTGTGGTTTCTGTGTATTATAATATTTATTTAGTTAGCAATTTATTTCTTTCTTATTTTATTTACTTTATTGGAATCTAGATTCAAGGAGGTGATCCAACAAATACCGGTAATGGAGGAAAGTCCATTTGGGGGAAGCCATTCGAAGATGAATTCAAACCTAATTTAATTCATCAAGGTCGAGGCGTATTATCAATGGCTAATTCTGGACCAAATACTAATGGATCTCAATTGTAAGTTTATGATGTAAAATATTTTTGTTTTCAGATCAAGACAAGAAAATATCACAATGTAACATAATATAAAAAATAATTTATTATTTACAGTTTTATCACTTATCGATCATGCCGTCACTTGGATCGTAAACACACCGTTTTTGGAAAAATAGTTGGAGGGTTTGAGACATTGAATGCTATAGAAAAAATTGAAGTTGATAACAAGGATAGACCTATTGAAGATATAATTGTACAAAGAGCGGAAGTATTTGTCGATCCTTTTCAAGAAGCGGATGAACAGTTAGCAACCGATCGTGCTGCCGAAGCAGAACGGTTATCCGAAGAAGCTATTAAAAAGAACTCAAAAAATAAAAAATCAGACTCTCTAAAAGTGTACCGTCCCGGCGTTGGGAAATATATTAATTTAAATAAAGAAGAGGGAAAGTAAGTTTCTATAAAATTTAACTTTAAAGGCACAGTTAACATTATATTTATGTTTTCAGACACCAAAAGGACGAGGCAAATAATGATGTTCCAGTTAAAAGGAAAAAGAATTCTGCATATTCGTTTGGAAATTTCTCATCCTGGTAAAAGGTTATAGATGGCTTGTCATCTTTTCAGCCAATTTACTACATTCCTACTAAACGGGTGAACATGCAAAATTTGTTAGAGGAAGCTCAACATCGGGAATGAAAAATGACTCAACTAAAATATAACTTGTAAATATATGTTTAAGGAAAAAATAAATGTTAGATAACAACCGAAGACTTCATTCCTACTCGAGAACTTTTAACCCACCCGTCTCCTCACCTCTCTCATCAATGTCCCTATAACTCATTTTTGTGGACAGTGGCGTAACCAAGCGCCGCGGATCGAAACTATTTTGCACATTGATCCACCTAACCTGCAAAGAGGCACAAAAGTACAGATAAAAGAGAATATTGAAGAAACACCTGGAAGTCGCCAGATTCTCCGAAGTGGCCCACCTAAAGCTGAAAGGGAACACGAAGGCACAAACGAAACCATTGGAAAGCGAGAAAGAGACGGTGATACAAGAGCTAATAACTTACTAAAGTTACCATTAAAGTCAAGAATATTTCGCAGTGCATCGATATCGTATAATTGACCCAGTAAAAATGTATTCAATTATACATTACTTGGCGTGACAAAAATCTAATAAATATATCTTGCTTAAATGCAGACTCGAGAAAATCTCATGAAAACGATAGTTCACCGTCTCTCCCCGTCAATCCAGACACAAGAATATACAAAACATGAGAGGGACAACGTGGCGAAAAAAATGGATGACTGTCCATTCGAAAGAATGGAAGGCCATCATAGTTGCCCTCTTCTTAAGGGGCCGCTTCGGCATATAGCCTCTTCGACTCTTGCAGTCTCTTCGGGCAGAGCCCCCTACGTCTCGAACGCTTGGCAATCCCCTGATTTTTCGAATTTAAAGAAAAAAAAAATTACTCCGCGAGCAGATTCAAAAGCTAGCAAAACGACGACCTGCGATCCGAGGATGCGCAGTCCGAGCGTATTGCACATTTATTCGATTTCCAAGCGCGGTCTAATTAATTTTATTGCTGAAAGAAAATTGATACAATCGCGGATATATCACAGGGTGGACATCCTCCGCGCTTCGGGAAGCGCGGACGATGGAAAATTACCCCAGGTTCGGGATCTCCTCCCAAACCCCCAGGAAGAGATCCCGCCCTGGCCCTGCCTGCTTAAAGACAACTGACCTACCTCCCTAGCTATATCTAAAAGAAAAAACACATTCGTTCCAACACACTCACTCCACGGTTCTCTCTCATTCCGCCCGGGGACAAAAAGCCTAATCCTAGGGACAGCATCCCGGAATGCCTCCGACCCCCGAGCTCAGTTCTCACACTCATACGTTCCGATTGCCATCGCCAGTTAAATGAAAGAAAAATTAAACTCGTTCGCGGAATCGAAACGCGGATGGCAATCGAAGGGATTCGCGAAGTTTCGGTTTACCACGTCTCCTGGCCCCGACCCGATCGACTCGCTCCTGGAGGAGACGAAGGGTGGGGGCCAGCAAAGAACGCGGCCACAAGAAAGGGCACCTACCGTTGTAGAGGCTGGAAGAATCCTAAGCTGATTAATTTATACGTCGTTGAAACGAGCTACTGACTCTACTCGATATCCATATTTTATAATTTTTACAAAAAAGAAAGGCCAAGCCCAGCACGCACTACGGCCCCAGGGTAGTGGAAGGCTTAGCCGAAAAAACCTGTAAACCCTGAAACCGACCCCTTCGTCGAGGCGGCGACTCTAGAACACAGGCACATCGAAGTGCCCCCTCGACTCGGGTGTGGCTCCTCGCGAGATATTTCTCCCACATCTTTTTTAAATTTTTTATTTAATCATTCGAAGAAATTCCGCGGAACCGGCGGCCTCGAAGTCGGAGGGTCATCCGACTTCCCGGCGCTCGATTCAGTATCGCGATCGGAAAATTACCGCGGACCCGGGAGAAATCTATTCCTACTCTAAAAGAACACATGAAAAACATAGAAAATCAACACGACCACTCGCGAGTCGGCGAGAGATCGTCTCGTCGGCTCGCGGTCCCTCGAATCAAAATGTAAACATACTACCGATCCCCGTGCCGGTACGGACCTTTCGTCCTGCGACATGAAGGGATCGGAGGAAGGAAACGTTGAGACTTACCAACGGGACGATTCGTCTTTTTCTGGCGGTACTTCCCCAGGAGATCCCTCCGCAGAGACCTGGGGTTTCTGGCCTCCTCTCCATCTGCCTCCCTTCGACGTTGGCTCTGGCTGCATTCCACCTTTGTGTCCGCTTCCACTGCTTTCGCTGCTTTCGCTGCTTTCGCTGCTTTCGCTGCATTCGCTGCATTTGCTGCATTCGCTGCATTCGCTGCATTCGCTGCATTCGCTGCATTCGCTGCATTCGCTGCATTCGCTGGATACGCTGGATACACTAGATACGCTGGATACGCTGCATGCTTCTGCTGCCTTCGTTGAATTCCTTTTCTTTCGTTGAATGATAGTTAATCCATGGCACTCCCGGACCGTGTTCACTGTCGCGTCCTAACTTCATTGCCTTCGCGTCGGTTCCGAAACCCTCGCGCCCCCCGCCATATTCTTAATTTTTGACGACGTCCTACCGCGGCAAATTTTCAGGGTCAACTGGCGATCCGCCGGCCGGGCCGCAATCCCCGGCCGTGACCCGACTCCGCGATTGGACGACGTCACCGGCCCGATAAAGAACCAATCACGATCCTTTATCGGGCCGGTGACGTCGTTCAATCATGAGTGGATTACTCGAAACGACCCATTTTCCTTTAAGTGATCGATATTTCAGGACAAATGTTTTGTAGTAAAGTTACTAATGTACGAGACAAATACTTGAACCAGAGATTTTCAACTTCCGACCTTATTCTCAAAATGATGATTGTAATTAAAATTTATGCAATGAATGAGATAACGGTAGCAACAAGGGTAACTAAATAATAATACTAACGATAAGAATGATTGATACTGTTATCTTACTTTACGATTTTAATTAATTTCACGTTAATTATTAAAATCACCTTAGGGACAGTGAAACAAATAATGAAAAGCTGAACCCATAATCAAATATTACATAACTGCAATGTATTTTGTGCGATTGTTATGAACTGTAAAACGTGAGGAAAGAAATTTGAGTGAAAAACCGTACCCACCTTTCCCTTCCTTGAGAATTTGAACTTGCGACACGTACGTTACACCTGACGTCATACCGACCACGTGAGCTATGCGTTGGGTATCTCCTTCCATTTGGTTTTATGTAGTAACTGTAATCTGTACATATATTTTCAAAGGATGCGTTTTATCGGCCGTGGTAATTTAAATGTGTCTAGTATTCGCCGTGTCCGTTAGTGCAGCACAATAGTGACATTCACTCTTGACAGCGTTTGTATGTCTCTGATCATCAATTTCACGTGACTCATGCCATCAGCTGATCATTCCGCTGATGCAGGGTGGTAGAAAATTAAATGGCAAATGAGAACATAGATGATCTGATCAGAAACGAAAACATGGTAGAATTCGCCGAACAGCCCCGAGGAAACAATGGAAACGAAGAGAAAAACCCTGATACGGACGAGGATCGCGACAATTGCAACGATGAAGGTGAATAGAATCGAATATTAGTCGAATTCCTTAACCTCTTTTGTGACGCAGAAAGACAACTCTCGATATGTTAATTTTTTTATTCTATATGTTACCACACTGTCTTCTCGATAGTGATGTAGATCTTTTGGTCGTCGTTTAAGAAAAGCACAGATGCTGCAAAGTACAAGCGACATGTTACAGAACCGAAAAAATTCGAAAAGTTAAATTCATTCAAAGAGGCGTGTCACGATAAAGTTGCAGTAAACTATCCCATATCTGTAAACATTTTGTGACAGCTGTCCGAGGAATTGTATATTCACTGACTTCATCGAATCGTCATGCACTTTTCGAAAGAGGAATTAAATTATCGAGATATTATCATTTATGTAGAATTTAACGTAATACAGTTAATTTATGATTTGCCTAATCAGACTTTCATTTACCAAAAGTCTGTTGGTAATAATATAAGACGAGCAGTATTATCTAATGCAGATTTTCAATCGGATCATATTTTGTAATACCTGCTAAATATCTTAGTTTGAAGAGAGTATCGTTTCTATTGATTAATTAATCAATAGAAATATGTCTAGTTGGTTTTATTCTCGATCTAATTTAAAATTTCGTTGAGGAGTATCTGCATTGAAATGTGATGAAAGGAACTTCAGTGCTCATTGTTACGTTTTGTTTTAGAGTACGAGGCTCTAAATGCTCAGCTTGACCAACTCAACTCTGTCCTAGATAACCTAGAAAGGAAGAATGACAAAATACACGCAGAGTTAGTAGAGTTGTTAAAGTCAAATCGAGAAGCCAGGAAGCAATTCCAAGAATCTCAGAAATCTGAACAGCCCGAACCAATGATTTCAGACTCGTAAATCTTTAGGCCAAGCAAGTGACGGACATCGTTATATTTGAAGTACAACTTAGAAAGTTTTCCAACTATGATCTATTAGAATTTTAGTTGGACAGGTTATGGATATGGGAACGTATCGAACAGAAGTTTGTAAAAAATCTGTTATTATGATCTATCTAGAAGAAGAAATTTATGAATTTCTTTTTGGATAGATACTACGTGTTTTATTGCTCCTAAACTGAAATCGGAGACATTCCTCGTTATGAAGTGTGTATTACTTAAAATGTCAGAACTCACAATTATAAGTAAATAGAACTGAGTCAATGCGTTTCCCTCTGTTTCCTTATGCGCATTATTTATAAATTCAGTTCTTACCCTGAAATTAGACAATTTTAATTAATATATTAACTTTATTATATTCAAACATTTATTTATTTTTAACTTTAATTAAATTGGTGATTACCTTTGAAATTGTTCAAGAAATAAATTTTTAAATTAGAAGAATGTAATTCGTAGAAAAATCTTGCATCAGTAATTAGTCAAACTCAAGTAGATAATGTTAAGCTTTGTAGATTCTCTATTCCTGATTTATCATATATTTCCAATCAATGATTCATTAAAAACCATAGCTTCGTATTCTTTGTTATATTTTATTTCAATGTTTACACTTATAATTTAACCAAATGATGTACAGTTTGTGATTTGAATGACTTCAAACAGTTAACGCACTGCAGTACGGTATCCATTGGATAGATTGTATCGAAAGGGATCTGCTGCAAAAAGGAGTACATCTTTGAATATGTCCGTGTCGATATCTTGAATTAGGTGAACATTAGGTTCTTCGCAATGCAGCAGCAGGTGATCAATAACTACTTGACCCCTTGTTCTGCTGCCATTCAGTTCAATATCTGCATGTTGCTTAACTGTATCTGTAGTCAAATCTGGTCTCAGGAATATTGCTGCTAAGAGTGCATCGCAGGGAGAATAAAATGAGAGGGCTTTTTTTTCATCGCTCAGTATACCCTCTTCAATGTCATTTAGAAGTTGAATACAGGGGGTCTCAATTTTACCAAGGACATTTTGTCTCCATTCCTGAAAATAGTTTAAAGTTAATTAATTTTAAATTAGTAAAAATGTAGTTACAATTGCTTTGTGAAATTTTTAAACGTCTTCGATTAAATAAGTAGACATGTCTATGGAATTAATATATGCTCGTTATTCCCTGAATATTATAGTTTCACCTTCAATTGAATCTTATTAGTATTAAATTGTAATCATAAAAATGTTTACATGTTCTATTCGAGATTTCAAACACGTCTCCCATGGCAACAACCATAATTTTTTCTTATTATTATTTATTAATATGTGAGCACTTTCTGGATCGCTGTAAAAATTGAACTCAGCCTGCGACGTTGTATTGCCCAAAGCTGAAAGTTCAAATAATTTAGGGATTATAAATTGCTGTTGAATAATTTTCAAAAGTGTTCAACAATTTACGAACATATTTTCTTACCTGTAGTATTCCCTCCCATAACATAGAATTCCTTTACATTTTCAAGGAATTCCGGGAAGAGTTTAATTGCCAATGCTATATTCATTAAAGGAGCTAGGCAGAGAACCGAGACTTCTCCTGAAAATGCAAAATGATTATTACTCTACACACATAAGATAGGTTTAACATAAAATGTAAAGCTGAAATTTATGGTCTCTGTTATATAATAAAATAATCAATTGAATAATGCAATGCAATCAACTTTATAATAATTCATTCATATTTTCTTTCTTTAACATGTTACCTGGATTTTGCGATGTAATTTCATGCAATGCACTGACTGCATGCTGTCTCTTTAATTTGCTGATATCAGGAATGTCTTTATAAATATCTCCAAATCCATCGCTGCCATGAAATTTAAACTCCCTGGCAATTTTAGCATTCTCCACATCGAGAATAGGAGACGTAGTTCCTTTAAAGACAGGTATCTAGAAGAATACATTACGATGCCTTTAATACAATGAATACGCCGAATGCAAATAATTCATATAGTAGGAAAATGAGAGTTACATCGAGTGCATCGCATGCCTCCAGTGTTCTGAATACATTAATGACGACGTTATCAACCGATGTATTTCCAGACACACAAGTGATGGCCATGATTTTTATTTTCTTAGTTTTATGAGCGGCAATGAGTATAATTAAAGCCACTGCATCATCAGTCCCCGCATCACAATCAATGATTACTTTCCTTAGTTCCATATTTTCCTACTGACAAAACATCTATTAATGGTTTGTTTTCCTTTGAGGTAATTCACAATTGGTTTTCATATGCAAAACATTTCCTTCTCTGTCAATTATCAATTTTCATTATTTTCCTCAAAGAGACCTGTAATAAACTTTAAAGATTGAATTGCAATTCCTGGACCTGGATTTTAAAACCCTCATTGGTCCATTTGTAAAAGCCATTTTGATTGGTTATTTTTCTGCATAATTTTAATCAATTATATTATGTATTTGTTTTCAACAAAATTATTTTAGATATCTATGACAAGTTAATACATCATTTTTATATATGATTCTAAACGGTTCATTATAATATAACTAGGCCGAATAAATTAGCATATTTGGATTCCACAACTCGAGTTAACCGAAGTTTAACTGGCTTATATCACGGTTCAACCTGCGAAATCTAACTGCTTTATGCCCAGGTTTAACCTGCTGTAAACCAGCTAACCGAAGTTTAACTGGTTTATACGACGGTTCAGCTTGCTATAAACCAATTAAACTCCGGTTAACTTGAATTGTGGAACCGGGCTTAAATGGAAGGTCGATTAATTTGTTACGTTGGAACAGAAATACACAACTCTTGAAAATTCGCTAACCTCAGGTTAGACGTGAAAGTAGCTGCATGTGTCTACAGTCACGGATGTCCCCAAGTGACCGGACGGAGTACACAAATGTCAAGTCTTGAAGTGAAGAATATGATTTGAACGACTCGGAGTTTCCTCGTCGCCGAAACTGTTGAAACGACGCGATGGACGAGGCGAAGTTCCTGAAGAGGTTAGTTTCGTCCGCGGAGAAACGTTCGACTGGCGTGGTTTCCTTCTTCATGCCTTTCTTAAGTTTACCTCACCAACGGAGAGGGACAACCCGTTATTACCTACGAGTAGTGACGCATAACATTAAATCGATCGACTTACGTTCTTTTTTCGTTCTTATACATACAGGAAGGTGCGATCTGGAACCTTGGATGTCCATCCGACGGAAAAAGCTTTGGTCGTCAACTACGATGTCGAAGCTCTCATCTTGGGAGAATTGGGTGATCCGATGTTGGGCGATAGAAAGGTACATATATGTTGACTCATGTGCACCTCTTAATATTACTTTAAACTGGCAGAGCGATGACATGCTCTACAATAATAAGATATTTAAGATTTATTTTTTAAATATTATGTACATACATATATGTAAAAATATACGATCAATGAATTATTTTCTAGGAATGTCAGAAAATCATCCGATTGAAGAGTTTAAATGCAGATACAAATGTTGCTCTGTTGGCGAGGGAAGTTATGGAGAAGTGTAGTCTCATACACGAGTCAAAATTGCCAGAAGTGGAACAGCTGATCTATTACTTGCAGACTAGAAGAACACCGAATGAAAATGGTATGATTATCTTTGACAAACATGTTATTTTAAAAAGACAGCGGTTTCTTGAATGTGGTGATGTATTAAAAGTAATTTCCTGCTTTTATTTTTCTAGCTGGTGAGGGTAATTCTCAGCTACCAAGACCGATGTCCTCCTGCTGTGGAAACTCAGAAAACAGTGACACAGAGCGTGCCGTTATCAGTAATATCGATGGATATATTGAACTCCTATACGAAGAGATTTCTGATAAAATAAAAGGCTCTTCAATGATTTTACAACTAGCCCGAGTACCAGATAATCTGCTTGAATTGACAAAAAATGGTGAGAAGCAAATTGTTTTTACATAGTCGTATCACTGCAAACATTACGAATTAAAAAAAAAAAAAAAACTAGAATTTAAAAGTGTATTCTTAATGTGAAGGAAAACTGAATTGTACGTTTTTTTTCTCTTACCAAAATTTTTAACTGGTGAATTTTTACAGAATCACTGTTGAGTGCATTGGCAAGAGTTCTAAGAGAAGATTGGAGACGCAGCATCGAACTCTCCACAAATATAATTTACATTTTCTTCTGCTTTTCAACATATAGACAATTTCATAACATTGTGCTTGAATATCGAGTAAGTGCTCCTTACGTGTGGATATAATATTTGTTCTATATGTACACAGCTGTTAATGTGCTTTTTAAGGTATTTACTTTACTAAAAAAAATATTTTACCGTAGATTGGCTCTTTATGCATGGACATAATAGACTTCGAACTTCACCGTTATGACCAGTGGAAAGACGATATGGAAAAAAGAAAGCAGCATTACGAAGATATTACAGGATTCGCATTATCCCTAATCACGAATGGAAGCAAGTCTGATAAGAAAGTTAAAATTAACGAAGACGTCTGGTCCACGGAAAACCCTTTAGATCTGGAAATTAAAAGGAATTCTGTTGAGATGCCCATAAATCTCCCTGAAAGCGATTTAAAAAAAATTAAGGAAGAACTTGAAAAAATCAGAAAGAAGTTCAAAAGTTTAACTAAAAAGCAAGAACAATTGCTGAGAGGCAAGTTTTAATTTCAATATCGATCACTTATTCGTATTCTAATCTTATTTGAATGTATCTTACCTTGAAAGTGCAATAATGGCTTTATTATACGCTTTTTCAGTCGCATTCTATCTGCTACTAAATATCGCAGAAAATACAGAAGTGGAGCGTAAGATGCGAAAAAAAAATGTGATCGGTATGCTGATCAAGTCTTTAGACAGAACAAATAGTGATCTTCTGATTTTGGTGGTTACATTCCTGAAGAAACTCTCCATTTTCCGGGAAAATAAAGATGTAATGGTATGTTATAACATTAATAACTGTTTATATGAACTTGGTACTTTATGACATTAATAACTGTTTATATGAACTTAAAACTGCTATTGAATTACAGTTATTACGTTTTTTATATCACCGTGCTGCAAAGTGACCATTTATTCGAGTTCTTTAATTTATACATTTTTTAATGTTTTCTATTATAGGCTGAAGGAAACATTATCGAGAAGCTACCTCGGCTCCTTCAAAACAGTAACTCCGACCTGATTTTCAGCACTTTACGGCTACTTTTTAATCTCTCTTTTGATCCAAAACTCAGAGGGAAAATGATCAGAGTTGGATTGCTACCGAAATTGGTAAAATTACTCAGTCAAGGTAAAATGATATTTAATAACATAATAATTGTTCAAATAGTGACGATAATTAGCACGTAATTTGATCATATTTTGCAGGTGACAGCAAATATGAAACGACTATCTTAGGACTTTTGTATCACTTAAGTATAGATGACAAAGTGAAGCCTATGTTCGCGAATACTGATTGTATTCCCATGGTACGGTAAAAAAAAATATTAAATAAACTTAATGCTCACATTTTTTTGTACCGATCATATCTGGAGTAAAGTCCTGATGCCATTACCTAACTTCTAATTTTGATTTTTTCCAGTAGTTTACTAGAAATGTGATTACGTGATGTTGACTTATAAAATAGTAATTATACTTTTCCTTGGGTTAAATCAATTTTCTATTTTTTGTTCCCACGAAAAATTGTTTGACATAAAAATTATTCTGAAGGTAACTTTCCTTATTATATGGTGCCATTAATCGAGTTTAACTTCCTTTCAGGTGACCGATATGATTCTGGAGTCAAAAGATGACCAGCTAAAGCCGGAATTAATAGCGCTATGTATAAATCTAGCGGTAAACAGTAGAAACGCTCAGTCAATGGTGGAGAATAATCGTTTACAAGGTCTTGTACAAAAGGCATTTCAATGTCAGAATTCTCTTATCATGAAAATGATTAGGAACATCTCGCAGCACACTACCACCAGAGAAAATTTAGTGGTACTTAACAAAAGATCTTATTCGCTGCTTCATACTTCATTTGGAAAATGGTTATTTTCAATTGTTTGTTTATGTATACCATTTTGCCTTATTCTAGCACATAAACAAACATTAAATTGAAAGCTAATTTTAAACTGCTGTATAATATTCAGAATAGCCTACTAAGATGTGTTATACTTTTAATTCATTAGGAATTCGTGGGGGATTTTGCAAAAGCTCTCACTAAGTCAGATTCCGAAGACTTTGTCTTGGAGGTGGTCGGTGTACTAGGAAATTTGGTCATGCCTGATCTCGATTACTCTCAAATCCTCCAACGATGTAATCTTGTACCTTGGATCAGAAACAATTTGGTTCCTGGGAAAGCACAGGACGACTTAGTCTTGGAAGTTGTTATTTTTCTGGGAACCGCTGCTTGTGACGAAGACTGTGCAAGATTGTTGTGCAAAGCAGATATTCTCCTGTCTCTTATCGAATTATTGAAAGGTACGTTACAAATTGTATTGTAACCGAAGCAATAACGAGCAATTGTAATACAAACAAGTGAACATTTATTAGAACAATTTAATCTATCGGACAAGAATTTTATATTACTTTAATTGCATGTATTTCGAACATAAGGTTAGGTTGCATAATGTAAATTAATCCTTTAACGTTTAACCAGCAAAACAAGAAGATGACGAGATGGTGCTGCAAATAATCTACGTATTCTACCAAATTGCTAAACACGACTCAACGAGAGATTATCTGATTCGCGAGACTAGTAATGGTAAAAATCGAATTTGACTATAATACCTATTCCAACGGAACGTATCTGAATATTATTAATCAATTAAACAATTAATCAAGCAAAAAAAACTAGTAGAACAATGTCCTTTTGTTTTACTTACAGAGGCTCCTGGATATCTGATCGACCTGATGCACGACAAAAACCCAGCGATTAGAAGAGTATGCGATGCTTGCTTAGATATCATCGCAGTAAGTATAACGTATTTCCACATCGATCAAAATATTTACTCATTTTCATAAGCATGACAAATTCACTATGATTAAGTTAGATTACATGGCTCTAAAGATTTCTTATTTAAAAAGATACGCTGCACATAATTATAACGTCATTTAACACGAACTACAAGACTGCGTTATATAAATCTCAATGAGATTGCGAACTATTTTGAAAAAACTCATCCGTTCCAGCAAGGTACATATTATAAATAAGCTCGTAAACAATTTTCAGATGTGCGACGAAGATTGGGCTGCGAGAATTAAGGTAGAAAAATTCCGTTCGCATAATCAGCAGTGGCTCGAAATGGTCGAAACTGTGACCCTGGATCCTTCTACCCATTTAATTCCGGACGAAGACGACAGTCTGTCTCCATTTCTAAGCGGAGATCTACTGAAGCATACCATGCTTTTTCCGTCCAGTAAGGATATCATTTACATAATCAAACAGATATTATTATGCATTGGGTAACGTAACATCTTGTCATGTTTTTCGTTGTATAACCTTGCTTTGTTAAGGCATGACTGACCGTGCTCCAATAAAACTAATGTAATTAAAGGAACGAAAAACTCTTCCATACCTGTTTCAGGTAAGACCGACGATGGGGATCTTCTAGCCAGAAATTCCTCAGAATCTTCGGAAAATCCAAGCCGGCCAGTTAGTCGGTAAGAGCGTCAATATGTACTCCTGATATTTTATTTTTAACCTTAAAATTAACACCGTAAGATTAAGACACTATCTACGTTAGAAAAATTCATTGCATTATGTTCAAATTCTTTTGTTGGAAGTACATTTAAATAGAAAATTACTGAAATCATTTTATTAGCTTGTGCAATGATGCTTTATTTTTCATTTACCTCGTATAAAAGTCAGATTTATCACTGTCAATTACTTTTACATGTCTACGTTGTTTCAGGTACAGCAGAGATTTTGAAGATCTTGTCGATCCAATGGTACGCTCCAAGTCTCGCATGTCCCTGGGTTCAGGATTAGACGAATACTACAGGCAATCAGCAAAGGTAAAATTAACAGAATCGGATGGATCGCACGTGCTCATATAAACGGTTGTTGGACGGGATGCAACAGTTTCGTCAAAACGGGAATTTCGTGAGCAACGACGAGAAGCCTAGACCTTGTATTATTATTTATTCATCGCAGTAAACTGCTCTAGATTATTAACCGGAGCGTTTGCCTTTCGCATTACATCGTTGTGATTATCATTGAATCTATGCATTCCAAGCATTGAAAGAACATGCAACTAGTACACTGCGGATAGTCTCAAACATTCTAACGTATATTTTATTATGATCGTAGCTTGAGAAACGATTACACAGGATGTCTACTTAATTTTAGAACTTCTGTCGACTTGAAAACCTTTTTTGGATAAAAATTTGATGGTTCTTCCACTGTTACAGAAATTTTAGAGCAGATCTGTTCAAGGTCAACATCTGCTTTGGTGTAATTCACTTTTTTGTTTTTTGATTTTAAAGGGAAAAAAAAGAGATCCTCCATCATTTACTAACCTAAAATATTTTCTCAGCCGATGAATGATAAAGGAATCTCTTTGAGATCATTATATTAAGTAGTTCAACCTGCGTAAATAGGATTACGTGTGCACGTATTGCCGTAAGGCTAATTACACAGTTTAAGAAAATGCAGCACTCTTTATGCGTTTAATAAGTAGCTTTTTCAGAGGGTGTCGAGGGAACTCGACCCCTAGGCCTGATCTCATTTTACGACATAATTAAGTTACAAACAGCTTAGAAAATGAAGACGAAATGAGAGCAATACTATAGCCGGAATACCGTTAGGTCTTTTCTTTTAACGAATATTTCTAGTCAAGACGGCACGCATTTTTAACAAGAGGAGTATCATTTTATCGTAACATTTGTTATACTCTATGTAGATTCTGTTCAATTTGTCGATTACCACTGTTATTTTCTATTTTTAACGCTATGCAGATCTTATTAAAAAAAAAAAGTGTATTAAGTACATGAACCAGAACAATTATTTCAGTGCCTAATTTTATAATGATTAAGAGATGTCTTTAAAGGAAAATTCTTAACTTATTATTTGAGCTCAAGCTTCGTCGAAGTATGTGTTTCCCATCGACTCGGAGTACAAAGGTATAGCTATTATCTCCATCTGTAAAGAAACTGTGCTCCTTCAGATCCCAACTAATGGGAGCGTCTTCGAAGCCTTGGATGTGTAAACTAACCCAAAGTAAATCTTCTCGACTCTGAAGGAACTCCTTCAAAGCGATGTAAATCTTCTGAACTTGGGCACAAGTAAAAAGTCCTGTCCACTGCAAGTACTGCACTTGACCCACTAGAGTTGACGGAGTAGGACATTGGTATGAATTCACGTAGTCACAATTCTCAACGTTCTTCCTAAAAATTATTCCTTGATCAGGGCGTAAATCGTAATACAAACAACCCGTTAATAATCTTCTCATTAAACTAATGCAGCTGTTAAATGTAAGGTATATTCACAAATCTCCGCCAACGCTGAGGATTCCAAGCCATTCGAAGAATTTCTCATGATCTGTGTCGTCATCGATGAGTGGTATTGTTATGGAGTGTTCGGCTCGTCTAATAAAACTTTGAGAGCAGAGAGAAACTACGTATCCACGCTGATGGAACCATGCAGCTATGGATGAAGGACAAACCTTTGTCTCTAAAAATATATGTGCAGTAATTGTGAAAATATTTATTACATCTGTTAATAAGAATAGATAAATGGATTTAGGGTCGATTACCTGGCGGCTCCCATGCTAATATTACATTAAAGGTTTGTTTAAATCTCTCTTTGAAACAGCGTCGAACGTGCTCGTAAAATTTCCTCCCTGGAGTGAAGTTGTCATCCTTCAGATTAATGGTCACAACTGTCGATGAGCAAATTGTGTCAGTAAAAGAAAAATGCAAAGGTTCAAGATATAAAAATTGTATAGTAACTTATCAAAAGTATCGAATGCCTCGTCAGTCATTGATTAAGACAGATAATAATGCGGAATAGTTTTATAAATGCAAATTTATTGCTTCACTTTTACAAGGCCACTTGAATTGATAATTAGTAACGGGTGGTCCAACAAGTTACAGTTTATATAATGGTTATTCTGTAGCAGTAAATTGCATTAGGCGTTATCTCGTTCTTGCATACTCAGCCTTCTTGAATGTTATTATCCACAAATGGTTTCATCAGAAATGTATGTAATTTGCATTATTCATGTTGTTACCATTAACTTATAAATAGCATTTACATTACGACGATTTATACACTATGAGAAATGTTTTTAACTATACTTAATCATATGCAGTATTGGATGCCTCTTAAAAAGTGACCTCTTTTGACTTACCATAACGCGATTTTGTCTTTCTGACAAAAAACGATGGTTTTCCCTCCAGTCCAAGTGTTTGAAAGTCATCTCTCGTCAATGATAGTATCAAGCAACCAGATGGAGTAAGTGCAAGGCAATTGTGAAGATCAATTCTATTTTCTATTGTCAATAGAGTTAAACGACCTATTGGAAAGTATAACTCGATCAGTACTAAATTTAACTATTCGTTCATGATTTTGATAGAAACTTGTAATTCTTAAATCAAAAGTAAAATAAAATTAACTCCACGATAAGAACACGTTAAATGATTATCGCATCCATTTGTATAAAGCATATACTATTAAACAGGCATCTAAATAACTAATTTAACAGTATCGGCTGTATTATTAACTCGCCTTTTTTTACAAATGCCTCTATGAATTCTTTGCTGATTAGCTCGGAAGCACGTAACCCCTTCACTTTGTAGTAATCGCTGTCATTATTGATCGAATCCAAAAGATTTCCGGGAACACTTACTGTATCGGGTAGAATCACAGATACCTAATGTCATTTCACGTGTGGTAAAAAATTAAACAAAGCTTGAAGAGAGCTATTCATTAAGCAGATTCCATGTAGAGAGTGGATCGCTGACATAACCTCAACTTACCGAATGATTAAAATAGTGCTTTGTTATTACATTAGCTACAGCTTCTAGCCGATCGTTCTGATCTTCAATCTTCTCGTAATGTCGCGGAGGCTTGAAATTCCATACTTCCGGGCACAACATTTCATAAATGAAAAATTAATCAAGGGAAATAACACTTCCATAGAGTCAACAATGCGCTTATCAATGCTTTTGCAGAGTAGCTTTAAATTTCCCGGGAAGGGTGATGGTGAGGTTATGTAGTTCGTGATGAAATTCGCGAGGGGGCGCTGAAACTCAAACGGAAAATGCATTGTGGACTTATGGGACTCCTCTCTATCTAACCCTCTTTGGTTGGCAGGTTAACGCAAAGAGTATTGTTGCCACGTAATTATGGTAATAGAATCGTTTAGGTGTTCTTTATAGTGGTCCTCCGAGACTAGGTTGTTTTTAATGTTCACGAGTCGATTATACGAGGTAACTTGAACTATCCCGCTGTTAAAAATGGGGTCCTCCCACAGTGTTGAAATTCCTGGAGGAGGGACTGAAGGCTATCACGTACTGCGTGTAAGTTCAATCTGTCAAAATGTTTGTATAAATATTCCCTACACATTTTTTACAGAGTATAAAATAACCTCCCTTGGTGTAACAGATTCAAGACGGTTCTCCGGGACAGAAGGCTGGCCTCGAGACGTTCTTTGACTTCATCGTGGCAATTGGCAACACTCGTTTGGTAAGTTACTCGGAGAAAGATTATAATTCTAGGAAGAATGTTATACAGATACTAACTACGCGTGACTTTCGCAAGGGATAGAATGTATTGTAAAAACCTTTTCACCTTCTCTTAAATGGCGTACTTTAAATGTAATTGTCTAATTTATGTTGCAGGATCAAGATAACGATACTTTGAAAGAACTGTTGAGAGCCGGAGTGAATAAAGAACTACCTATGACTGTTTACAGTAGCAAAACTCAATCTGTCAGACAAACATCCATTGTTCCAAGTGTGACTTGGGGTGGACAAGGGTTGCTCGGCGTCAGTATTAGATTTTGTTCGTTCGAAGGTGCTAACGAGAATGTCTGGCATGTTCTTGTAAGTAATGAATTAGTAATTTAGTTTAAGGGTAAGAGAGGATATTTCATTGTTCCGCTTATTCGATCGTCCAGGAAGTTCATCCTTCATCGCCTGCTGAATTAGCTGGATTACAACCTTTTACGGATTACATTATCGGAGCTGATTCTATTTTGCATGAGAGCGAAGACTTGTTCACGTTAATCGAAGCACACGAGTCTCGCCCATTGAAACTGTATGTATATAACATCAATGAAGATTCGTGTCGGGAAGTAACTATTATACCTAATAACACGTGGGGAGGTGAAGGAAGGTAAGATGTCACCATTGAGGAATGGACTTTGATCAATTTAATAGTAGAAAATAAATATAGTTTTGTTCATTTTTCAGCCTGGGATGTGGCATTGGGTATGGTTACCTCCATCGAATACCTATCAGAAACGTACCTGAAAGCAAAAAAAGTAATCCCTCTCTTGTAAGTAGGCATCGATTGCTTAATATCATGTAAAGATATTCCGGTACCTATGGAGATATCGTTATTTGATTCACCAAGACAATATCATACAATTATTACAGTGGAACGTGAAACCGTTGGCACCTCCCGAGTCATCGGTAAACGTATCGATTGCAGCTAGCACAGGAAGTTGCGTAATTTCCAATATACCACCAGGCTTTACCATTCCATCAAATTACATTACTACATCAGCCGATGGGTCTAAAAGTAAAGAGACTTCTGTGATAGTACAGCCAGTACTGAGTCCTTTGCCATCAGCTACGTCTCAACCAGACCCCATAATTGCTGGTGCTTCGACGACAACTCATTCGATGGAGCATCTATTCTCTAGCCAAGTGAAAGTTAATTTTCCTCACGGTACTTAATATTAAATATATTTACATCTCGTCATGGACTTCTAGAAGTCATAGATTAAAGTATTAACCAATGTCCAAGTTAAAACATAACTTCTTGACTTTAGGTTCGGAGCAACCCACTGGATATCAAAACGACCCCCATATTCCTGGAATGCCGATAAGTCCACCTTTGTCAGCGTTTCCAATGAACGTCAGTACATCCAGCAGTATATTCCCTGTACCCACTGTGACGGTTCCGATGCAAGGATACAATTCTATGCCAAACTCAAACATTGTTGGTACATTGGACAACGTGCCACAATCACACGTCGTCACAACTCCAATTTCATTGCCAGGAATGCCACCGATCACAGTGAGCGCTGCTTTGCCACAGAATACTTCTTTCCCACCGATCCTCCAGCAGAATCAGCTGCTAGGTCCTACTACCATCTCTTCACCTACTTCGACATCGGTCCAATAACTGAGCTTTTTAGTTCGATTCTTTTCACGGTCCAATCACGTCCATGCATCACCGATACACATCAAACATTGTGATCGTTGATATCAAGCTAATGGTTATTTAACCCAAAAAATGACGTACTTCCGTTTGGCCGCCCTGAGTATACCGATTGCAAAGCTACGGTTCTTGTAATGAAGTAGTATGATGAGATATGACGTCAATGTTCAGTTCCACAGAAAGTGATCCCAGAATCTCAGGTTTTCACCGATCTAACGACGTAAGCGCTACTTGTGGAAAACGAGGAAGCTTCAATCCAACATGACTAAAACATTTCCTACCGACGTAAATTACCTAAAATGCTTTTAATTTTGCTATTGAGGTACGCAGAGCGAAAGGTTAATCCGCTCTTGATATACAAAATGTGACGTTTTTAACGCGATAAGGACTAGAGAAACCGCTAACAGACGATAACCTTTAATTGCAAGGTTTCCTCTAGGAGGCGCTCTCGGCACTAGATTTGGAAAAATTTGAAGATCTTGGACTCCTAAAGTGGAGACGATTTTAATACATGACGTTGTTTTTCCTTATATTACTTCGTGGTTCTCGTTTTACAAAGAGTCTGACTCGTAACTTCAGGTACTTCAGTTTCACTTCGGAGCATGAAGTGTCAACGCGTGATGATCTTAATCCATTCTAATACTGTATAGGAAAGTAAGTACCACGTATTGGGATCAGAGATGAACTTTCGATTGATCAAATGCTACGCTAGTATTTACTTGTAATATATTATTGTCATACGAATGTATCATTGCCTAAAGTATTTAAAACGTGATTTCGAGACTACTCCAAGGAGAATCTTATCGACAAAACAAACCGGAGACTTACAGGCGAAGATCTTTCTGAACCATCGTCTGGACACTGAATAAGAATCGAACGTGACACCCTTTTAAGTTCTCAAACATCGTCTGCGTTGCTGATAATGTGATCAAGACGTTTGTTCGACAATTAAATGGTTTCTAAGGAAATTAGTTTAATATTCTAGGTTCCACAAACGCCGCCCGTGGAAGAGATTAATTTATCGACGTGTAAAAATGAAATGTACATGAAAAAATCTTGGAAGATAAAGTGCTTTATAATATTACATCGTAAATATTATTTATTATTTAGACGGCGATAATCGTGATTCTCTGAAATGTCTACTCAATCGATGAACTAATGTCAAATGACTCGATGTCACAAAGCGAAGCCATTGTATTGTCTGTACAAAGTTTAATTTTCCTTTGGTAGAAGACGCTATCCTTACATTCTCTTACTTTGAATACACTTTATACTCGCCATTTTACAGGGAACTTAATCATTAAACGGAATGCCAGCATCGTTACAACTTACATTTCTATTTTAATTTTTAACAGTATTAAGAAAAAGAAAAAGAATCGACCTCCTTACAGTTTTTATTTCGCCTTGCTAATGTTTGTGTATTCCTTGAGTTTGGTTAGAAGGTAGTCGTTATACACTTTGTGATCCAATGGAGTGACGGATGCAACAGTAGTCTTTAGTCTTGCCTCGTCCTGCAGCAGAAATTAAACAATTGAGGTTATAAAGGGCACCGGTGAGTCTGAATTTTCATACGTTTAATAATTTTCAAACTTACGTTAAACGTTTCCAGTTTGGTTCGCAATTTGAATATGAAACTGTTGAAGGAGGCCTCACCGAATTTCTCCATGAAGGCATCGTTGTCACTTTCCTTCAGGTTTCCGAGTTCTTGAGCTGATACACCAATTAACTTCTCACCCTCTTCATTAAATGCCGTTACCCACTGATGGCCAGTAAAATCCACTAAGTTGGACTAAAGAAATATTTCACGTTAGATACTTTAACACTCATGATAAAATTCTTCGTCGTTAAATACTTACCACTACCAACAGCCGATACTTATAGTTTGGATATTCTCTGTTGCATTTTTCACAACGATACATTCCACTGTTTTGATCAACCAACTATAAGTCAAATATTTTGAAGACTGTCATATGGATTTACTAATGAATACCTTCAGTCTTTTAGTTTAGTTAGAAATGTTACCTTTTTCTTGCACCCTTCAGTTGGACAGGATTTATAAAGAACATTTTCCAACTTGAACAGATTGACCGTAGCTTTGACAACAAAGAAACCCGGGGCTTCATCTTGCCCAATGCGCAAATCTTTTGCTTCTTTGAAAGTTAGCCATTGACCACTGAGACCTCCACCGGCTCCAGTTTTAGACAAGGATTTTGCCTCCATTTTATGTCCGGTTGAGTTATACCAGCCACGTAATCTGCAACAGTCCATAAAGGAGCAAAATGTAACGTTTCATTTGATCATCTTTTCTATTCATGAAGTCATTCATTGTACATAAATTCTCCAACTAAATTGGAATGATACATGCAATAGAATGTATTGGAATGACATTATTGTTGTTACTTAACACTAGAACTACCAAGACCAGTCAAAATGACTGGCTTCAAATGGCCCATCCTATACAAAAAAAAATCCGCCGATAGTTCTAGTGTTAATTAGGTGTACCTAAGTTTAGACATATTTATAAAGAAAATATTCACCTATGGGCTTCAGGTATGTCAGGATCAATTTGAATAACGGATGAGTTTAGTGTAGACAAATTTTTATCGCCATTGAACTCTCCGATACGGGCCCCTTTGACAGCAACGACTACATTATTTGAGCCATCGAAAGTTTCAGCTTGCGTTCCCCACAATGTAAGGGAAATCTATGGATACATAAGGTTCTTTATGCCAACGTATCTATTTCAATGTAGCAATATATCTAAGGCTGGTATGATTGCAATTACTATACTTACCATGGTATTACTTTGATCGATCAGATTAATATCCCGTTTCTTCAGTTCGCGACCTGTAGATCTTGCCGTGAGGTTTTGAACGTCACTGGTTGATGTGCAAATTCCCAACACGTCTGTAATACAAAACGCCGATAATTACACAAAAATTATTTAGATACATGTGCCGTTCCATCTGTTTTAACGTGGATTTAATTAAATTAAAGGGTACCCATAACAGCATTTTTCTCTTTCTGTTCCACACTGCTAATAGGACAAAAGTCAAACTGGATTGTTGGAATCTCCGAGTTGTCTTCTTGACAGGGAATAATTTCTGATTCACCAGTGAGTGTCATCTCGTAATCATTCTTCAAAGTATTAAATTGTTTGTTAGCTGGCTTCAGAGAACATCGCGAAACGTAATAAATTTTACCGATCTGAAATAAAAGACATGGCTTGATAGATGTTACGGATGGAACTGGATCATTGTGTAAATGATAATACGGGAAATCAGACTTGGACAGCATACCTCAATCATGTCAAAAAATTTATCACACTGATCCCTGAAGGCTGTACATCTAATTTCTCCACTTTCGTCTACAAGGTCCATGGAGAATAATTTTCCTTCGCCACGAGAATTACTCCACACTCTAATGTCCGATTTACTGGTCACTCTAACCTTAATGACCCATCTACAAAATTAACGTTCAAAGCCTTCATGTTTTAAAAAGAATTAGATTCACACGCTGCTGTTCACTTATTACCTTTAATGTGGTTAAATGAATTTCTTAGTGAATAATTGATTCATACCTGTTTTGATAAGGGCTTAGGGCAGCTATTGGCGTTGTAGAGATACCATTTGATGATGATTCCTCCACTCGATTCTTCCGAGCATTACTGACTGCTAATAAATCGAACACAATATGAACTGGCATTTTTATAATAACCGAAACGAAGCGTATCGATCTAAGACATTTAATTACAAGGACAGGAAGTATTATGTACATCATAAGTTTAAAGAATCGTAGTGTACTCACTTGATGATGGTTGTGGTGGTCGGGCTGATGGACCCTTATCCGCTTCTTGTTCTTGCTGGTTCTCATGTTGACTTGGATTTCCTATCTTACCTCCAACTTCACTTCCCGGTTTTAGCACATCTATGGCAAGTATAACCATAATGCGCCTGAAATCAGCAAAGTGTGTTTCAAATTATTTGTGTCCTACCCATTAACAAATCAGAAGACAACACTCGACAAATAATTTGTAATAATTTACAGATACTATTATGTCGCCATAATATACTCTCAAGTATAAACTTAAAAATATTTGACAATTCTAATACATTAGATTATCACTTACTTCTGTTTTTCACTGTTGACTGTGCTGATCGCGTATCTCTCAACTCTGCATATTGAAAACTCGCTCAATTCATTGTTTAAAATCATTGGGTTCAACTGCGTAGCAAGCATGGTAAACGAGTTTACTCTAACTCCGTCAGACATCAATAATCGAAACCGTGGGCCAGCATTCGAGCTGCTCACCGCCTTATGACCCTGTATAAAAACAATTTTATTTTGATTCAACTCGTACACCTTAATTTTAGAACGCCACTCAACTGTCTAACGCAAAGATTCAAGATCTAAAAGCGATAAAGATTCATGTAAAACCAAGTGAAAATCCATGTACCAGTAGTTGCAGTATCGGCTTCTCAACGTCTTCACCATTCATGATTCTCTGAAACGTAAAAGTTCATTTAATAGCGGTGACGGATAATTGCGCGGAGAATTATATATGAAGGACAAATAATAAAACGTGACAACTTACGTCTAAAGCTCCTTCTGTCAACTGCATCATTTTTCTTCAGTTATGGCACGCTAGTTAAATGTAAATCTAGTGTAAATGAAGGTATACCTCGATGATTACAACTCTACCGGCAACTTTCGACGCACTTGCCCAAACTCGCATAAACTCGCACAAAGCCGCTCGCGAAGGCGAAAAAGGCGGGTAGATGCGAATACCACTGTGTTCAAACATTTGCTGGTCTAGAAATCTTACATACATTTTCACCGGATCTTAAACATCGGATTCATAAGTAAAGAATTAATAAATCTGGCATTTAGTGCCGTTTCCATATCACATATACTACATTTACAAATCCTTTAATCGTTTCCACCGTTGAAGCATGGCATTGACTACGTCTCCATCGCACTCCTAAATCCGGGATTTATCGGGTCCGGATCCAGTAAATCGCATGTTTCCATAGCATTAATAAATACGCATATCGATTCTGAGCATCTCGATCGACACTCAAAATCGAATTTATTGGATCCGGACTCGATATATCTCGAATTTCGAGTATGAATATACTATATGATTGCTATATGAGAACTGGGTACTTTCCGCGAGTAAAACAGGGTAAAAGGCGCACGCGTATCGAGATATCTGATAAGGAACTTTTAAAAGGTCAAGAGGTAATTGTCCAGATAAGATATCATTTTAAACTTGTATTATGCCGTGGACATATTTGTTATGCTTTTCGTTACTCAATTAGTTTGCTTCAATCAGTTAACATTGCTCTAAAAATTGTGCGAATATAAATCTATACAAGTTTAGCTAAAGTAATTAGCAGAATTATGGCTACGTTGGATGTAAAGAAGTTAAGTATCGTAGAGCGACAACTTTACACGCCACGGCTAGAAGAAATAGTAGAAGGTAATTGTTACGTGAAATCAATGATATTATATATTGTTGAATATTGTTTGTTATTATCTTTCTTGTTTAACGCAGTTCTGAGACAAGCCTTGGGTGCAAATTTTTCTGAGGTCGATGTTAGTGTCGTCGAATGCCCTGATCTGACACAAGAACCATTCACCCTTGCAGGAAAAGGTATGTTGTAACATTTGTAGTTGTAAGCATAATCTCAGAGGTTTCATTTATTTAATCTGTGAACATATGTAAATTTAATATGGATAAATGTTTTTTAGGTCTCAATGGGAATCCAAAGATATTGGAAATTGGTGGACCAGCTTTTTTACTTCCAAACGTTCAAAGAGAGAAGGTTTATGATATTCAGCCACTTTTGAAGACTATAAGTAAGAGCGAGAATGCTCTCATTATCGGAGCTGGTGCTGGACCATGGCCTTATTTAAACAAAAATTGTGAGGTATATAAATATATATAAAGGACATAAACCGTAAATTAAAATCAACTAAGCATTTCTAATTTTTTGTTCAGCTCATGATGAACTTGTCGATATCCTCGTCTATAGTCAAGAACCAAACTCGCCTTGCCTCTGTTAATACAGTCAATGACTGTTGTATTCTACAAACTGTAGACAATAAGGAGACTCGATTTGCTCTGTTAGCAAATCTCTTTGTTAGCGAGGGCATACCAGGCAAAGTACTCAAAGTACATGTAAAAAAACGTATCGGTGACAAAGATTTTGTTGCAAGTATCCGAACAGCCTTGGCAGATCACTACAAGGATAAGCTCATCGGTTAGTTAATATCAACGATATTGGTACCTAATTAAACAAGAATAAATTAACAAGTTTTATTTATAGGTTTGGGAGGAACATTTATTATTAAAGAAGGGAAAGCAAAGCAGCACGTTATGCAAGATTTTTCTAAAACCCCCTTGAACAATGAAGAGGAGTTAAATAATTGGTTACGGTTTTTTAATATGTCAGCACCTTTAATCGCTGTAGGAACTTTAGTAACTGCTGAAACGGTAAGTGACAGCAATGAGATACCCATTTCACATTCAGGTGTACAACTTCTAATATAATTAATTAATCGGTTGGATATTGAATATCATTTTCAGGATTTGGATTTAAGAGTGCAACATTTTCATAGCTTCTCTCATCATGGAGAAGGAGGGCATTATCATATCGATACTACTCCAGAAACAGTAGAATATTTAGGATACTTCAATACTGGCAATACTCTGTATCGAATAGATAAACCTATAATATCACACACATTTGGAAAAGATTAATTATTTTATGTGTACATACGTGTACTCATGAGAGTACTCGGATTTATATATTACGGTTCAACATAAAGTGCCTGGTGTACGTGATATTTGGTGATACATTGTATCGAGAGCTTTATTCATTTATTTTTTTACAAGTTTACCTAACGTAAACTACAAAAGGTTCTTATAAAGAATACTGTACTATCTCTAAGCTATACCTCTTAATAAACATTATTTTTCCATACATTTCATTTAAGTGAATGTTTCTTTTCCAAACCCTTGTTATACGTATTTCAGAAATTTAAATCCTGCTAAGGAAATCTCGAATCATGGAATGAAAATCTTTCAAACACATTGTACCACATTGTACATATTAAAAACCCTAACTGCAATGAACGAGACAATTTAGCTAACGATACTGGCGCCATCCATTAATTGGAGGAGCAACTGTTAACACATTTGAGGTTATAGTATAATCTTTCACGTTGTAATTTACCTTCATATAGAAATACTAATTCAATGGTGAGACGATTCAAAGAGTGTGAATCCCATAATTTGAATCTGATTCTGCAACTGTAAAATTCGAAAGGAATCGTATTTTGTCTTTACGTCTTTTTGTCCCAACGAAGATATCGTTGAGCCTAAAACATGATATCCATTTCAATACCCAATTTAAACGAATTGTACTGTGCAATTTGTGAATCGGATTGGCCAGAAGTTCGGGATTCCTCAGCGAAGTCGGATTTTCATTGGCAAACTATTAAATGCAGGTTTGCAGACATTGATATTCTGAATTTAACACAATTTGTTGTACCGATAACAATACATTATAGAAAAGTAAAATAATAATTATTGGACTAAATAAATTGCTACAGTAGTTGCAATATATTAATACTAATTAAATTTCTAGATTAATTCTTGCTGCCCTGCCGGAAGTAATTGCATCGCCAATCTTCGGATCCAAAGGATTCATAAATGTCTTAGCGAAGAAAGAAATGTTCGAGTGTGGAACATTGAAAAGCAATCTTCAGCAGTTACATGCAAAGGTAAGGCCAGGTAACGCAATTGTGTAACGATATAGCAGTTATCGTTAGTGTCATTCAAGCAATACTATGTTTAGATTTCAGATTATAGATCCGTTACGGTAGATATTTATCGTGATTGTCTACAATATAAGGCATTATTCTCATTAGCTCCAGAATGGAATAAAGTTGGTTCGGTTCTCGTTCAAGGGAGGCATTTTCTCTCAGCCCCGATGGGATTAAATGGAATAAAAATGAATGTCTCCTTGTCGGGTAAGTAATTGCGAAGAGCAAAGTCAATTGTTTCAACGATATATATGCATTAAATAGCTGTCTTAAAGCAGTCATTAATTTTCAGACAGCACTATGAATATTAAACTAGAAACTGTTATAGTAAAAATACCCACTTTCAAGCTCGACGACTTGTGCTTACCAGAAATACTCATGAAAGGATTCCTTGTGGATAAAGAAAGTGTCATTAACGTATCGCATTTTGGAAGTTACTGGGTTTATGTGTTACCAAGGTATTACTTTTCAGTTTTTAGAAATAAGTACTTATCGTACGTACCGTTTTAATTTGCATGATATTACCAGTATGAAAAAAGGAAAACTGATGTCTGTATCCAAAATATTTCCAAAGTGTTCATTCAAGTCTTACGATGAGATTCGTCGGCATTGGAAGAATATGGTAGGCAAAATTCTATTTTATTCAAATTGTTCGCTTTTAAACAACCACGTGAAAATAATGATTCTTATTTTTTTTTTGTTACAGTATGGTTACAGATTGCCAAAATCTGAAGAGAATATAATGTTTTGCGAAGTATACTTTCCTTGGGGAAGTCACTGTTACTTTACATATCCTCATATTTGTCTAGCTAGTAGGCCTTTGAATTTCTACTGCAAGGCAAATAATGAAAACGTTATGAGGAAATTTCAAACTGACTTGAGAAACTCAATGCCCACGGTGTGTGGCCATGAAATAAAAGTGTCCTGTAATTTTGAAAAGCTTAATACTCAATTACAAGCACCGACAGTAAGATATATATATTTATTTTTCAAGAAATTCCAGACAAAGTGCGTCAAGTTTCATAAGCTATGTTTACTTATTTTAGATTGCTCCTGAATTTTCGAATAAACCAGAAGCATCAGTACCAACAAAATCTGCAATTCCATTCACACCATACACTAGTTCGATCCCAGATGTCAAATTGACCTTTTCAGAGACATATCTGAAACACCAACATAATGACTCCAACATCCCAAAACTTTTGAATTTTTATGCCAAAGGGAATAACGATGCTACGACTTCTAGTTTCAATGGCTTATCAGAGATTGAGGAAATACATGATCTAGGCTCTTCGATGCAATCACAATCTTTGATAGCATCGGTGGAGACAAAATATCCAACGAACAGTAACTTAAAACGATACCTTCAACAATTTTTGTCTAAAGAAGTGTCAAAGCCTCTATTGTCAAACAAAACGGACCTAAACCCAGCTTCAGAAACACAGGGTGGATCCTCGGAAAACACGGAGTATTCACTTGCATCGAAAATTCCCAAACTTGCTTCATCAAAACGATCCACAAAAATTGCAAGGCCAAAGTCTTGTGAAAGTGTATCGAGCTTTTTCAAACATCAAAAGCGGCGTGCTGACAACGTTAACTTGAAAAATTAAACCGAGTATATTCCGTTAGGTACTCTGATACGACAAACTGGAAACATTAATCTTAATTTTAAAACACTTCCAAGTGATAATAATGAAAATTTGTATTATACGCACTTTTAATATTGTGTTTCGCTGTTACACATTCATAATTTCTATAAAGTAAATTCAAATTTCGTGCCTTCTGAAATATGAAATCTAGTGACGTTAGTGATTTTTAGTGTTTTCTGGCGTCTTGTTGTGATATCTTCGGTGAAAGGGTTGGCCATTCTGCTTTTTGGTGATAGAGGTTTGTATATAATAATAAAAGGATGTCACTGTGTTTCTTCACCAACCTAACTCCATTACCTGAGTTTTTTTAGCCGAATTGCACCTCTGTTGTGCCTGGAACAACAGTAGGTGCATATATTTTATTGTTGTGGTTATCCAAATTATTATTAAAAGATGGAGATAATTGACTATACGCGTGTTTTTCTGGCTTTAAGTGCGTAATGTAATTGTACGGTGTGTCCCCATTATTCAGTGGTTTGCATTCAGTTTACGATAGCTTTGAAGGCTTCATAACCTTAAAAACGTCGAAAATGTCGATGTGCTGGTTGTAAAGTTACACCTGGTGTTATGCTACTGTAATTTGTCGATATTTATGCTCAGCAATGTTTAATTCCGTACTACACATGTAGCAACGGCAGTTTACACCTTTTTTCTGAAAACCTGCTGTTCGCTTCGACTTGTTTATTGCAAGCATTTTTCAGTGAGTTGATATTTCCTGAAAGACGGCGGTTAAGTATTTTCATGTAAACATAATGGATAACACCGGCGAGAAGTATGTGCCCGAAATAAATGTGCAATCTGTAATGGAAAGCTCAACGACGATACAAGGAATCCAGAGCATGCCTGCGGTACACAATGTCTCACAAGCCGTTACCAAAACTATCCAATCTGCCCAGACTATCATCGGTCAAATCGGAACACCTGCTGGACTTGTCGGAAAGTCCGTTTCGTTGGAATTGAATCCAAAATTGTCACTGATGAAACCATTAATCCCATCCGGTATGACAACATCTGTTGAAACTAGCAAGATCACCACGACGGTAATCAGAAATTTACTTCTGTTTATATAAACATATTATCCTTAAGAGTGTGAACGCTATATCTAATGGCAGATTTTTTGTCTTTGGTGGGTCAACAAATCCATCATTTCGACGGGTTTGATTGTCCTAGTGTTAAATAATGTTGAGTTTAACATTTCTTAATTTTTTACAGCTTTGTTCGGTGGGATCGGCAGTTAAAATTTTATCCCCTGGGGTATTAAATACTCTGGAACGACAGGGCCAGGTACAAGTTTCGCAACAGTCTCAACAAAACCAGCAAGTCAGTATTCCTTCTACGTACCACGTACCTCGTGGGCCAGCAGCCGTTGCTAACATTTCTGCTCCGCGATCGACAGTTGCCACTCCAATCGTTAAAGCCAGTGGCGGTCAATCTATATCCGCTTCAAGGTTTGAATACAGTTACTTCATCAGAAATATGATATTTTATTCTCATTTACTAAAATGTAGTAATCTATTTTCCAGGCCGAACACCACTGTTTCTAATCCACAATGGCAGCAATCTAAAACAGCGTCGGTCGTGTATGCCCAACCGCAAAGACACCTAGTTTCACCGGTTAGTCGAATAGCGACGAAAACTCCAAGTACAGTGTATAGTGGCCAGCAACCCCGATTAGTAAATGCAACTCAGGGAAGATCCATCCAAGGAACCATGGTTACCGGTATTTCAGGTGCTCCTTCTAGGTTGATCGCCCCAGTTCTCCAACCGAATACTAGTGCAACGCGACTTCCAGTCGTACAAAGTAAAATCCCCACCTGTCAAACAATGACCGTTACCCAAACTAATATATCTCAAACTGGAAGGCCAGCAGTGCAAACTTTACAGGTATTCGATAAGTACTTTTAAGTGTGCTGATTATATACAAGGTGTTGCAAAAATGATGGACACTGCTTACGTAGCGTTATCCTTATGGAAAATGGAGTCAAAAGGTCCAGTACAGTTCTTTCTGCAGTGCTCGGTTTGCCTGAATTAATTAAAGAAATAACCAACCAGGTTACACCCTGTATATTTATATTCAGTAATAATACTCCATCGAGTTTCTAGATGTTACGATTAATATATTAATATATCGTTGCAGTCTAACCAAGCAAGTAGGCCTTTGAATGCTACAAGTACTGCGAGTCGTATGACTGTCCCTACTGTTATGGCGGCTACTAATAGAATGGCAGCTGCACCATCGGTTTCTGTACAGCCAACGACAGGGAGGCAGTTAACATTGAATTCAACGAATGTTCCAGCTACTGGTAGTGTCAATCGTATTGTCATTCCACCACAACAGGTACATTTAAGGTGTTACACGATAAAAGTTTCAAAAGACTAGGTTTTTATTCATAAGATTAACTGTTAATCTTTAGTTCTAATTGGTCCAATAATTACAAAATATGAATCATGTAATGAATATAATGAATGCGACAGTGACTTATCCGTATGCTCTTTTCAGATACCACAAGGACAACAGCAACAACAACAATCGACACCACGCGTTGTTCAGGCTGTCACGACTCTGTCGAATCTGGGAACGATATCTCGTGTAATCGCGACAACAGCCACGGTGTCACATGCTGCAAGAGTAACTCAACCGACTCCTTCGTCGGTTGCAAGGATAACTGGAATGTCCTTGCATCCTATGCCACTTGTCCCGACAAGAACTGCTGCACCTCCTGTTAAAACAACTCATGCGAGTTCTTTGACTCAGCCTGCTCAATTGAAGTCTCCTACGCCGATACAACAGTCCAGTTTCCGCGTGACGACGAGCAGCAACAGCAACGCCATCACTTCTAATTCCAATATCATTCAGCAGGTCCAGGGTCCTTGTCTACATCCGCCTCAGACAACGACTTACTACTCGTTCGAGACTTCGAGTAAGACGTTCGTCCTTATGCCTCTATGTCTTAAATGATACGGATAAATGATACTTGAGTAATTATAAATCTTTGATTCCTATTAAGATTCCTTTGCTCAATATCGGCCAGGCTCGTCACAACCCGTCAGACTTCTTGTCGACTCCAACTACGAGGAGGCCCATAATAAACCAAACGCGTCCCCTAGGCCGAGCATTCTGAGGAAGAGGGATCACGACAGTTCACCGGCGAAAGGTAATTGCAATTAAGGTATTAGGAAGGGGTCATTCTATATATATATATATAATGAATATAAAAGAATGATCCTTTCATATCACATTAAGGTAACGTGAACCTTCAGGTACTAGGTGCGTAAAAAATCCACGTGAATTCTCATATCGATTTCTATCAGTCCATACGACTTTCCAGGAGCTGTCAAGAATTTGTTCCCTGTCCTCGCGTCCTTATCAACGGCAGCGCCGACGTCTACTCCGCCCTTGTCCCCGAGGGGTGATCAAGACGGTGGTGGCTGTCATAGTTCTGGATCGACGACTGTCTCGGCTACGTCTTCTCCAGGACTCGACGATGAGCCTAATCAGTCCAGGATCGGTAGCAACTCGATCGTTGAAATGTCGCCACGGAAGAAACCTCGCAAACAACAGCTGATAGGAGTGGAACTTATGGAACCTAGGTGTACCGAGGAGGAGATGCAATTCATAACGGAAGAGAAGATCAAGTTGGAGATCAAGGAAGAGCCAATGGACAAGTTGACCAGCGACAAGAAACAGAATTCGAATGTCCAGTCCGTACGGCCCTCTTCCGTAGCCGTGAGAACAAGACCTGCGTTGAGTCTTCTGGGTAAGAGAATCGGTTCCCTGCGTAGCCAGAATAGAGTAATTTCACGTATATTACCTGGACCATCTGGTTTACCGTGTAAAATCGTACAAAACCAGAATATGGATGTGCGGTATACGGTATCTGTAAAGTTACAAACGCACTTTAGCGCATATGTAAATATGGAAATATCACGTGATTTTAATGGTATGTTTTATAAGGGTATAACACGGTTCTTTTCCTTTCAATTAGGTACGTCGTGGAAGAATAAATGGGGTGGTCGTCTCCACCATTATCGACGACCAAGTGACGTCAGACCTCGAGAGGAGAGGAGGCCAACGGTAGCCGAGTTGGCTCAGCAGAAACACGTACTACAGAAACTCAATGGCTGGAAGGTTTACCATCTGACGACGCAGATGGAAGACCTCGCCGAGCTGGAGAAACAGGTGCGATGAGATAATAACTCTAATAAAGTAATTTACGGAGGGAAAAGAAATCTACCAGAGTCACTAAAACCTTTTGATGAATGGACGACTTGAATTGTCACCGTTATCGCCTCTCCATGGTGGACGTCGATGGCAGCGCCGCTTGCGGGCTTCGATTGAAGCTTCCAGCTGTAATGCACCGAAACTCCCAACTAAAACTGGAAAAAATAGACGCTACACGACTTATTGACAACTTAGGACCTTACTTATCATTTCCTATTTAGAAACGGAAAGGCATAATGTACTTTGCGCTCGCGTAGATAACTAGGGACGTATTATACGCCGTAATGTACGCGTAGAAAACCATGTATATTACATGACGTGTACGTTATACGTACTCAGCCTTAATTCTTTGACAAGACAAGGCGTAGAGAACTTGCATAACGATTCTCGTTTAGCCATTGTCTAATCTTGATTTCTGATACACGAATTAATCCTCATTCCAGGTACACGAAAAGCTGAAGGCCACGCTGTCGATGCTGGAGTCCCAACAAACTGCGAAAGGCCGGATAGACGATGGCTTGGAACAGGCGAACGAGCTGATTAAGGGAAACATGCAGCGTAGCAGTTTGATATGCGAGGGCATGAACGAGGCGCGAGCACAGCTCGTCGCCATTTTCCAGCATAAAGGACACGTTACCGAAATCCTACAGCGGTGCGGCAACAAACGGGCCCAAAAGAAACGTGACAAATAAGCGAAGAACTTTATTAGGATTTTATTAGAAGTAAGGCAGGCAAGCTAAATGATATACCGACGTCAAGCGTAATCGTCGATAACATGCCACGAACCTTGGATTCGGGGTGGGAATAAAACACGTTGTTTTTATCTGTTTTAAATAAGGATCTTTCTGTAGAGAAGAAGAATAAATGGAATTGATAAGAGTGCCCAGTGGAGGTTCTCCGATAATTGCGGAAATTCTTGGCGATCGGCGGTCGTTTAGATCGAGGTGGCGTGAAAGAGAGACCCAAGGGGTCAATTGTTAACGAGACTTTTCTGCACACATTCACGTGGTAAAATTTATAACTATTCGGTACACCCGGTACGGAGGATAGTTATGAGACTCCTAAGGCGTCGCTTTCACATCACCTTAAAATCTGTACAAATTTCGGGACTCGTACTAACTTTAATATTCGATTGACGGTGACATTCCGTCAGTTTTATCGGCTCCACACGGTAGGGGGAGGGAAAGAACGAAAGTGGAAGATCTTTCGTGTTTTACACGTTTATAAGTTTACAGACACCGGTATGTACATCAGCGCGACCTCGAATAAGCACATCCAGATATCTCCGGTAACCGTTAGGGTTGCATTGCAATGAACATTGTAAAAAAATGTTGCATCCAATGCGGTATTTTATCCCGAGCTACCGCTCTGTCTGTAATGTAAAGTTCAAATGGAAAACACATTTTGTAAAGGCGATCGAAACTAGGTAGACGATTCCATTCGACCGCTTCGGGTCAGCTGATCCCTAAATCCGCGCGAAATTGCGATTAAATTGTACACAGCTGCCAATTCTATTAATACATACGTATAAAGTTTCCTCAGTCTAAGGATTATTAATATAAAATTCCCAGAATTTCTTTTTCCCTTCCACTCCGCACAGGATGGTTAATAATCTCTCGTACCTAGTTAAATGGTACAGTGGAAGACATCAATGCCCTCCTATCCTGCACAGGCGATGCCGTATCTGCAGGGGAGGCATTCATGTCCACCATTGTACATATGTGCCCATAATTATGAAAGAGGTCTAAGTCAAAATTAAAAAAAAAAATGAGTTTATCAGTTATTTCACGCCATATTATTTGAAACGAAATTAATTCAATGTAATTTCGAAACAAAAAATATATGACAGGCCACTTTCATAATTATGAGCACATACCTCCGATGCGAGCTGGGACAGTTTTCACGTAACAACTATGTTTAAGCTACTTTTAGCAATACCGTTCTTCAATTTTACAGTCTTGGCAAACGTCTTTCGCGCTCGTTTGCGAACTATTAGTTACTTAAAATAACACGGATCGGAGTGAGCTGCGTATAATTAGAAATGCATTATAAAAAAGGTACAAATCGATAGGCAGAGCAAAAGACGATTGCAGTAGGCAGTGTTACGTACTTTTATACTGTCTGAAGACATAGTACTTGGTGGATTAAGGTGTCACGAAAGTGTCATAATATGTCTGTTGGTGTATAAAACGTCAAAACGTTTACAAATCTTTTCTCCAAACAGTCACCCAAATCAATTGAAACTTCAGCACGTGATTATGAACACCCCAAGGAAAATCGTGACGCTCATGAAATATAATTTTTTAATAAACATTTTTTCATTTATCCCAGACTAGAATCAAGGACGCATTTTATTTATTTATTTTTTTTTAATGAAATCTCATGAGCACCGCGTTCTTTCATAGGGCCTCCATAATCACGTGTTGAAATGTCAAATGATTCGGTATGGGCCGTCTGGAAAAAAGTTTTATAAATATTTTGACGTTTCCATATACATACATATACTAGCACCGCGACTTCCCTCGCGATATGTGCAAGTAGGAATTTGTAAAAACACATTTTGTCCCTTTTCCACCCTCTTAGGGGTTGAATTTGGGAAAACTCCTTCTTAAGGAGCATCTGTGTTACAACAGGAATGTACCCCCTAAATTTCATGTTTCTATGCCCAGCAGTTTGGGCTTCTATATATATATAAAAGCCATATACATATAATGACCCTTTCATACACCTTATAGCTTCGGCTCTCTAATGGACGGGACTGCCAAAAATAAATACTATTTTCTATTAAAAAAACGAAAAGAAGAAAATAAGTGAAGCTACCAATGAAGAGCGAGGTAACGGCAAACGGTAAAATCAGTGACCAATAAGTACATCGATATGCAACCGATTGAGATTATTTTCCAAAGTCAATCGGCTGACTTGGAAGGCAGAGAAAGATCTGCGTCGAATCAGATCTCGTACGGCCAAAGTAGAGAAGCCTTGAGGAACGTACGCGCATTGCGAATTCCTTGCGAAAGTGATCCACCTTCGTATATAAGTACTTAACCGAGATATTAGAGCTTAAGATTAACTTTGCGCTTTCGTAAGGCTCTTATATATATGCATTCAGTGCTTAAACAAAGCCTCATTTTCTGGGATATCGTCCCTATGCTTCTCAAGGTTCCCAGAAAGGGTTGGATCTGGTCTTCGTCTCTTGAAGAAGCCCAACTTCCATAGCACCAGGGTAAGTAGTATCAGCAACAGCAAACCGGCCACTATCGCAACTATAATTATCCAGATTGGCACGGGCTCTGCTTCCTGCTGATCCAACAGGTCAGGGTATGCGATTGTTTCGGCCTGTCGTGAAGAAAAAAAAAGGAAATTATTATAACATATTACGTAACGAGGGAGGTAAAGCGTGACGTAGTCGGAGGGTGGAAATATAATTGACCTACGTAGCTATGAAATAGCAATTAATTTTACGTTCTAGAGAGAAATACTGACTATTGCGAAATCATCTTTCAGATTCTCCTGCTGGATCACCACGTTCGGCGGGATAACAATTCTTGCGTTCGACCCGACCTTAACCATGTCCACTTTGGGATAATCTTCTACTAACGTTGAATTCCAGAGTCTGAAAAAGGAGAATAATTATCATCGCATTGTTTCATACGACGCGAGATGAGTACACTGACAGAAATGCCCATGTAAATTAACATACTCAAACATTGGCTATTTCAATGTCAAAATAAATTGCAGGACAAAATACATTCTCTCTGTGATATCACATTTGGCATCTAAGTTAAGTTAAAGAAACATAATGTAACATTATTGTTACGTAGTACATTATATTACAATAAAATTGTAATGTAATAATGTATTAAGGGAAATTGTAACGTAACGTTTAATTCAAGTAAAAATTCCCTAACACGATTCCCATCGATTGTATAATAATAAATAATTAATAAACGAAGTGTTCCTTTCTCACTTTACCTTGCCTTCACTACGATAACAGCCTCCTGCTTCCTCTGGAGATTGTAAATGACACAGGTGATATCGAAGCACTTGGCAGTCCCAGCTTTGCAATTCTGTAAACGGTTATCGAAGAGTTGTAAAATGGTTCAGTCTCGATCAAGCTACAGAAAAAGAAGCTGTTTTAGGATCTAATTTCCAATCACCGACCATAGACACAACTTGATGTCTGCGACCCTTCTTGTCGATGATCGTCCGCGTGTTGACGACCTTCTCCGTATCGCGTCTTCTTCTGGTGAAGTCGGTGTGATTGTAGAAATTGGAAGAGGTGGACGTCGAAAGAGAAGCCAGAGGGTCCAGATCATCGTAACTCAAGCTGCCTTGCAACTTCAATGGGTTGGCCACGTGGCCTGGAGGAAGGGAACACTCGCCATGACCTATGACAGAGTATCGACAAAAGGTGTAACAAATCTTTATACAAAATTAAATTTCACGAATGCAAGGACCTTCCTAAGAGTCTCCATATTCACGTGGTCAAGTTTGAAACGATTCGATACACCCAGTTCAAAAACTTAAACAGTCAATCGATACCTTGTATCGTAGGAAGTTCTTCTAGATACAGCAACCACTTGCCATGAGGCTTATCGTTGGCAACCTCGTAGGGCCATGAGATGCGAACTTTCAGATTGCTGACTTTCCACGGGCCTTCGTTGAAAATCTCATAAATGTGAGAGACTCTCGGTCCGATGTCATTAAGATGTTTAATTCCAGACTCGCCGATGACAGGGCCACCGTAGAATGCCCACTGGGTTTTTGCGCTCCTGCAGTATTAAATAATACATTAACAATAGATCAACATTAAAAATGCAAATTAAGATCTCGTGCTCTTGCTAACCCTTTGATGGATAATTCCGCTCGTTTCAAGACGGTTGCTTCTAGACGAACTGGTTTCTTCTCGGCCACCTCTGTAGACGTAGAATTAGCAAAGACAACGAACTCCAGTTGGGATTCATTGTCTTCCAGACCTTTCGGATCGAACCTCACTTGGATATTAACGGTCTTGTCCTTTTTGAACGGGTTGCCGATGGAACACACCGCTAATGTCGTGTTATGTAGGTTGCAAATCACCGAATCATTACTCTTACTCGCTATATAGTTCAAGTTCGCCGAGTGAGTTATGAACAGCTGGGCTTCGTAGGCGGATTCTCCGACGTTCACAGCACTCACATCGACCACTATCTCTTCCCTCTCGCCCAAAAGAAGCTCGTAGAAATTAGGTTTGACGGAAGACGCTGAAACAACGAGTGTCATGTTAAAGGGTTATGGTGCCATGCAGCAAACTTCGAGTTGATTGTGCTGTCACGTAACGGCAAGTAGTGGAAAAACGGGACATTCAATGCCATTGTCATGACGTGCCGTGATAATTAAGGGGATGTTAAAGTGGCATCTGAATAATCGTTCGTGAAACTTCTCTCCGAACTGGGTGAGATATGTTTCGAGACAGTTTTTATCGTACCTGATAAATCTAGTTTGGCATTTATTCGTAAGTCACTTTCGCATATATCGTTGTTTCCACAGTCTTTCTGGAATGTCGCCTCGAAAACCCGAGCAGCTTCTTGTTGATTCAGTATCGGGAACTTCTTTATGTCAGGAAGTGGATCACCTTCGGCTGGCATTACGGGTTCATCTTGTATTAAGGTGTAATTCAAGCGAAACTTGATAGGCGATTGAATGTCTCGAGTACTCTCCTAGAATTCACAGGATACAATTACACATTTTTCGCGTACTCCCTTACATTCGTTCATTAATAATTAATGGCATTACCTTTAAGTAAACTATCTCACGTTGACAATATACGAGTTTCACGGGACTCAAGGTTATCGTGCGGTTAACGTAATGAGGTCGTGAATTTCCAGTGCCAAACCAGACACGGGAGAATTTCTTCATTCCCGAGTACGTCTCGGCCTCGATATAATAATTCAGTCTTAAGTTTTGCATGTCTTCTGCCTTCATTAAAGACTCAGTTTTGCAGCAGGCTTCGAATGAGAAGCTGAAAAAGAGGGTAAAACTTCACAAACTCGTACTTACTCAGAAATGATTAATAACAACATGCAAACCATGTATGATTAGACGTGGGATCCTCCGCACATCCAACTTTATTCGGATCGATAGGTTCGATTTTGTCTTGATAGGTCTCGTTCGGTTTAGCATAACGTATGTACGTAGTGATGTCAATTATTTTCCTTGAACGAAGCAAAACAACAGCATCGCTGTCATATGCTCCAACCAATACATCTGGGTATCCATTGTGATCCATATCAATACCACCACTCAACGAATACCCAAATGTTTGAAGAGAAGTCGCAGGCAATTCAGCAGCATGAATTACCTGCAAACGAAACATGTAAACGATGATAATAAATCCCAATTGTATTTTATCAAGCCAAACAAAAATCAGGTGAAAACAAGATCGAAGCTGTTGACTGTCAGATAATTATATTGAATCGAACACTTACTTGTGACGGCAGGGTAATTATACCATTTCTTGACCCAAGGTATATATAGACTGCCCCATCACCTTCATAGGGAGCACCGATGGCAATGTCTTCGTAGCCATCCTTATTAATGTCACCTATATTTGCTAACGCAAATCCGAATCTACGTTAAAACAAAAGGAGAAATTTTAAGAACATTGCCGGACTTTTACCTATGATTTTTATTAGTCTCACAAACCTTGACTCTTCTCGACCAACAAGTTTAACTGGTTTGCACTTCTCATTTTCTCTAATAGTTTTACACAGAGTTGTATATATGTACACAGCCCCTCCTTCTCCCTTGCCAAAATAAAATGGCGCTGCTACTATCAGATCTGTAATTCTGAAAACAAACGACTAATATATATCGAGTTGCTATTACATCATCGTTATCTATTTACGACTTATTAACACAAGAGTTAATTATTATTTATTAAATTACTTGTCTCCGTTGACGTCTGCTGACGTAATTTCATAACCAAAATTGGAAGCAAACTGTTCGCCGTCCAGAATCAAAGAGACATCCATGTCAGGTTTATAATCCTGTCGGGTAAGAAGTATAACTTGTCCGGTGCCATTGGAGCGAGGAGCTCCAGCTGCATAGGCCAAACGACTGTCAAAAAAGTTTCCGACTGTCACGGACATGCCTGTTGACAAGTCAAGTAGGAAGCAGAATTATTAGTATATCTAACAATAAATATAGAGTACTCTTGATTGTGACCGGAAGTAGGTGTTAACAGGTTAATGGAGAATATCGTATATGTAAGCTCCAAGGAAGACCAGACCACATTTGAAAAATTGTCTACATATGCTGAAAGTATGTTTACCTAAATAGCTATATTTGCTGACAGGTGAAGAATCCTGCATGGGAGCATTGTATACCGTGTTATCCCTTGATAAGAACTCGTCGGATACAGTGAAGAGATACAATGTTCCTCTCCATGTATGAGGACCTGGAGTACCAATTACAACTCGATCTTCCGATGTTAATATACCACTCGTACCAGCTTGACAGTATCCAAATTGCTCGTGAGCTCTTTACAGAAAAGAGATGTTTTCATTAAAATATTTTATATCCATAAAACAGTTAAACTCTTGAAATACTTGAAAATATTTACATACTTGTTAGTTGGTTTCCCGGAACAGGGTTTCTTAATATCTTGAAACTTTAAGTCCTGCGTTAATATATAACATTGCCCTTGGCCCCATTGAGAATCTGCCGTTTTGACGATGTGACGATGAGCACAAACCTACAGCAATATACGTGCATAAAGACCATGCTAGACTCTGATAAAGTTTCTGGCAAAATCCAAAAATTCATATCTTATTGTACAACATCTCACCATAACTTTTCCGCCAATACCTTGACTGCGAACAGTAACTCCCAGCCATTGATTCTCTTTAATTTCATCATTTCCCGGCGGCACTAATTCATCGGACTCAAAACCTAAAGAGAAGAGAATCAATTACTATAAGAGAATAGTTTGCAGCCATTCTTCGCGTCTTGAATCCAATCTAAAATGTTTGCACCAACCCCATCTCCAAATTGCACGTCCCTTTCACAATTCGCTCCTCTGTCCAATGCACACTTTTATTATTGCTTGCACCCGAAAGAACCATGTAAGAAGTTAGGAGTCATAGAAAAAAAAAAAATTGACTGAAACAGGAAACTTACTTAAGCGTCCATCGGTAATGACTTGATCACAGTCCATGGATAGTGTCGTAAGAGGGCATTGCCACAAAGCACCCGATCTATTTGTCTCCGGTTGTCGGTTTTGATCTAGCGGTGCACCGACCAGCATCCTGCAAATCAAGTGCATATTTGTAGACAAGGGACACACCCCGACTAGCAATTTTCAAGTGGTTTAGACCCATATCGGTCTGTGTCTCGATCGTTCGCTCACCAACTCTGCGATTTCACTGTTCCAGCCTCAATGACCTCCTGATGTTCCGCTACCGAATATCCAAAATAAGAGCCTTCCCGTCCCCGTTTAACGAGAGGTACACGTGTTTCCAAATTAAAGCCATTTGCTCCAAAAGTAAACAGGCTGAGTGATAAGAGCAACAAGTTACTCATGTCCGACTAGTGCTCGCCACTTTGAGCCGCATGAAATTCCTAACCCACAAAACCGTCAAATCGCACCTTCTAAACCCTGTTCTTAAAACTGCCTACAGGTAGTCAACTAATGCTACTACATTCGCCGAATTATTATTTTTACAGCCATTCACGACAACCAAGATACGCGTTGTCAGTTCTATCCAGTTCTACCATAGACTACGACAATATTAGAGTTAAAACAGGAATAAATTAAAAGATTACTCACGCTCTTTATACATCAGAGATGCAGTATGTTATCCTTCCGCTAGAGTACGATCATTGGCTCTAACGGAAAGTAACTGAGCCGCAGTAATCAACCAATGAGAAGCCAGCATCGTTGCGCGCGCCAGTTTGAAAATACAAAGAAGAAGACTACGTCTTCGTCATACTCGAAATCCGGGATTTATCGGGTTCGGATTCAGTAAATCGCTTTAATAATTATGCAGATTCGATCCTGAGCGTCTCAATCGACACTTAAATTCGGATTTACTGGGTTAGGACCTGATAAATCCCGGATTTCGAGTACGATAGAGACGTCAAGATGATCGAAGTAGATTGAAAAAGATGCAAATGGCTACAAAGAGCGCCTGTTTGAAATAAGATGTCTAAACGGCAAATTTTCATCAACGAAGGGAGATGTACGAAATGTTATCGGTTTTAACTCCAAACCAAGAATCATCTTCGTCCACAATGTCATTTGGTGTGGCGTCGTTCAGCATCGAGGAAAAGCCTATGTACTTTTATAGGTTAGTAGAAAGTGGTCTCTTGGTTTACTAACTGGATTAGTTATTTCCGATCTCCCGAGTAGAGAATTTGAAATAATTCTTATACAGAACTCATGCAATTTAATTGACCATATGCATTAAATTACATCGATATAAATTTGCATCCTATCGCAATAGCATTATACAAAGTGTACTATGATTTTAAATCTAATTTAAGGAATAAAATCACAACATCTATAAATTTGTCGTTCGAATCCCATGCATAAAACAGAGAATAAAATAAGCATAGCCCCTAACGTATTACTATAACTAGGAAATTCATGGAATAGACATATCTGAACTATATATGCTAGCACTATATCGAGAGACCTCGTAACGGCAACCTTTCCTGCACTTTCAATCTTCAGCGACTTTGCAACTAGTACTTGCCCTGTAAGTCCAGTTATCGCTACAAGTACAACTTTGATCCAAGTATAGTAGTCTGCTAACAATTGAATGTTGAATCTATGCTTCTCCGATACAGTGAAATAGAACAACACTGCTGTGACAAATGTCCACATTGATAAATTCAATACGATCACTGCATAGTCCACATGTAGGCACCTTCTCATTGCAACAATATTTACAGCTGTAAACAACGTTGCCAAGATTGCGCACACATAGCCCATAACATCGTAAGATTCTGCTTTATGTATCTGAAAAAGAGGTAATGATGGTTTTAAATATCGTAAGCAATACCAACTGTAAACAATCTCACCTGCAGTAGAAATGGTGGCTCCGATACAAATATGACTCCTGCAAGGAGAGTGCAGATTACGAGGACACGCAATATGCCACACGGTTCTCGCAGGAATAAAAAAGAAAGAATGATGACGACAACAGGAGAGCTGAATATTATGGCGGTGGCATCTCCTAAGGGTAATTTTCTAAAGCTATAGTAAAGCAACGCTAACGTCATACCACCGACTAGACCCTAAAAGAAGCAAAATCCCCCGCAAGAAGGCAGTTGATCCATTTTTTGCGTACCTTAAAAAATCGGTAATTATAGTACATTAACTTACTTGAAAGTGAATTAACATTCTATGCTCCTTTAACCCAAATACATGTTCAGACCGTTTACAAACTACAATGAGCATTACTACCATTTGAAGTAACGCTCTAATTGCCAGCAATATCATCGGATCCACATTTTTGATTGCCTTCACTAGTGCTGAGCTTAGTGTAAAAAATGTGCCCGAGAGAAATGCTAAGAATATACCAAACCAATTTGTTTTATCCCGGTACACTTCGCTATTATTGTCAAACCTTTCGACATAGCGATACGTAGAAGGAATGCTACCATACGACAAAGATGCTAGAATCTCGGACTCCATGTCTCTCAGCGTAATTGTAACAGACTAACTGTCGATTTGCATCTACTTTAGAGAAAAGCCATCATTGTCTTCACCAACAGCTGACTACTTGTTATTCGTTGCATATGACAGGACACCGACGAAGGGCTTAGAAAGGATTATGTAGATCTAATGCAAAGTATACCACATTTTTAAGGTACTACGAACATGTCCTCCGGGGCGTCAAATTATGTACAAAATGTATCGCTGAACTGAGTGCACCGAATCGTTTGAAACATTGCCAAGTGAATGTAAAAACCCTTACTCAAGTCCTAACAATCATGAAAATCCATTTTTTCTTATTTAAACGAAGACTCAGAACCTAGGCATAAGAATCCAAAACACTATAGTAATCAAGAAACTCGCATTCGACCGGAATAAAGACAAAAAAGTGTCTTACGCGCCGTTCCGCTAAAAGGACGGTAATCCGAGGTCTCGGAGTGAAAATTTAGTTGCTACGGAAATCACAGATGGCACAGGGGGTCCCTCTACAGTGAATTAGGGCCTCAGAAACCACGAATCCAGGGGATTTCTTGAGTTTTATCTCGATTTCTTAACAATTATTACACGAAAACGCCATACGGAGCATGCCATTTAGTATGTACAATACTGAATACAATTCTACGCAGCTGTAAATGTATAAACGAACGTCGGCAGCGTAGGTATTTATAAGGAACTTCTTTACCGACGTCGATCAAGTTCCCCTGCGTGTTTCACTTCACCTTAAGAACGTACGCGGGGAATCGATCCGCGGATAGGAGGCAAGGACGAGCATTTGTGTGAGTGGAGTGCGGGCGCGCGTTTCGAAGGGCGGATCGGGCTGCGCCGGCGCCGGCGTCGACGTCGAGACGCCGCTGCAAGAGTCAGCTCCCGTGGCCCAGTATCCTTCAGTATCCTCGTGCCTGATGCTCCGAGCTAACCGTCCCGGAATAACCGACCCCCTTCCTGGTCCCACGGCCGGGAGGTCGCGTTCCCACGAATGCCCTGATCTCTCAAACAAGTGCTGTACCCTTGCCGTGCACATTTACCCCGTTAATTGAAATAACGCCTGGTGGGACTTCTTGTTTCTAGAGCGCGAGGACTCTGTCATGTGGCTTTGTATGCTGCGCGCCAAGTTATGCCTGGAGACGAGGGTCGGCAGGATTTAACCAGGTTGCGTTTCGACGTCCCGAGGTTAAGGCTGCGGGGAAACGACGAACCCAGGATGCCGAAAATATCCTCTGTGCTTCTAGAGTGATATAGGGGTCGCGTCGACGCGATAAGGTAGGACACCCTTTTCGTTATCGTCCGTTAAGGTGATATGAAAGAGTCAGCCTTTATATATATATATATGTGTATCTGAGGGGTCAAATCTGTGGAGAAAGTATTCCTGAACGTTTTCGATGTTTTACGCTTCTTGGAGGCTTGGAATTTAAAATTAAGAGTTTCAGGAGTTAGCTCGAACAATTTAGAATACCGTAGAAATGGAATATTACCGAGGCAGATGGGAAAATGCGGGAAATACTTTCAACGATTGAAAGAGGCTGGCTTGTTCCGTGGATATGTTTTTGGAGCAAAAATTTAGTTGCAGCTAAATGCCACAGATGGCGCCGCTGGCCTGTTTGAATTAAAAAGTCATGAATTCGCGGGATTTTGACAGTTCTACGTCGATCTCTTTATTGTTACTTTACCGAAATGACATTTCGAACGATTCGTTTCATATAATTCTCGACGTAGACTGTAAAATAATTCAATATAAATATAAATGTGGATAACGTGACGTGCCAGCTTATGTTACCGTGTAAGTAATCAGATGCTATGTTCAATTTTGTCAGAAAAATCAAATAAGTTGAATATCGGATGGTAGTCACGTAGCATTATACAGGATTAAATGACTCAGAACTTATTTCAGAACATCTAAAATATTTAAATTTTGTATTGTTCAGTAGAAATCAGAATGGGAAAGGGATCAACAATCGAAGAGGATTGTCTGATTTCTTCTATTTATTTTCCAGCATAATTTCAATTGCAGAGTATATTTATAGACAACATGTACTACGTAGTAGGTTGTTGCTGTGATCCTTCGACGATAAGTAATTCAAGAAAGCGTCTATGCGATTGGAATTCTTTATGGAAAGTTTCCATTGGAATAATGTTAACGAATGCATAATGTTTGCACGAAAAATGCTATTTACATACCGTCACATATTGCAACAACAGCCAATAACCTTGTAGGTATATAAACAGAAATTCGTTGGTTCTTACGGTCACTAATGGTTTGTTAGAAGGGCGTGGTACTAATTTGTCCTTAACTGATAGTCTCCGTTCTGTGTGATGTACCTCACCCAAGGCAAAGCTTGATAACCACTTTTTTCAATAATCTTCAAATATCGTACCTGAATACCGGATGTGGTAAAATATGGAATTTCAAACTTGACTTGAATAGGTGGCTTGCCTTCAATATCCTCTCCTACAACTGACGGAAGACCAAAGTGAGCTCGCATTAGATATTCTTTACCTCCCGGGAAGGATTTAATTGACCAGGTGATGGCACTTTGTTCGGGAGAATACTTGACATTGCCGATGGTGGTCTTAAATTTGGGGGAATCCGCATCGTTAGGTACGGGTATTACAATTTCCACATTATTTGCAGTCGAGCGACGTTTAAATTGCGACCTTGCTTTTATCATGTACTCTACTCGGCTATGGATGTGGCGTTCGATTACAGACTCTATCCATATGAGAGGTTTCACATGAGTATTCAGCCGGTATGACATGAGTTCGAATTCACCGTCAGGAGGAATGAAAGATATGGTTCTGTCGTTCTCGAATCGAGACAACCGTACGCACTGGTGAAATTTGACATCTTCCAGTTCAACGGACTTGGACTTGCCTCGGCCGGTAGATTCGAACAGCACTTTGTCGTTGAGTCCTAATCGTAGCTCGGGCATTCCAGACAAGTACACTCTCATTTTTATTGCACCAACGATCTCGGAACTCAGCACGTTTCCATTGGCATTGGCTAACAGATTAACCGATTCGATGACATCGAGAAATACTTCGTTCTTTCTGTACTTGATTCCTTCCGATCGCCATGAAACGGCATTCGTCACTGCCAGAGGGATCCTTGGTTGGATTTCAAGCTTGTGACCCTCCTGTGTAATGTATTCCTGCAAGATCTTACTGTCCGTGGTTTGTGGATATCCAAAATCCAAGAGCTCGTCGAGTAGTTCGTATATTACTACAAAGTTATCTCGGATGCTTTCTTCTTCCAGCTCCTTAAAATATTCCTGCATAACCTGCACGACTTTGTGAAGGAATACAAACACCAGGGAGATATTTGCATTCTTCTTCGTGGTGGACACAATGTACAAGTTGTTGTACTTTATGTACGCAAACGTGCACTCGGACGTCTGAATCAACGGTGTCAGATTACCTTCTTCCTCTCGTTCCATCACGACTGGCATGAATCTTTCTATCACACTCGTCTCGACATCCCCTCTGTAATTTCGAGAAATTAAAACCTTCCCCTTCACGTCCAAGATGTAAATTGCTGAGATTGACATCTTGCTTCCAAAGTGGAACTGAAAAGAGTAATCGCAATCATTACTACAAACCGCAACTTTGTGTCAATTTAATAGTAGGTTGTACGTCAGAAATTCCGCGTACATGCGGGACATTACGTACGTTCTCGAGATCCTCCAGAAATATTTAATTACAACGTGTAATACTGTACAGTTTACTTTTACTTGCTCGACAGATCGGGACAAACTTTCCTAACCTTAAATCAAGCCATACCGAGGAGCTTACACGACGACAAATCAGGTCATTATCAGTCATAACACATACCGAGTGACACCTGTTCATCGATCTGTTCCATAGACGTAGAATTTAGAAGATACGCCCCCATCTATCGAGCTGCAGTTAACCTTCGAACGCAGCGCCCCCTCCTGGCCGAAGCCCGGACTAAGGACGAACTTTCGACGGCTGTTTGAATCAAGACACTTATATTAAAATGAAGGTTAGTCTTTTATACATTTTTTCTCCGCCTTCATATCACCTTAATGTGTGTAGATAAGAAGTCAGAAGCACCCCGTATAGTCAAAGAATTATGTATATCAGCTGGCACGTTTCTAAAGACTTATTTTTGAGTTATAATATGAATTACCAAATGAATTGTTGCTTCATGGTATCTTGATGAAATTCTAAGAGTGCTGTATCGTTACTTGACAGATCGGCGTGTGATTAAAAGATCTCAAGGGAAGGAGCGAATGGCTATCAACGGAGAGTACAAGGAGACGATGACTCTGAGGATCGGAAGATGGGAAATCAATGTCGTCCAGTATTTGCAACGATGTAATTGGAAGACTGGTATACCGTCACATTTGCACTGTACGGGAGAGATCCATTAAGCGCTAACAAATGCCGTCATGTCCTCATCTCGGCAGCTGGCGGTCTGGATGTGGCCGCTGGCCTCGAGAATGGTGGTCTCTAAGTTCCTCGTAATTCCTGCAAAGCGGATCATCGTTCCAATCCTTTTGGCAATTGTCATGACTAATTCTCCATGTGCCACTCGGTACGCCTCACGGATCGTCGAGACGAAAAGTGGACAGATCCGAGGAATACTTCAGGTACTAGGTCATTAAGGTGGCGTGAAAGTGGCGTAAAAGCGTTCTCTTCTAGTTCATGAAACTTTCCTCCTAGCTGGGTGTATCGAATCGTTTGAAATTTGACAACGTAAACATGGAGGCTATAAGAAGGTCCCGACACCCATAAAATTCCATTTTTTATTAAAAAAATTCAAAACAGCTATAAATAAATTGTCTTTAAATTGAAATCTCACTAGGAGGGACATTTCAGGACTTTCCTTGTAGCCTGTATATTCAGATTGTAAGGTCTAACACGATTCGGTACACCCGATTGGGAGATAAATTTCATAAACGAGGCCACTTTAACAGCACTTTGACATCACCTTAACGAAAATAAATGCGATTTCAATATGAATAAATGATACAGCGTATTTTCCTTTGTTCGACAGGATCTGAACAGCCATCACCTAGATCCGGTGGAAGTGTTTCGAGGTATACCCTATGCTGCACCACCCACACAAAATTTACGGCTTAAACCTCCGGCAGCTCCTAAATCCTGGTCAGGTGTAAAGCTTGCGGACACTTTCGGTGCCGTTTGTCCCCAAAAGTATCCAGATATCAGCAATGCTTCGTCAGCAATGGGACAAATGCCGCGTGGCCGATATCTCCAGCTCCTCCGTCTGCTGACCCACCTGCGCAATCAGAGCGAGGATTGCTTGTATTTGAATCTGTACATTCCAGGAAGTGGTAATAGTCTCGCTTGTCGTATACTCAATTGTTTCCTTTAGGGTTCGATCTGCGACTCGATATGGCATGACCCCACTTTGACATCCCCTTAAGGTGATTCTTAAAAGGATATTCTTTTTCAGGGTCACGAGGCTTGGAAGCTCCATATGCAGTAATGGTGTACATCCATGGGGAAAGCTTCGAATGGGGATGTGGAAACATTTATGATGGCTCTGTGCTGGCCAGCGCTGGACACGTAATCGTCATCACCGTTAATTATCGTCTAGGAATCCTAGGTACATCAATTTCGCGAACCATCGTACATAATTTTACGGTAACACGCCCACGTGCCTTCGCATGCTTCAATTTGACGTGAGTGCCAATGAAATATTTGTAGGGTTCCTTAAGACCCGCCCTGGTCCCGACGCGTCATCCGATTCAGGAGGCAATTTGGCTTTGAAAGATATCGCTATGTCGTTACAGTGGGTCCACCAAAACATAGCGGCATTTGGTGGCGATCCAAGCAGAATCACATTGTTGGGCCACGATACTGGAGCGGTATTGGTGAACCTCCTCTTACTTGCTCCTTACGGAAAAGGTTAGTACCCTTGTTGAAGGGATAGCTACATCCGAGTGCACTTATCACAGATCTATATATTAACTGGATAGCTAATACCCATGAAGTAGTATAAGGAGACATAACGCCACCAGTTCCACAGAAAGTGACCCCAGAATCGGGACCCAAGATCTCAGAGTTTCGCTGAGCCAACGATGTTAGCGCTACTTGCGGAAAATGAGGGAACTCCTATCCTACGTGACCAAAACCACCTTCCTACCGACGTAAATGACTTGAAATGCTATTAATCTTGCAATTAAGGTACGCAAAGCGAAACGATAATCCTCGCGTGACATACAGAATGTGATTAACGCGATAAAGATTAGCGGATCCACTAGCAGGCGATAATGTTTAATTGTAAAATTTCGAGGAGGCGCTCCCGGCACTAAATCAGAAAGAAGTCTGAATGAAGGAAATCCTTCGTGGGTTAAAGCTATCCAATTGGTACAGAGATCGGTGGGATTCACTGAACACTAAACAACAAATGAAAGATTACAGCGAATAGAAGAGGTTAATAATAGTTTTCCCTCCTTGGGTTGTAAATATAGCAGATTTTCGAGTGCCTCTAGTCATCTGCTTCGGAGGATCCTAGAGGAGTATATCGGAACGATTCGATAACACAATAAGACATATATCGACAGAACAATAAGTCCAATCGCTACTAGTACTTGTTCCACAGATTCGTACCCTCAGGGGGCAAGAGTCTAATTGCTGTCCCCCTCGTTTTTATTTTTTTCAGATATTCATTAGCCTACTCCCATAAAGTTCCACCCGGAGCTAGGGTCTCCCCTTGCTCTCGAAGAATTTGGTTACTTATGAGTCACGAATAACTTTGCGCTACTCTGAAGCTGGACATTTATTTCTTCCATGCAGATCTGTTTCACCGTGTTGTCTTGTTAAGCGGCTCGGCATTAAGCCCTTGGGCTTCTGTCCTGGACCCTATGAGTCTCCGTGTTATCGTCGCCGAACAATTGGGATGTTCCGTTAACGTTAACGACGATATCGCCGATTGCCTTCGCCAAGTACCCCTCCAGACGATTCAAGCGGTCGAGCTTCCGGAAATAAGGTATACGATCCATTTATTACCCTTAAGGGGATGTGAAAGTGCCATCTGAGGAGTCAATCGTACAAATGATTATAATTCATCAACGTCGATTAAATTCCTCGGCGTCTTTGATGTCACCTTAACTGTTTATACGTAGTTTCTTAGCGGATTTCTTTGAAGAGAAATTCTAACTACCAATCGATGTGCAGGTTCATGCCCAGGATTGGACCGAGTTTGCCTGTTGATGAAAATAATCCAGACCCAGGCCTTGACATGGAAAGAGCTAGCGATGCTTTCATCAAAGTCCCCATGATCCTAAGTGTTGCTACGGCAGAGTCTTACTTAGACTTTAACGAAGACGACATTCAGTACGGCTTCGAGGAGGAACAACGCAATCGGATTCTAAGAACGTTCATTAGGAACGCCTACGTCTATCACCTGAACGAAATTTTTTCAGCTATTCGAAATGAATACACGGATTGGGATAAGCCAGTACTCCATCCTATCAACATTCGCGATGCGACTATGGAAGCCCTGAGCGATGGCCACACCGCAGCTCCTATAACCCGAATTGCTTTTTACCATGCTCGAAGAGGAGCTAAAACGTACTTCTGCCACTTCAGTTATCAAACGAAAGACAGCGACTACGTTCAAGTAAGAGCCTAAGAACAGATACGTGTTTAAACCGCGTTTAAACCAATTAAACTTCGGTTAACTCGAGTTGTGAAACCTGGCGTTAGAGTTAATCGTTCGACCTCAGATGGTTACCACACAATGGAGACTAATCTTTGATTAGCTTAATTTTTGCCGGAGCAACGCAACAGTTGCACCAACTCAAGATTAATTAATAACAACTAATTGTAGTTGATTTCGCATAATATTTATTCTTATGTTTATTTTTTTTTATATTTCAGAGACTGGGCAGCGTGCGTGGCGAAGACATACCGTATCTCTTTGGGTTGCCCCTTAATGCCGGCGGATCGTTCTTCCCCCAAAACTACTCTAAGCACGATCAAAGCGTGGCGGAGGTAGTGCTCACATTCTTCACGAATTTCGCGAAAACTGGAAATCCCAATGAGCCGCACAATATTGAATCAGTTGATTACGGGGCCGTGAAAGAGAAGACTCGCTTTCGCGGCCTGATATGGGAGCAATACGAGACTGGCACGCAGCAATATTTAATGATCGGTAAATTGAAGCTTCTGCTTGTTAAATTATTAACTTAATGGCAGTTTAAGGTGATATGAAAGATATGAAAGATATGATAAGAAGTAATCAATAATTTATGAAGCTTCTCTCTGAACCTAATCCATCGAAACTGTCTGCAATTTTACCATCTAAATATGAAAGCCATAAGGAAGATCTCGGCACTCGTGAAATTTCATTTCACTTATAAAGGATGACAAAAATTGTTTATAATAAAATTTGAAGAGAAGAAATAAATGTCACGGGTGTCGGGACATTCCCTAGGGTCTGTTTTAAGGTGGTAAAATTTCAAACGATTTGGTACACCTGGCATGGACCTTCAGAAACTGATGTCTCCTTAGGTGCCGCTTTCATATCACCTTAAACGGATGAAAAAAATTCATGTAATGACAGTAATGCTTTCAGCTGCTAGGCCAAAAATGAGGAGTCATTATCGCGGGCACAAAATGGCTGTATGGTCGAATTTGATACCTCAACTCCATCACCCAGGAGATGAAGATGTCTCGATGAAACATCATCATTTCCGCGAGAGGGAAGAACACTTCTATGCCGGTACGAAATTGTATTCACTGTATGCTAACTCGTATAACGTAATCTCGTATGAATTTATCTGCATTGTTTAGTTGTACTTCTTGTCCGGGATAAATACATTTTTTTTTTTCTTTTCAAAAATTAAATTCCGCGAGTTTCAAGACCTTTATTAGGACCTATTTAACCACGTGTTAAAGTTTCGAATGAGTCGGTGCACCCAGTTTGGAGAAAAGTTTCATAAATATATTTTTACGTTTCATCCATTTAGAATGACCCTTTCATATCACTTTAAACTCAGGAATTAGCAGGTATAAAATCGTACGAGTCTCTCATTCAAGGTATCAATGGGATACTTTCCTAATTAGCATATATTTTCAGGACCTGTGCGAGACGAGTGGTATACGCCTGTTTCCTTATCCAGAACTTCAAGAACGGGTGAAGTCACAACGATTGCCTGCACCACGCCTATTAGTCAGGAAGTAATAACCGAAAACATTACCGCGAGGCTGAACGACATGGAGGACAAGGTGGAACAGCTTCACAGATTGACGTCCCGACCGTATTACAGTACCACGACAGCACTGACAATTACAGTCGGCGTTGGGTGCATTCTGCTGGCCCTCAATATGATAGTATTTGCTGGCATCTATTACCAGCGATACCGAGACAAGAAGAAGACCGCAGCCGAGCAACCGAGGCACCAAGAATCGCTGACCAGTGCCAAGGATTCGGTGAAGCCAGCAGAAAACCCTGAAGAGCCTCCACCTTCATACACGATTCTGGCCACCAATCCTGACGTTACAAAAGGACAGGAACCCGTTCAACAACACTGCTCAGGGAACACGGGAGAAGCGAAGACTGCACACTCGATTTCTCAGTTGGATTCCGAACAAAAGGACCCGAAAACGTCCGCCGATACGCCAAATCCATTAACCGCCACGATCGGAACTATTAAGAAGCGCGTGCAAATACAGGAGATATCAGTGTAGACCTGCGGATTCTTTTTCATTCTGCCCCGTTAAACAACACAATTTTGTAATACCAGCTGAGTTTCTGTTTCGAAGAAACTATACCAAGTATCACCATGTCGAACTCTGTAATGAACACTGGAAATGGGAATCTGATAAAAGCGGGCACTTTAATGGAACTAGTGCTTATTGAGATTGACGTCAGCGTAACCCATTCCCTGATTTGGAACCGTAAAGGGAAGCTGGACTTGTGAAATATCTTTTAAAGTTTAAAAAAAGTAATTACCTTTAAAACGTCAGAAAATGTGATAATAAACATCCTTTAACATCTTTTCACATCTTTTACCAGCAAGTCCAGCAAGCTCTACGGCGATAAACTACTCATGATGACTTGAAAAAGAAATGGCTCCTGTTAAATGATCCATCTAAACCTGGAAAGGGCCACAAAAAGACAGGCAAAAGAGAACATTAAAAAAGCATCCAGGAAGTTTGAGATTAGACAGCGAATAAGTTACTAAAAGTTAAGAATATTAATGGTACATCGATCTCGTTAAATTTACTGAACTGGTATTTTTCATATCACTGAGCATGCAAAAAGGATGCGCAGTCCGGGCGTATTGCATATTTATCCGGATTCCCAAACGCGGTCTAATTAATTTCATTCTAGAAAACATACAACCAGGCCCCGTGCCGGTACGGACCTTTTGTCCTGCGAAATGAGGAGACCGGAGGAACGAAATGTAAAAACTCCGGAGGAGCAGAAATAGGAATCCCTGAGTTGGGCCGCTACTGGGATCAAGTGGCAAATGCACGAGCCGCCCGTATTCTCCACCGAGGGCAGCACAGAGAGTGATCGCGCCACGAGGTGGCAGTTATAGAAAATAGAAATAATACTAGCGAGCGATTATGCCCCACCACGAAAAATTGGCGGAGTTTCAAGTCCATCAAGATCGTGGCCAATCGTTGCTTAATGCGAACAAGAGTGAACAAGAGCGAGTGCGACCAAGTTCGACTACGACGCGCTTCCAATCATTCCAATGTTGACGTTTGGGAAAACGTAGAACAACGAGAGATTAGAATAAATTGAAGGAAGGAGATCTAGCGACAACATGGAAGTTCTAGATCCGACCGTCACCAGAGATGATCAGCCTCTTTTTATCAACGATACCTTAGAAAGAGGTCAGGTTATGACAGGTGGCGTATCGTTCCGCTTTCTCTATTCGCAGCTTCTGAGAATTAATTTTGTTTCTGCGAATTCCTTGGGACTCTCCAGCAAATATTTCTGATTTATCGGCTGGCAATGACAGCCCTTTGGCAGTCTCTTCGATTCGCGCGCCTTTCCATGACAGGAGTGAGCAATGAGATAACAAAGGGGTATGATGGCAGTGATATGCGGTGACGTCATGCTATCATATGCCCAACTGTGTATCCGGGACACAATAGTCCCATAATTGGTATGGACAGTTCATGACAGTTTAATTACAGACTGCTGCATCCAAGAATTTGATTCCAGAATGGTGGAATCGTGGACGAATGAATGATTCATTTTTGTTCCATTTAGTAGTAGGTTTTAAGATGTCTTCTTTGTAATTCCTGAATGTTAAATGCTGAAGAGTACCGAGTGGGTGTAAATTATTACCACTGTGACGAGTAATATAAAGTGGCAGAATGTCCTTTCTCCTTCTTTTCTCTCTCCTTGCGACACGTGTTTTAGATTATAAGGGAATTTCTAACTAGTAGAAATTTGAAACGTTCTTTGATAAGTAATTATCTGTTTTCAGTTGAGAAACAGGCGGCATCGCCAGCTGATACGCCGTCATGTATCAAAGCACGTTATGTATTGGGCTTCCTCGGATTTTTGGGATTTGCTTTGGTATACGCCATGAGAGTCAATTTATCGGTGGCTATTGTCTCCATGGTTAATCAAACTGCGATACCGCACGTGGATAATAATGACACCACTGACGTTTGTGACAATAAGGATATCATCAACGGAACCTTCATTCCTGTAAGAATTATTAATGCGTCAGTTGATATGAAATCACCCTTCACCTAGTATTTAATTTTTGATGATATGGACCAAGAGTCATATTCTTGTGTAATATCATACATTATTGACGTGATTATATTATCATGTGTGTTACTCATGCAAACTATCACTTTACGCACGAGTGACCTCCATAGCTTATCTACATAGTGGTAAAGAAGAATGCAGTTGGAATTAAATTAAATTTTAAACTGATTCTTGATATCTCTAGAGTGCTGGAGAATTTGATTGGGATGACAGAACGCAGGGTCTCATTCTTGGCGCCTTCTTCATCGGATACGTAGCAACGAATGTCCCTGGTGGGAGAATGGCAGAGAAAGTTGGCGGAAAGTTAGTCTGCGGTCTTGGGGTATTTTTAACAGCGGTATTGACAGTGATCAGTCCTTTTGCTGCTTATTGGGGACTGACACCTTTCTTGGCAGTTCGTATCGCCGAAGGTTTTACCGAAGTATGTCAATAATTTTGTTGCACTGTATTTTGATACTCCAGTACTTGATTAACGTAACTTTCTCCTTCGATCACCTTCCAGGGTGTGACATTCCCAGCGATGCACAATATGTTAGCTCACTGGGTGCCCCCACTGGAAAGAGGCAAATTTGCCGCCATTGTTTATGCCGGTAATTATTTGTGGAATTCCTTTCAAGTAGGTTAACCATTGACATGTATACACCGAGACGACATTTCTTCAGGTTCGAATTTCGGAACGGTGATTTCTCTGCCCGTGAGTGGGTGGCTTTGTTCTCTGGAATTCTGGGGTGGTTGGCCTCTGGCATTCTATCTGTTCGGTGGCCTTGGTATCGTCTGGTACATCTTCTGGTTGCTCTTCGTCTACGACACGCCGTCTGAACACCCTCGGATCGACCCCCAGGAAAGAGCATACATCGAGGCCTGCGTCGAGTCGAAAGACGAGGTCAGATATATCAGGAATTATTTTATACAATTGGAATGAAAGAGTTAACGCTTTCTTATAACAGGACGATGATCTTGGGGTACCCTGGCTGGCGATTTTCACGTCTCTACCTATGTGGGCCATCACGATAACGCAGTGCGGACAAGCGTGGGCCTTTTACACCCTGCTGACCGAGCTGCCGACTTACATGGACCGCATCTTGCACTACAACGTACAACAAGACGCATTCCTCTCGGCACTGCCGTACTTAAGCGCCTGGATAATGGGCCTGGTAATATCGAGCATTGCCGATGCCCTCCTGGCTCGTCAAATGATCTCACCGTTGATTTCCATCAAATTGTGGAATACCGTTGCCTCCCTGGGTCCGAGTCTCAGCTTTATAGGAGCAATCTGGGCAGGCTGCGACCGCTTTACCGTCATGATGATGCTCGCTGGTTTGGGCTCTCTCCAAGGCGCCGTTTATGCCGGAAACCAGATGAACCACATCGCTCTTGCTCCACGATACGCCGGAACTCTCTACGGCCTGAGCAATGCTGCCGCCAATGTCTGCGGCTTCCTGGCGCCTTACATCATCGGCAGGATAGTGCAGGATCACGTAAGTCTCGGCCCTTGAAATTCCTTCTTGCGGTATATAAATACTTGTAACGTCGTCTCGTCGTTCGATTGCAGGAAACGCTGGCGCGCTGGCACCTGGTATTTTGGATGGCTGCTGGTATAAACATGCTGACCAATTGTTTTTACCTGATGTTCGCCTCGGCGACGGAACAGTCGTGGAGCAAAGGACGCAGTTGATGACGGAATCATCCTAGGTGCAGATTTAAGCTCGGCGCGGCGAACGTTCTGCCGATCAATCGCGTCGCCTTAAGTTCATTCTGATCGGACTCCTGACTGCTGCTTCGCACACGTCGCCTCTTTTTATTAGTTCGTACTAACTTTTCAAGTTTAGACTCATTTTCCTTTTCTCACCAAGTAAGATAAGGCTGCGTCAGTATTTCACTTTACTTATGACGAGGTTTCGTACTTTGTGTCAGCTTTGGGTTCGGTGGTCTGCAAATTGACTCGTGCACTGTTCACGCAACATTGTCACTTTATTTTCGATTGTTATTGCCTTAACTATAATTTGACGAATTTAAGGTACCTTTGTACCTGATAAACCTCTCGAGAAACAAAGCAGTGCAGGATTTTCTCTACTTACGGTGGTCTTGTCTCCTTCAAGTGTTACGATACTTAGTTCCGCTGGACTGTGTAAGTATCATTCTCGATGGCTTCATTGAAATGATGAAATTACACGAGGGCTACCTCCTATATTTGAAGGAACTAACGAAATCATCGTGGATGTTAATTTTAGAGATGTCAGTATTTTTTTTTAACGGTTTCAAAACCGTTCAATTAATCTGCACCGTTGTCTTGTTAAGGTGATATGAGAGGTCATTCTTTGAGTATTGATAAGATCTCTGAAACGAACTCTGTGTTCGGACAGGGAAATTTAATGATATTTAAAAATGCTCAAATTGACTAGTAAGATTCATGAAACCGCTGGTGATGAAGTGAATTACCTGAAACCTTGGCGCAGGAAACCCCGTTATTTTTAATGTCCTAAGAGAAAATGAACTTTCACGTCGGCTGCAATTAACTTTTAATCGTAGTCGGTGATTCATCGGAACCGCCAATTGGTTTTGGCGAAATGTACCGAAGATATCGAAGCCCTGTGAAATATTTTATGTCAAGATACCGAGGATCATGTAACTTCGTACATGTACAGTAGGACGGTACTTTTAGAAGAACGATAGGTAATGGAGTAGCGTGTAGCTATATAAATTAGCTATATTGAGTAAAATGGTATAGATAGTGGGAAAGTAGATTTTCACATACGTAGACCAAAAAGACAAAAATTACGGCGATTTTTATAAAGAAAGATCGTAGTAGGACCTTAGTCGACAGTATATTCTCAATATCAATGGGTGCTGTTCAACAAACATCACTTTAGCAATGGCTCTCTCATACTGGACTATCCTTTCCTGTAATTTTTCATTAAAAAAAAAAAAAGCTTGTATATAAAATACATAAAATGCATTTCTTTTAAGGCACTGTCCGTTTCAATTTATTCTCGATCCCCTTTCTCAAACGATAGTTTATGTTTCTTTAACTCGTATTTAAATTGACCTTTTGTATTGTGGTAAATTGAAAATGATTGGATTACGCTTGCGAACAAGGTTTGTTAATTCATCCTGCAATTTTATAATGGTCTTTTCTCTTTCAGCTACGACTTTTTGATACATGTCGCCTTGCTTTGTTAATTGTTCTATTGCCCGACGTAGATCGGAAACGTTTTCATGGCAGGTCACCTGTTTATTTTCTAGATTTTCGATCTCGTATAAAAAATCATTCATATTAAATATAAGTTAATACTTGATAAACATTTATACGATTTGTCAAGTAGAAAATAAAGATACCAACTTATATAGTACCTGAACATAGTGCATCAAAGAAATACCTATTAACGTAGTTCTAGAGTCGGGAATTAACCATGTTTATGTAGACTAACATAAAATTCTGCAACAATACGTTAGCCAGGTTCAAATATGCTCAGATCCAGGGATGTGCTTATCACCTGTTGGACAAACATGCAATTTTATTATCAAATGTTTGTAGATGCGAGTTGATTCTAAGACTAATAATGAAAAGTAAAGTTAATGGACTTCGAGATCTCTCTCCGACACGGTACCTAAATTGGTATGCATGGTATATCAATAAGCTGGCGAAATGAACTTCCCCGTTATCAAAATTAATTTGATATCTTAGAATGTACCTTGATAAACACTGAAGCATGTACAAAATTTTCCTTCGAGCCGAAGACCAGTGTTAAATAATAAATATCTTCTGAAGTTACGGCACTTCTGTAATGTTCAACCTTTTGAGGACTCAAAGTGTCACGCGTTTCACTAATGACTGACAAATGTCTCGTAATACATCACCAGTAACCCATTCTAACATCTATCATAACTTCAATACATTTTAACTTCCAGAAATATGTTAAACCTCAACGAAAATTCAAAACGTCAGGAAATATCGAAACTCTCGATACTCGGGAAATCGATACTCGGCGCCATTTTCCAAGATGGCGGACGAAAGCGCGGTCCGCTTAGATTCAAACTAATGACCGGTTAACGCGTTAAAGTGCACTTCGGGCATTGTTTTGAAACGAGTAATTTAATAGTTGGTGAAATCATCGCCGTTCAACAGCGATCGCATATGCGTAGTGTCTTTATAATCCCGGATATCGCGTTATCTCGACATGTTTCGGTGAGTAATACCCTTGGGGTGAGTCGGTAAGATCGACACCTCGGATAAGCCATCACCTCGGCGAAATCTACCGGCTTGTCGTAAAAGTAATGACGCACTTTCCTGTGACCATCTGTTACGAGAATGCGTCAATACTATTCCGGCCAGCCAATACTAATTTCATCCGAATTCTATTAATTCCGTACAGAAGGGGCCGCAAGTTCATTGAATCGTCGATTCTGATATACGACCGATCCATGTGTAAGTATCAGATAGGAAGCCTATTTCGAGAGACATTCGCGAGAAGTGAATACACCCGACGGTATCGATAATTTTATTTTTATCCGTCGTAGTCGCAGAGACCCGTTCAAGGTACAGCTCCGAAAGGCCGGATTATCTCAAGGAAGTGGCAAAACTTTATTGCGGCTCGCTACAACATCGACTACTTACAAACGAGGGCTTGTATAAAAGTATAAAAAATAAACGGCGAGAGGACGCCGGCGAGTTTCCGAATGAAACAGGACGAGTTAATCAACGACCGTACCGAGGACGATGGGGTGAACTTTAACTCCTCGCCGAGGGACTATTCACTCGGAAATCAGGGAAAACGATTTCCCTCCTTTGAGAATCTACCGCCTGATTTAACATGATAAACAACCACGAGATTCGAGAACAATTGACGTTCTAATTGAATATTGTAAGAATGCGTCGGTGATTCCCAGTGTTTACCGCTTGCGATTTCCACGTGATTACCATCACTAAGGCGATATTAGCACTAGAACTACCGGCGGATTTTTTTTGTATAGGATGGGCCATTTGAAACCAGTCATTTTGACTGGTTTTGGTCATTCTAGCGTTAAAGGGTCATTCTACATAAATTAAACGGCAATATATTTATAAAACTTCTCCGAACTGGGTGCACCGAATTATCTGAAACATTAACACGTGATTATAGAGGCCCTAAGTAAGAACGCGATGTTCGTGAAACATCATTTTTTCTGTGAAAAATGAAATCTCACGAGTATAGCGTTCTTCCTAAGGGCTAGCATAATAAGGGGCCGAAGATTCAAATGACTCTGTGCGCCCAGTTTGGATAAAAGTTACATAAATATTTGGACGTCTTGATATAATAGAGCGACCTGTTTGTATCACCTTAAAATCCATAATTTCCTGAGTGAACAATCCCTCGCTCCTCGAGTTGGACTCGAGCGGGATTTTACGACCGGAAAGTACGTCGCAAGGACGGTCCGGAAGTTGGCAGTGTATTTGGCACGGTGTCCTGGCTCTTTTTAGGTAGTTTCCATGGCAGTGGAGGAATCCTCACATTCGGGAGCAATTGGTGCCCTTGAAACCAAAGGCGGTCCGGGTCAACCGATGTGGCCTCTTTGCCAACGACGTCACCGCTAATTCCACGCCCGCAATTTCGCCCCGGGCGATTACACGGTACTCTTAAGATTTCTCGTTATCAGCCCCTTTATTCCTGGTAGTCCGTAACCCGATTCCCGGAAGGACTTACAGTTTTCCAGCCCTTCGAGCCGATACGGATGCGTGCAAGCCCAGTAGAGTTATGACAAGAGAGGAACTGGATCAATAGCTTCTTAAGGGGATGTGAAAGTGGCACCTTAGGAGTGAGTAGTTCATGAAACTTTCCTCCGAATTGGGTGCACCAATGTGTCTCAAATCTTCCCATAGGAATAAGGTAAGACCCTAAGGTAAGTCCCGAAACTCGCGAGATATCATTTGTTATTAAAATTGTTGAAAATAGCTATAAAGAAATTATCTTAAGATGGAGATTTCATGGATTTCAGGACCTTATAGCCTCCGTATTCACATTGTCAAGTCTGAGACGATCCCGTACACCAAGTTCGAAGAAAAGTTTCATAAACGATGCCTCTTCGACGCCACTTGGACGTCACCTTGATCTGGGATTTCAAGGAAGTTACAGGACTCCGATGGCCATAAAGAGTGATCTCGTTTCCTTCGGGGAAGTCCCGATCATCAGATCTTGATGACCGGTCACCTTGGAGTTATTTTCACAGGCTTTCACAATCCGGGCCGCGTATTGAGGTATCGATTTAATCACCAAGCGTAAATTATTATCAGCCGATCCGCTTCCTTCTGATTCCAGAGCCCATTTCGATTCGTCGCAGTTCCCGGCTGATTAAACGCTCCGCGTTTAATCGAAAAGCGCGATTTCTCATCCTCGCTCGCCTGCAGGATATGATAACGTAGCTACTTTCAGATTGATTCCGAGAGAATCGAAGTCGGATCCAGCCATCCAAGAAATCGGCCGATAAGGGCCTCGTTATCTCGCGAGGGCTCGTTACCCCATTGCAAAACTGCGCCTTCAAACTGTTCAATTTCCATGGTTAAGAACAATTTGTCAATATACCGGCAGCGATTAAAGCTCGGTAGGATCTCCAATTAACGCCTAGGTAAGCCTAAGCGGACGGTCGTTTGTTTCCCCCGAGATTGCGGAATCCTTTTCGCCTCTCGCGGGGTCTGGTCGCAAAAGGGGCCGGCTCTAACGATCCTCGGAACGACTTTAACGATCCTGTGACTCATTGCAGCCGATCGCTAACGAGCGCAATTGCGACCGGACTTTCCCGAGAGACCGTCGAGCACTCGCACGAGGAGTCATCGAGCCTCTGGGATGAGACGCGGAAATGCAATCCCGGCGCGAAATGACGTTCCTATCGGGGACAATGGGCACGGTCGTTCGAAAACGCATCGAGTCATTCAGAAAGCCCGGATCTTCCCGGTATACACCTATGTCTCTGTACGTGAATCTACGTATACTTCCGCGCATTACATCACCAGTCATTGAGCACAGTCTCGAGGACTTCAATCATCCACAGATAACCGGAGTCGATAGTCGGATTTCCTCGACACGCGGTAGGCGGTACTTTGGGCGCCGCTTTCCATAACCAGAACTAAAATCCCACTTCAACACGACGAGGTTTCAAGTTCTCCGGTGGAACGAGTCAACGTGCACCCTTAATTCCCCCCCGAAAGTGTCCCAGGACACTGAATCGCTCCTCTAAGACGCAGCAAGTCGAGCGCAGACCTACCGCGGGAGTTTATTTCGGTGTTTGGCTTCTAAACCTTCACCGAAACTCGGCTCGAGTTGCAGATTTGCCAACGTTAACGCGTCTCCTTGTAAATATCCTTCTAGATGTGCCCGGTCGGAGCGACTCCCGAGGACTCTCTCCAGTCTAGGAAGGCCTCATCCTAGAGACGACGACGCGGAGCCCTGGACCAGGACTCGCCTGGCACCAACGTCTGGACTTCATCGTCCATTTCTTGGTATGGACGTCCTTGGGCGTCGTCCAAGAGTCTCACTAGGACCCTAGGGACCCAGACTCGGGTTTCCTGGCGAGCAGGAGCAGTTCGGACGATCAGTTCCCGAATCCCCTGGAGGATCCCGGGCGTCGAAGGGCCTTAGGAGGGCTGCCTAGCCGGTCCCCGAAGAGGCACGGAGATGACGAATATGTCCACCTTGTCGGCGCCCGTCTTGTCAGCTATCACCCCGTAGTTTACGGAGTCGTACGGCGGGGGTGCGAACAGGTGATAAGGCGGCGGAGGGGTGTCGGTTACACCCGGGGAGGGCCCTATCACTTCTCCCCTCTGGGTGTAGGGTACCGAGAGGGGGCGAGCGCCTCGACGACAGCACCACTCCGAGCAGCTCACTATCAGGAAGAACGCCACCAGTCCCCCGAAGGAGCCGATGTACCAGACTATGGACCACGGGTCCAGAGGACTCTGAGTGTTGCCACTCGCTGTAAAAGAGAAGAGATGTAAGTCAATGACTTTCTCGTCATACGAAGACACTTGTATAGGTACTTTCAATCATTTCTTTTCTCTTTTCTTTCTTATTTCTACACACCGTTCGGCTTCGTTTCAGGTTTTCAGGCGTCCGGGTTACATCAGCCAGGTTTCGTCACTTAGAAGATGAATCTCTGGATTGACTCACCGGTAGTGTTATCACTCCTCGCGCTGCCGTCCCTGTCGTTCGTCTCGGTCTCGAACTCTATCACGTAGACGGTCTGCTCGTCCTCCTTCTGGCGATGCATCCTGGGCTCGTCCTCCCGGCTCTCCCTGGGGATGTCTTTCCTCTCCGAGTGCTTGACGCTCCCGGCGCCGTCGAAGGCCGATAACCCATGGGCATAAGCTGCGAACAAGGGTCCTCTCTTATCGTCCACTCCAATTTTTATCCTCCTTTCATTCGTTCATTTTTTTTACGTTTCTTTTTTTACTCTTTACCGACCTCGGTATACGAGACCTCCTTCGGGGCACTCCTTCGCCCCGAAGAGGGATTATTCCTTTCCGTCAATTTCCGCCATTGACCCTTTAAGCGTTATTAACTCATGACTTATAGGATTTTACTTAGCAGATAGCCGCGAGCTCGTTATCTGAATTATTGAAGAACAACCGGTCTTACGCAGAGATACCTCCCGTTAAGGTGATGTGAAAGTGCCGTCGAAGAGGTTTTGTTTACAAAACTTTTCTCTCAATTAGGTTTACCGAATAGCTTGAAACTTTACAACGTGAACAGGGAGGCTATAAGGAAGGTCCTGAAACTCATGAAATTTCAATTCTTTTCAAATTTGTTTATAGGTATTTTAAAAATAGTTTATAAAAAATGAAATTTCGCGAGTGTCAGGACCTACCTTAGGGTCTCCATATTCCCGTTTTAAAGTATGTAACGATTTGAGACACACAGTTTGTAGAAAAGTTTTATGAACCATTGAGCTTTCACATCCCCTTAAATATCCTCCGCGGGCTTTCTCTAGCGCTGAAACTCTAAAACGTCGGACAAGGTGTACCAAGTATATCGAATATATTTATAAAATCTTTTATACCCTCCGATAAATTCATTTCTCTCGGTGATTCTCCCAAGGTCGGAGGAAACGGCACGAAAGTCCTCGCCGAGCTCTCTCATGGCACGATATTCACGACTTCGGGTTAAAAATACCCCGAAAATAAAGCCCTGCCACACCTTCCGAGACGCTTAAGACGTGTTCTAATAATTCAGAGGCGAATGCCCGGTCGACGAGGAATGTTTCGTTTATTAAATTTAATTATTCTCTATTAATTAAAACTATTAAAAAAAAGGAAGAATTTTTTTTCCCCATAGTGAATTCATGTCTCGCGAATTTTAAATATCCTTTATATGCATTAAGTAAAGTAGGGGAATGAACGACTTTGTAGGATAATTGTAAATTTTCCGGCAATTGCCAGACCTCGGTATCGATTAGCTATTTTTACCATCGGCGACATAACGTATTTTAATAATTCAGAGGCGAATGCCCGGTTGACGAGAAAGGTTCCGTCGAAAACTATTAAAAGAAAAGAAAAGAAAAATAAAAGAAGGGAATAACGAAAGAATTTTTTTTTTCTACGGTGAATTCATGTCTCGCGATTTTTGAATACCCTTTGTATGCATTAAGAATAGTAGGGGAACGAACGACCCGTAGGATAATTGCAAATTTTCCGGCAGCTCGGTATCGATTCTCTATTTTTACCATCGACGACATAACGTATTTTAATAATTCAGAGGCGAATGCCCGGTCGACCAGGAAAAATCCGTCGTAATCTATTAAAAAAAAAAAAGGGAAGAAAGAATTTCTTTTTCTACGGTGAATTCATACCTCGCGATTTTTAAATATCCTTTTTATGCATTAAGAATAGTAGGGGAACGAACGACCTCCTAGGATAATTGCAAATTTTCCGGCAATTGCCAGACCTCGGTATCGATTCTCTATTTTTACCATCGGCGACATAACCTCTCCGCCGTGAAAAGTGCATTTCTGCACGCAACGCGTGTAAGCCTGAATAATGCATAAATAGGAAAAGTGCGCAGTACTTTCTTAGCCGATGGTAAATTATCCTGGGACTATCCTTCCCCGCTTATTCTTAGCTCGATTACGAATCGGAGATGCGCAGTTGACGATCGATCGTCCTCGCAGTACCCGAATAATATATTCCGTAATTTTTAATCCTACCCCTCGAGGAAATTCCAGGGAGAAAAGGGAAACTAGAGGAAGGAGGCGAGCTTAATTGCCGTGAAACCGTTTTTACGGCACATGGTCCATCGGGCCGAGAAGTGTCGCAATGTCTAACGACCCCGGATAACGAAGACAATTCTCTGCAAATGACGAAAAAGAAAAAAAATAATAATAAAAAAAGCGAATTATCTCGGAAGAAAATTATGGCTGCGGGGATGAGGAAAATGGCTAATCGAAGGGCTCGAAGAAGAGTTAGGCGGAGTTGGGGGATGGGGACTTAAAAAAAAATAATAAAAGAAAAAAGGAACCAGGGAAAGGAAACCGGCGACATTGTCCCTTTGTCCTCGAGGAAGATGTCGACAATGAGCCTAATTGCCGGATAATCGTTTTCACGTTACGTGCTCGAGCTGGTCCCAAAGTGTCGTAAAGCCTAACGACCTGGTGCAGAGCCTCGTCACGGTGATGGCCAAATCCGCCATTAACGCCCCATCCTGGCGCGAATTCTTGGACCCAACAATGGCAACGAGTTTATTGTCAAGGAAGACAGGACTCGAGAAGGCCCTTTTCCGATTATCCCGACATTTCCCCCAACATCCAGCGAAGGGAACATGTACATATTCGATGGTAATCTACCTTGAATGAAAAAAAAAAAAAAGAAAAGGAAGAAAAACCCGAAGATGCGATCCCCCAGACCGCTTCGATAGCTCGCATAATCAGCAATTAATTCCAATCCACGGAAAACAAGTGACGCAGCCTCCGGAGGTGGACAAGAAAGTCCACCGAAGAATACATAGGAGGATCCTAGACAAGTTTTTCCAGGATTGACGTAGACGAAATTGAATTCTGACACGTTCCACAGGTGCGACGAGTGGACACCTATTAGCATTGACAACGCAAAAGACGGGTGTAGAAAGGGTGGGGCCTCCACTCTCGGTCTTGACTTCCTGCCATTATCAGCCACGTGGATGATAGGGTAAGCCAAGACGCTCGTCAGGCGTATCGAACTACCGAACGCGATATTGGAGTCATAAATGAGGCATCGTAACCGAGAGCTAATCGACTCGTCGAAGATGCCCTACGCCATATCGTGGATTTATAACCCGGTATCTATGAAAAACTTTCGACAAATGGTTCACGAATCCATTAAGGTGTTTTTCTTATTTTCTTCTCTTTAACGCTCTCCGCGCGCGTATCGACCACGTGGCGATCAGCTGATCGTCCGATCAGCTGACGTCCCTCGGTAGAACACGTGGACAGACCGATCTGTGTACTTAGCTGTCGAAATTTGCATAGGTGTCGATCGTTGGCTTTTCGAGAACGAACTCCACCTCCACTTCGTATCTTTTACTTTCTTCTTTCTTTTCTCCTTTTTTAGGGAAGGCCGTCGCGACGAACGTCAAATCCGTCACCTAGGAGGCGATTTTTCTCCCCCCCAAAGTCGGATCCATCGACTCTCCGTCACGCTCCGGTTTCGCAACGGCAATTAATCAACGTTAAAGGTCAAGGCGAAGCGTTGCGATACATTTGAGAAAAACCCGCCTTAAGCCGTAGTTATATCCCCGCCGAGGGCCGAGTACCTCCTCGTCATCTCGTTTATCATAATCTCCACGACGTCGGTAAATCTGCCCTTCCCTGTCGCCCCACATCCCTGCCGTTTAATTTAACAACAAACAGTACGCCTCCCTTCGGTCCTCGATTAATTTAACAACAAACTGTACCTATCCCCCCGATCCTAGATTAATTTACAACAAATTGTACCCATCCCTTCGACCCCCGATTAATTTATAACAAACCTCGCATCCCGAGTCTCGACTTTTAATAACCGAAAAGAGTCGTCACAAGTGCGCTCCGATTACAGATAGTGCACACGTAGGTGCGCGAGTAAAGGAGCAAATATTAGCATACGTCCACCTGACCGAGAGGCGTTATTATTATTCGCAAAACAGTTGCAAAATCATTCGGCAAAGTGGCGCGTTCCAACATCCACGAAACGGATGGCGGGATTTCGCAGTTTCGGCAGAATTTCAAGATAAAAGGAGAAAGAGAGAAAGAGATAAAAAGAGTCTCGCCGAGGGTTAAGAGCTCCATACACATCCTCTTTGCCCTCGACTTTTTTTTTTATTTCTCCGCCCTCCAAGTCAATGACAAAACGAGTTGTCCTCGGTGCACTCGGCTCGAGGCGTAGCTCAATTAATTGCAGGGAATGCTCGCTAATATTCGCTAATATTCGCCAATATTCGCCCACATACTCCAACACTGATAAGGAAATGCCCCCGTGAATTTACATACCCAACCATCGGTCACCCCAATACAACAATAAATTGCAATAAAAAAATAAATACACATCGTCTCCCTGGCATCTAAATGGAATAAAAATAACAATGCGATGATCAGTTCAAGTGAAGAAAAAAAAAATCCATAAATATGACAAATCCACATTGTAATGCGTATTTATAAATCCCCAAGCCCGTGATACTGTCCATCTTACTTGTTTATTTTTATTCCTATGTGAAACCTCCTGTGTAAAAATGTGGATAAATTTCGATGGATAGTTATCAGTGAAGGGCATGATTACGGTACGTTAGGAGATATAATTCCGTTTAATCCTCACCGTTAAGACAAATTATTTCCGTTTCAAATACTGAGTACCGGGGAAAATAATGAAATTCTGAAACTGGTTGGCGCAAACTAGTATCGCTAAAGCAAGAATAAAAATGACAAAACTTGTGCGCCGTGCCGGCTAACAATTGGTGAGACAACTAAGCAGGACGTGATTCACGTCAGCGGCAATCGGGAATAGAATTTAAAATGACGTGAATTCACGTAAGCGGCAACCAGGAATAGAGGTTGAAAAGACGTGAATTCACGTCAGCGGTCGCGAATGTGTTAAGACAATTCCGAGGACTTATTGCGGGACCGCTCGTGTGCAACCCCATTGGGAAAGGTCGGAAACCGTGAGGTTGGCTATTTCTATCCCGTCGTCGGTTAAAAATCGCACTTTCTACCTCCTCCGTAGGTGAGGTGCGGTCTCGACACGTGGGAAATAGTGCGAAAGCTATATACTCGAGAAAGACCAGAGAGGTCCAGGCTCGGGTCTTCGGCGAAGCTGGAGGAAAGCATTTAATTAATGCGAGACGATTGGACCTGGCGAATCGATCAGGGCCATGGTCTATTTCGGCTGCGGAAAACGCCTTTATGCCTCGAGTACATAAGGCTCGACTGGTACTCGAGCTCCTAGAAAGTGCTGGCCTGCAAGCGAGCTCGGCCGAATTGTTAAGCTCACGTTTCTCGATAAGGCCGACCATTTTTTCTTTCCTTTTTTTTTTCGTGCCTTGTCGGTAACGAGTTGGCACGATCAAGGGATCTCCCAGGAGCGGATGTACTTGTAGACTTACAAGGAAGGTATCCCAGGTCGATCTCTCCGATTTTATTTCTCTTATAATTTGTTATAGCGGACTAAAAACTAAGCGACACGTATTTCTTTTTTATCTGCCATTAAACACTTTAAGGGGGTGAAACCACCATCCAAAGTAAGGCCTGTGAGGGGTGGCTCACCCTTTAATTTTTTTTTTATTTCAATTGAGACAATGATATTTTTCGTTTCTCGTTATGAGAAAGCTTTTCCAGGTGGATTGGTTAAAAAGTTTTTCTTTTTTTTTCCCTCAGGGTGGTGAAAATATTAAACTCGTGGATTTATCGAATCGTCATGGCGAACGATTAAATATCGTCCTGAGACAGTAGGCTCGAAAAGTGCGTATCAAATCCCGTTGGAGGACCTTAATCTCATTCCGTATTAATTACCTCGAAAGTTCAGATAACGTAGGGTGCATAGCACCGATAACATGGATTATGAAAAAGTGCCGGGAATTGTGCTCCCACCGATGTGACGAGTTTCATGATTTCCCTTCTAATTACGTGCCTCCGAAGGGAACTGATTCACGTGGACAAGCACCGAGTCTTCCCTCGAACGAGGGGGGAATCGGGAAGAGGTCGATGAAAGGAAAGAGGTCGAGGTGGGAATCGCTCCAAACGAATGCCACATCTATTCTCGGCGTGGCGACCAAGTTTCATGAGAATCGATCAAGGTTTCAAGATCGCGAGAGGTCTTAAGTCGCCTTACCATCCCAATCCAGTAAAAGGTCGATGCATGACTGGCCCAATTGACGGATTCGAAGTTTCAATTAAGGAATAAAAAGGAAAAAAAGAGGAGAAAAAAAAAGAATATCTCGGAGCGGCGGTCCACGCTCGAACCAATCGGGATAATTCGGCGGGGCCGAAGTTACCCGAGTTCCACTCGCGAATTATTCCGGTTATTTTAAGTAGAATCTCGCTGTTACCTGGTAGAGGCGCGGTGAGGAACGCTTGGGCGAGGTCCAAGACGAGGATCGTCCACAGGATCAAAATCATCCTTGCCGGTTCTGCGCGATCGGCGTCGTTCGACTTCGACTGGAGGGCCACTGAGAGAGAGCACGAGTTAGCCGGCTTGGCGGACGAGAGGTTGCCTGTGATTGGTCCGCACCTGGCAGCGCTCGTCTGTGATTGGTCCGCGCCTCGCAGCGCTCGTCTCTGATTGGTCGGCCGCCAGGCGACGCTCGCTCCCGATTGGTCGAGCCGAGTGGCGGTGACCGTTACGCGTTCGGTCGGGTGAAAATGTGAGATCGCGCGCGTCTTAGCTCGCGGCTAACTTTGCGCCGGCTTTGCGGGGAACTGCTCGCGCTCCCGGGCCGACATCGTAATATACGCGAAGAGGCGAGATAAGCCGAGACGAGACCCCACCTAAGCGCCGGCCGAGTTGGAAACTCCGAGCGGAATCGAGTCCCACGACAAATGCGAGACAGAGCCGACGCCGGCGCCATGGCGCGCCGGCGCAGCAGCCCCCGCCGTTCTTAACCCTTTATTACCCGAAACCGGTGAAACAGTTTGGGGGCACAGTTTTTCAAATCTAACCACGTGATCAGACCTGCAATCAAAACTTGCGTATATTTTCAGGAAATAATATCCTCGTTCACGTCGCCCCAGGTAGCCGAAAAAACTCGAAAACTGGAAAGGACGTCCTGTGGAGGCAGGTCGCCGAAAAGCGTTCGAATTCACGTGGAGAGTTATTTACGATCAATAAGCGAAGTGGCGCGCTTTGTATTATTTAAACGGTCAGCGAGGGAAAACCGTCGAAAAATAAAAAAAGAAAGGGAAATATGAATTTCATATAGTTCTATTACATTTTTATGGATCTATGTGTGGCTGTAATGTTGCCGGTTTTCAGGTTCCTTGGGTCTCACGGATGGTCGTCTTCTGGGTCGGCGGACTCTCTCAAGGTCTCTCGCACTTCATTCTCTTTAGTTTAAGACCCGAGTGACTCGTAGAGAGACTTAAGCAGTCCTTTAACGATTAACCTCTCCTTGGGTTCTTTTAGGGCCCTACGATTCAAGACTTCTGTAGAGTCTCGCAAGTGCGTGGCGAGTAAACAGGTTAATTGGCGGCGCTGGTCGCGAACACCTGGATGGAGATCACCTTGAAGACGATGATTCGCCGAGGTGATTTACGGGCATTTAAGGCAAACCGTTATGCTAACTCTTTCTTCTCTTTTTTTTCTCTCCCGGCGAGGGAGTCGTACGTGTCTTCGGCCACGTTCGGCGCCTTCTAATTTCGCGCTTGCTCAACATCTTTTTCCCCTTTAGCGGCGATAACGGAGAAAAATGAGGTACTTGAAATCAAATAAATGTGCCTATTTTAAAAATCGGATAGTTGGCTCTAGTGAAATCTTCAATGGTTGAGATAATTATTTCCTTATGGGAATTAAAAGTGAAATACTTTCAACTGGACGAAAAATGTAGAAGTAAGTAAAAGTGTACTAGGTTCATGTATGACTAAAATTTATTCGCCTCCAGTTGCACATTTCTCTCAGTGCGATCGGGTCCAGTGACGTCAGTTCACGGGGACGTAAAATGGTATCCGAGACTCGTGAAAAGGCAACCGAGCCCCCAACGTCATTTGCAAGCTGGCCTTCATCTGGAAGAGGATTTACAGGGCGAATGAGGTATTCCGGTATGACCATCCGATATGCCCAAAATTAGGCAAAGTCGAGTCGTAAATTAATATCCGATCCATTAAGAGCGCGACAGGTCTTCGGGTCTCCTTGAGACTCGGGGGCGATTTATTGCCGGTTATCATTTTGACTGAATACTTCGTTTCAGGCTAAGTTGCGATCGACCCGACCGATAGATTTCTCCACGAGGAGTAATCCGTTCAAGAAAACACATTTCAGAGCATCGGCCCGTTTCCCTGGATTATCGACGCCACCCCGACCTGCCGCAACCTCTGTAATTACTCTCCACCCCGTGGACAACTCGCAATCGACACGCTACGAGACGACGAAGATCCGCTCTTCTTCCTAGTAGACGATCCCCTACGAGCAGGGTCCTCGAAAACTGGTCAATCGCAAATGGCGATACACCTAAGTCGTTACGCAATTCATGGCGAATGCGCGCGTCTTTTAATTAGCATAAGAGACGTCGGAAGGCACGATTTCCGGGCGTAAATCCTCGGAGACGATCCCGAAGAGAAACCGGTCCGGAGGAGTCGCGAGGAGGAAGAAGAGACAGAATATAATGTACCATTTTGCCCGAAACCGCCGTTGAAGGGCCCGAGGTAGATCTAGAGCCTTGACTCGTCGATGTCGATTCTCGGGGACACGTGTGCTTCTTTCCTGGATTTGATTTAAGTTCTTCGAGCGGCTTCGAGGAGTCCCCGAAGTCCCTTCGATTCGGGCTCGGGACTACTCGCGGCGTCCCTAGGGACGGAATGACGGAACGCAGGGGACGAAACGGGAGATGCTCGTTAGTCTCGTTCTGGGTGGCTCGTTACCGCCTGTAGGAGTGTGTCAAGTGTCACATAAGTTAGCCCTTCCTCCCGCAACCCGTTCGCGCCGACTCGTGCACCGGAGTCGTGATACCAGGGGTTTCGATCCAGTCTTAAGGTGAAGTGAAACACGCCGAGGAACTCGATCGACGTCGATAAAGATGATTTTTCTAAATGCCTACGTTGCTGACGTTCGTTTCTATATTGACAGCTGGGTAGAATTATATTGGGTATTGTACCAAATGGCATACTCCACCTGTCGTTTCCGTACAATAATTATACAGAAATCGAAGTAAGACTCCAGAAATCCTCTGGATTCATACTTTCTGGGGCCCTAATTGACTACAGAGGGACCCCCTGCGCCATCTGTGATTTCCAGGTCGATTAAATTTTCACTCCGAGACCTCGTAATCCCATCGTTTTGGCATAGAAGCGCATACAACACTTTTTCTGCCTTTATCCCGTTCAAATGCGAGTTTATCGATTGCCAGAGTGTTCTAAATTGTCGTAAAATTGTCCTGACCCTTCCGTTTCTCATATCAGAGCCTTCGATAATTGTATATTGATTGAAATATGAGAGCACGACGCCATTTTGATTTAGGTCTGGGCTGAGTTAAAAATTCTTTTTCCAAATATCCAAAATTTGAACGTGTCAGGACAATTTTTAGATGGTCATGTGTCAAAGTTTCGGGCAGTTTGGTCTAATACCCTTAAAAAAAAGTGTTGTATCCGAATCGACTTCACCTTAAGGGATGCGAAAATGGCATCCGAAAGCTCAATCGATGCAACTTTTCTCCGGACTGGGTGTACCGAATCCTTTGTAACCGTAGAACGTGAATATGAAGGCTATAAGGAAGGTCTTGCCTCTCGAGAGATTTCATTTTTTATAAAAAAAAATTGTTTAAATGTCCATAGACAGGTGCGCGTAGACTAGGGAGGAGGGTTGGCTGGCATTTATCATTACCGTTTGCGTTATCGCCGTTAACGGACCTCTCTTTTAAACGTCATTAGCCTCGGACAATGCACGTATAGTGTGTGCGCTTAGTTGACACAAAACGATGTATAAATAGTTCGCTCGGATTGCTCACGTGAACGTACCGTCACGTTTACGATACCGTTGATGAATTATTCCATCTGGATCGTTCACACGTGAGCAGGACACGCGCTGGTAGGAATACCAATCTCTTCTTTATGTAAGAATCCTTCGCCCGAACTAAAACGCATATATGTAGGATCACCTTGTACACCATATGGGTACTGTTACAAATATCCTTGCACTCTCGGTATCCAATGATCTATTAAAGGAAAACGCTTTTGATACGATGATTAACACTAGGTTTACGGGCGTTTTTTATATATCTATTTCTACGAGCACCCGTCAAATTGACGGGTAAACGAAAATACGGATTCTCTTTAAAAAATCGATTCATTCAAATGAAGTCTGAATTAGAGAACACTAGGCTTTACGTTTAAATAAATGATTAATAAGTAAAAAGTCCTTTTTTAAAAATTATCATTTCGTATAGATAGGTATACTGTATACAGATTTTAATAATTAGAAGGCTTAGGAAAAAATAATTCTGTGTACAAATTCTTTCGATGAAATGATTAATTGACGATACAAAAATGGTTAAAATTAATGCTATGGTTTTTTCGGTATTTCTTTTCGACGAAGGCTTGGGAAAAAATAATTTTGTGTACAAATTCTTTCGATGAAATGATTAATTGACGATAAAAAAATGGTTAAAATTAATGCTATGGTTGTTTCGGTATTTCTTTTGAATGTTGAAGTTTGAATTCCGTCAAATTGACGGGTCCTGTAAACCTAGTATTAACGTCGGTGTCATTGCGTGGCGTCTCGGTGGAGATTCATTGAGCCTGATTGTTAAATAAAGAGTGCAGTGTTTGCACTTCTTTTTGTTAAGGAAGGCCTCCTTAATCGGCGGTAATGACTCTTAATACCCGACATTACGCTGAAATAAATCCGCCGGGCTAAATCAGCTCCTTATAATCGACAGATAAACCCCCTTTACATCGACATAGTGCGTCGCAAAAAAGTCTGAATGACTGTCTGGTATCATTATCCGCTTATCCGATTCTTCGAACTAAACTTTTGACGACCTTCGATGTCGCGTCCGGAAGTCAACTTCATGATTTTTCAACCGCACAAAGGCACACTTGCATCACCTTTTCCAACGATTCGCACCTAAGTATTCCGAGAAAATGTGACATTTCATGACGATTTAAGTAAGCACGCTACGTAGACGTAAAATGGCTGCGACCTGCGATAAAGGATTCGCGAATGGTTATAAATTTTTCTTTATTTTTAATAACGAGGCTGGGAGTGCCGAATTCCGTTTTGCGACTCGAGGGGACTTCCAAGCAAAGCGTGAATAGATTCAGAAGGAAGTTGTTCAGAAGACGTTACGACTGTGAATAATTTATTCCTCGAGGATCCGTTCAGATCTACGCAGGAATCGTTAAAGACGATAGTGGAAGCCTCGCATTATTAACTATACATTTATTATACTTCCTCCATAAGCGGGAAACGATTTTTCACTTCTTGCGTCGAATCGTTGGAATAAATTTCCTCGCATACGTGTTCCGGAAGAGGGAAAAAAAAAAATAACAAGAAAAGAAGAAGAAGAAAAAAAGAATAATAAGAATTCTCTCGCACGCGTTAAACCATTGAGGAGGAGCTGTTGACTGCCTCGGGATTACATAACGTTCTGAATCCTTATCCTTATTTTTCAATCCTCAATGACTCAGGTCGAGAGGTGCAAGGCGCATTTTTTCTTTTTCCCCAATTGTCTAGAATAAGAAAATTTGTCCTCTCAAAGCGACCTTGCAAGTCGCAGGGGAAATTTACAAGAGTTATTAAGAGTGCGGATCGCATTGCTTGCTCGTCCTTGCGCCGATAATCAGTTCGTTCCATAAAGCCCAGAAATAGATCATCAATGCGAATCGGTGTTATTTTAGCTTATGACAGAATATGAGCCGCTCGGGGAGCACTTCCTCGCCAGGAATTAAAACTGCTGATAAAACTCATCGATAAAAACCAGCGGGGGATATGTAGGAATGATTCTCGTAATCGAGGTAACGATGCATCGAAGGTACTCTTGCACTTCAGGTACACGCAAGGATTTCCCTCGATTGCGTTGGACTGCGTAATAAATTATAAATTTGCGTAATAAATTATAAATTTGCGTGATAGATTATAAGTTTGCAGATTAAATTATAAATTTGCGCAATAAACTATAAATTTGCGGATTAACCCTTTGCGGTCGTATGCCTACTCTCAGCCACCAAAATTCTCTTGATCTTGGGAAAATGCGACCGCAAAGGGTTAAATTATAAGTTTGCGTGATAGATTATAAGTTTGCGGATTAAATTATAAATTTGCGGAATAACTTGCGCATTAATTTCGATTTCAGGTGGGTCTCCAAGTGGAAGGGTCACAATTACGAGAGAATGCCCGCTCGAGATCTGATGAAAACATCCGAGCAGAAGGAACCGATCGTCCGATCGATCCTTTTAACCTTTAAATTGTGAGATGTTGATTCCCCAAGATGTCTCGAGGGAGAAAGGCGAAGAAGAAGACGAAACTGCGCGAACAGCCGACGATGGCTTCCCTCCGGGTGAAGGAGGAAATCGGCAGCCTGCCGATCCGCCACGGACTTCCAGGTGAAAAGGAACATCCACCTTGTTTCCTAACAACCGATTTAACCTAAGTAATTTCCACGTAAGCCCGGGAAAATATGAGAACTTTTCGCCTATACCATACCTTGGGTAAGACTTAGGTACTTCACAGGTGGCAGCAAATCGGCGGTGATTAGACCATGGCTTTGCGGTGGAGAATCTGCAGGACAGTCTGCAAAATCCCCATCGAATAGCTGCGGATGTGACGTCTCCGTATACCGGCAGCCCCGGACGGCAAAGAAGCAGCGGCACCTTGGTACCGGATTGACGAACTTCTTCAAGGGCGATGAGCTGCAGAGGCTGCGGAAAGTCCTTCAGAAATCCGACCTGGTGGGCCCAAGTAGCGTCCCTAGGAAAAATCCCTAGAAGGGAAAGCATAGATAAGAAATAGACAATAAGCAGAGGCAGGTTTATCGATTTAAAAAATGAAAAGGTATTGTTCTCTTAGAGATAAATGTAATATCATGGGTGTCAGGACCTTCCTTATACCCTCGACATTCACGGTGTGAAGTTTGAAGCGATTCGGTGCACCCGGTTTAGAGAAAAGTGTGATAAGAGATAGACAATAAGCAGAGGCAGGTTAAACGATTTAAAAATGAAAAGGTATTGTTCCCTTAGAGATAAATGTAATATCATGGGTGTCAGGACCTTTCTTATACCCTCGACATTCACGTCGTGAAGATTGAAGCGATTCGGTGCACCCGGTTTAGAGAAAAGTGTGATAAATAATTTCATGCATTGATATATAGAATGGTCCTATCACTGTAAGTTCCCTTACGTCTAATGCAACGTGTTTCCTCGGATTTACTGATTTTACGACGTGTTGAGTATCGTAGGTGGAACGTTGTAGAGCCTCGTTAAATATGGAGTCTAATTAAAGCGCGTCTCCTCCACAGTCGAACACGCCTCTGCTCCTGGGTGCCATAATCCTCGGCAAGTTGGACGTCGTAAAGAAGCTCCTGAAGGACGGATACCCCATTAATTCCTGCACAGAGGACAAGAAGACGCCGTTAATGTGGGCGGTGAGCAACAAGAACCTGGAGATGATTAATCTCCTGGTGGAGCACGGCGCCGACCTAACGCTGGTCGACAAAAATCGCGACAATATCGCGCTGATCGCCATCCAGTCGCCCTCCTGGAGCGAGACGGACTTCCTGGACTTCTGGAACAGCATCCATCGCAAGATCGACCCTGGCCACACCAACATCCGAGGCAACACGATCCTGCATTACGCCGTCAAACGTCAGTGGGACGTCCTGGTGGAGCTCCTACGAAAGGAAGCCGGAGGAGGCAGCTTGGAGGACGCTGAAGACGCGCTTTCTCATCTCGCCATAGGACCTGAGACGGTGGAAGATGCTGCAGAGGACCCAGCAAAGCCGTCCAGCAGTAAAAACCATGCCTCCTTCGGCTCCATAGCCGGCACCCTGGAAAAAAATGCGGAGGTAGTACCTCGAAGAAGGGTCTTCAAAGAAGACAAGGACCAATCCGAGACTCACATCGAGGTAATACCCTGAAAACCTCATCACTTCGTGTACTGAGTTATGGTGGAGGATTATTGTTCTTGAAGATGCGTTACGTCTTCCAGATGACGTCGGACGACGTGGAGGAGACGATTCTGTACCTGTCGACCCTCTTCGAGGAGATAGTCCGCTGCTACCGTCGAGACTGGCAGAGAGATCGGGAGCTGGGGTACCCTGGGTACAGAGACGGCCAGGGAGATCCTGCAGGATCCTCCGAAGAAGAGAGGAAGATCCGGCAGGAAGAGATAGCGAGGCTGAACGCGATCCTCCCCAAGCTGGAGAACTCCTACATGAAGAAGTTGAGGGACGGCTGGTCTTCTTTGACAGAGAAGATGCGACAGACCGGCAGTCGAGACCCGAGGATCTTCCGGGGCATCGCGGCCTCTCTTCGGGTACAACTGGTGACACACCACAATTCTTCGGGGGAGGATCCTGACGGGAACTTAGAGAGGCTTTCCGAGCAGAGGAAAAACCCGGGTACCATCGGGGACGGCGCCATGGACTGTAAAGGTACACTCGAAGAGCTTCCAGGGTCCCGGCTGGAGTCAAGGACGCCGGCAAGGAGTCACCTGATGCACAGGGAGAATTCCATCTCCGAGGGAAGCCATTCCAGCGAACGAAGAGCGAAAGTCCTGGAGATCTCCCAGAAAGATCGCTGTCCCTTAAGGTCTCCAAGTGACCCTGAACGTCATGCAGGAGGACACTGGGTAACCCTGAAACAATCGGATATTCTTGAAGAGCTCATCCTGGGTGTATTTTTTAAACATAATTTATATGATTTACCAGGGGATCTTCGAAAGGGAGAGGGTACCAGCAGAAGATGCGTCCGGAGGTTCTGGAGGAGTGGTCTGCACGGCAGAGATGGAGGAAGCCCTTCGGACGAGGATCACGATGAACTCTTCGTGTCCTCTCCCCGAGTTGGTGAGGCCCGATCGATCCGGGGCATCCTGGTCCTCTAGGGAGCAACAGGTGGTCGAGGGTCCGCCTCAAAAGTCGTCCCTCGCTCCCGTTAACGAGAGTAATTACGTTAATCGCTTCAACAACCCCAACGAGCCTGCACCGACGAGCTACGTCAGCAGATGGGACGCTCTGGTGAAGAGTCTCAGGTCTCAGGGCGAGAAAAGCAAGCCGAGAGAGAGCACCCTGACCCTCTGCAGTCCGGAGCAGAGGAAGTTCTTCGTCATCTCCCCCGGAGGGAATTTCGGCTCCGTGGAATTAGGATTACAGGCCGATGGAAGGCCTTTGGCCATCCGGAGGATGCTCAAGGAGCTGGGGGTGCCGGTCTTCTCTCTTCTGCAACCTCTTCTAGGGCTCCGGCACGAAAACCTGCTGCCCTTCATCGCTTGCACAAACGTCGGCTCCGAAGTGGTCCTGGCTACTCCACTCTGCGAGTACAACCTAGGCGAGTACTTGATGTACCTGAAGATGAGCAAGAGGCTGGAGGAGAGAGCTCGGTCGCTGGTCCTGCAGTTCCTTTCAGGCGAGTACCCCCCCGTCTTCTCCAGGTACTCGGCGACTCCACTTCTATGTAAACTTTTGCTGGGAATTTAAAAATCCTCTCTTCACAGGGCTGCGATTTTTGCACACGGGTGGCGAGGAGGCCGTCGTCCATGGGAACATCAAACCCTCGAACTTGATGATCGATGCCTCGGGAACCTTGAAACTCGCCGAATTCGGGCTCTGGAAGGCGCTCTATCGCAATGGGAGACCTCCAAGCTCCTCCATGATCTGGTTCGCTCGCGAGAGCTACAGGGCATATAAGGAAGACCAAGTATTAATCTGCACCCGCGCGACCGACGTCCAGGTCGCTGGGATGGTCGTACATTTCATACTCACCGGGGGATTGCACCCTTACGGCACCCAATCCGAAGACATTCTGGAGAACATCGTCCGTGGGTGCCCTAGGGTCCAGAATCAGGGCTGCGAAGTCGTTGATCTCGTCTCCTGGATGCTGCTGTACGATCCTCTGGAGAGGCCCTCCATCGAGCAGGTCTTAACGTAAGGAGCTTCATTAGAGAGATCACGTTAACATAATCCGTGTCATGCCCTGTATCATATTCTATTATCTCACCGTCTCAAACAGGCACGTCTTCTTCTGGGAGTCTGACAAGAAGTGGTCCTTCCTCCTGGCATGCGCGGGTGTGACGGTAAACGGGGCACGTTTACCCCTTTCTCTGGACACCTTCCACAAGGATCTAGAGACAAAACCTCTTTTCGGCCAGGTCAAAGGCAACTGGGTGAGCTCTATCTCGCTATCTCCCACCCGGAACGTCCAAATCAAGTGCACCTAGGATACCCTTTTTCTTTTTTTAAATAATTCCCAAGATTTCTCTGGGTCTGCCCCGGGATTTATATCCTATGATCATGATTTAGATATTCATAGGTCGAGTTGTGATAAGCGCACCATTATCACAACTCGACCCATGAATATGTAAATCATGTTCATAGGATATAAATCCCGGGGCAGACCCAGAGAAATCTTGAAAATTATTTAAAAAAAGAAAAAGGGTATCCTAGGTGCACTTGATGGGCCTTGGATTCTTCGGGGGCACTTAATCTCTTCCCGTAATTCCTCTCCCTCCGTTTTATATATTTCCCTTCTTTCAGCTTTCGGCTCTTCGAGCTCAGTTCCCTTATATGAGGATTGACGGCGACTTCGAGGACTCTCCTACGGGGCTGCTCAACTTCCTGAGGAATCAGATGGAAGTCCAGCCTTCGGTTTCTCATCGGATGCAGCAGTTTCTTCTCAGGGCTTTCCCGGCTTTGACGTTGTCTCTATACCGACTCTTGACAACTACTCGATGGCTCTTTCATCCTGTATTTTTACCCTACACTAAGGACCAATGAAACGAAACAAAAGAAATTAGTATTCACTGCGAAGAGATGCTGAAACACGCTTTTAAGGGGTTACACCACTTTGACCCACCCAAAAATGACGGTTTTTCAAGAATTTTTTTTCTAAGAATTAAAACGTTTTTATCCAAATTAAAGTATAGTAAGGTATTATACTACTATTAAACGACAAAATATTTTTTTTGTATGTTTTTTATTTACAAAAATGGCGGCTTGAAAGCCGATTTACCGGAGCGCTGCGAAAATCGATGATCGTGCGGTGGGCACGATAACTCAGTCCAGGTTTAAGCTAGATCAATGAACGAAAAAGAATTAGTTTCTGTAGCCCAAAAGCTAGCGAAATACGCAGTCGTTTTCAAAAATATGCATTTTTCACAAAATGGCATCGATTAGAAAGGAAAGATACGTATTTTGCCCTAAATTTCGTTAATTAATGTTGCATAAAAAACGCGAATATCAATACATTGAAAAAACCACACGTATTTCGCTAGAGTGCCCACCGATTTTTAAAATGCAGTTTAAAAAAGAAACGCGTTTAAAGTATAAACGCGTAAAATTTTTTGGGATTTTTGGAAAATTTCAAAGTGGTGTAACTCCATAAGGTGATATGAAAAAGTAATTCTGTATACATAAAATGTGAAAATATGTATAAAACTTTTCTCCAAACTGGGTGCACCAAATCAACTTTTCGCTAAACAAACTCTTAACGTGCAACGACAAGAAAACAAGAACACGGATTCACTCGTCGCTTTTGGAAAAAGTTTTATTAATCAGTATTTCCTCGAGTCAGGAATGACAGTGTTCAACGTTTTGTGTATACTGTGTAAAACGCCCATGACTTTTTGATTTTGGTTTATGCTTACACCTAGGAGATTAATAATACGATATAATTTCATTAAGTATTCCGAGTACTGCACTCGCGTTTGCTTTCCATGCAAGTGTAAAGGAGTCGGTCGCAGCAGAAATGCGAGTCCACTTAACGAAATTCAATTTACGCTACGCTATCACTATATATACCACGTTGAATTAATTCGATATAATAATGACATGAAACCTTGGTAACAAATATATGCAACATAATCTTGCAAATACATAATTACATGACATAACGTATCATAGAGGAGAATTTGTTATAATAAAAACCCTTTGGTCATCGGTCCGGTAGGACGCGTCCGTCTCTTCGTTAATATAGACAATTAGACATTAACAAAAAATATATATATATATGTATAAATTTTCAACCAGCAGCAGTAACAATAATAATTTCTCTTAGGGTGGGACTCGCTAATTTCTGCTTTGACGGGTTTAAATATCTCGCGAAATGCTTGCGAACATTTATAGAATCACCGTCGTCGTATAAAAAACAGCTTGAACATTGCTAACATTTTCAATAATTAATATTCTCACGGTTCCGTCGATTGCGACTCGTCAGCGAATTATAGCTCGACGAGGGGCATACTTAGTACAAGTATATGGAAAAATTCTACAATGTGTTCACGTATGCAAATTAAGTGCAATTCCATTCCGTCCATGTCGGACGACAGTAGCAAGTAAACGTTACTTCGATAGATCTTAGAAACCTATCATGAGTTAAGCTCTTCGAGGATACGATTTAAACCTTTAAAGTAACTAATATTTGTAAAGGCCGTTAGAAATACTCCGAAGGCAACGCCGACATTAACCGTTTAATTAAGACTGTTCGTATTTAGAAGTATACTTCTGCGATTAACATGGATTCCTATTTATGAGGAATGAGTTCATAGCTTAAGGTGAAGTGAAACCCCCTTCAAATCAGTCGATTCGAATACAACACTTTTTTTTTAAGGGTATTGGACCAAACTGTCCGAAATGTTGACACGTCACTCCTGATCATCTAAGAATTGTCCTGACACATTCAAAATTTGGATTTTTAAAAAAAATTTTTTAACTCAGTCCAGACTAGAATCAAAATGGCGTCGTACTCTCATATTTCGATCAATATACAATTATCGAAGGCTCTGATATGAGAATCGAAAGGGTCAGGACAATTTTACGACAATTTAGAACACTCTGGTAATCGATAAACTCGCATTTGAACGGGATAAAGGCAAAAAAAAGTGTTGTATGCGCTTCTATGCCAAAACGATGGTAATACGAGGTCTCGGAGTGAAAATTTAATTCACCTGGAAATCACAGATGGCGCAGGGGGCCCCTCTGCAATCAACCAGGGCCCCAGAAAGCACGAATCCGGAGGATTTCTGGAGTTTTACTTCGATTTGTTTACAATTATTGTACGAAAACGACAGGTGGAGTATGCCATTTGGTACAATACCGAATATAATTCTACCCAGCTGTCAATATAAAAACGAACGTCGGCAACGTAGGCATTTAGAAAAATCTTCATCGACGTCGATCAAGTTCCTCGACGTGTTTAACTTCACCTTAAGGCTAGGAATTTTAAAAAACGCCACTTGTACTCGAGGTAAACAAAAACTCGACAATTAAACGGCTAATCGGTGGAATTAACATTATAAATTAAAGCTACTCGCGTATTGCTTTGGTATTACAGAAGACTGGAGAGAAAAAAAAAGAAGAAGAAGAAGAAGAAACCGACGTCTTCTAGGGACCGCATCCCCGCAGAATATAATAAAAGGTCAAGCGAATAGTTTGTCCAATGGCGAGGCAGTATGTCGAGACTATCAGTTAATTAATATTACTCTAAGTATAAAATATAAAGCATAATCGGCATTAATTATGTCGAGTCTCTCGGTCTTAATCTTTGCGAGGGTCGTCCACGATTAAAACACGCGCCGGGAAAGGACGGTAGAAACAGCCGTGCAAAAGTAATTGCGAAGGTATTACATGATAATTACAGAGAGACGAGTAACTTATCGATAAGGCTACACCGCGAATGGGAAATCTCGTGGTTAGAGACTTACAATCTCGCTCGATTGGCCCTCTTTACAGACATGAACGCGTTTGAGTTATTCCGCCATCTTGGAAAAGTCGTCAACCGATCGACGCAAGCGTAAAACTTTTAAAGGGAAGGTATAATCAAGATCGGCGAGAATATTCGTCCGCAAATGTGTTCATGCCTGTATTCCAAGTTATCCTCTACTAATAGATATCTCATTCAGCCCTTGTTTAGTCTTTGGATAACGATAAAGAGGGAGTAGCAAGTCCAGGCTCGTCCACCGGCTCGACGAGTTACGCACAGGTACACATATATACAAATATTGGTAAATATCTCCATGAAGTAATAAAATAAGCACAGCAGCAGTCTATTACATATTACTACCATACATTCACCGTGTACAAACGATAACAGTAATTAATGGTAATAATAATTGCTCTCTCAGACGAACTGTCGCTCTATAAGGAGATTGGATTTTAGAGACAGCCATTAGGCATCGGAACGACACTAGCGCCACACCAAAATGCGGACGTAATATTAAGCGCTCCTCCATTCTCGAATCGCCATTAATTCCGAACTGTGCGATTGTCCGAGTAACAAGAAATCGGTGCCTCTTAATTAACACCTTAGTGCTTCTCCTTTCCCCCCTTTTCCTTTTTATATCAAATTTACAAATGAAACGGTAAATTACATGTGCGGCGTTACACTTAGAAGTGGCGCGAAATGAGACTTGGGTTTTCGACATGACCCGTAGACAGGATTTCGCGTAATTTGAGTGTCTCCCATGTTAGAACGTTTAGAAAATCGTTTGTTGACCGTTTTGCCTGTTTACATTAGTGGATGGTACTAATGAAGAGTCTCATTAAAAACCAGTACCGTTCCGTAGAATGTCGTAGGGGGTAAGTGCGTCTTATGAGTAAAACTAGTACCGATGTTTCTTTGCATTGACTCGCAGAAAGTTCCGGAGAGGCGTCATCGATTTAAACGAGTTCCCCGCGAGTCGGCGATCCCCGGAGAAGCTGAGTATCCGACCAGAAAGACGTAATTTCAAAAGGTATCCAGTACTCGTAGGAGACCGTTATTAAAGCTTGACGATCATAATCAAAAGGGCGCTATGATGGCCGCAGCCTCTCCTCGACTGGTCGGTAAAGAAGTACATTCGTGCCATTCGTTCATGACTGGATTGTAACACTCCACCGTGGAAATGGTAATCTGAGTACGGTAAAAGTTTATTTCCCGAGACTGATCGCCTCCTATCACGTAGAGTCGGCCATCGGCAGCAGCAACTGCAGGATATGACCTGGCGACGCTCATCGGTGCCACCGTGCTCCACTTGTTCTGGGAAATGACAATAAACACCTCGTCAGACCTATAGAAATTAATATCTTAACATCAAAACTTGGAGAACGTTACCTTGTCGAAGGAATATCTCTCTACCGACGCTAAAACGTCTAAATTCTTGTCGGCACCTCCGACAACGTAGATATATCCGTCTAGAATGGTTATTCCCATCTGTGAACGAGGGGTCAGCATCGGAGCAAGATAATTCCACTCCCTCGTTACAGGATTGTAACTCATGAGATCTTGCCGATGTCTGCTCTGGTTCGTGCAGCCACCCACTATGTATATCAATCCTGATCGAATCGAATGGAATGATTTAATCATCGGTGAGGAGTAATCATTGGACGCATAACCTCTATATTTAGTTGTTTTACCCTCGTGAGCTACGACGCCCATGCTGAAACGTGGCTCGATGAGCTCTCCATCCAGTCTCCACGTATTTGTAGTTGGATCGTAGACTTCGATAGACCCCCCAATGTCTTCTCCGATCCAACCACCGAAGGCATACAGGCTATTATCCAAGGCACAAAGTCCAAATTCACATCTAGGTTCCACCATGCAAGCAATCGACGTCCACACGTTCTCTCGGGGATCGTAACATTCCCCATTGGCAATGATGCAAGATTCCAGTTCCCCACCGACTGCGTACACCTTGCCATTTAGAAGTGCTACGCCTGGTAGTATGCGGCCAATTCCTATTGGTGCCACTTCGCTCCATTTCCTACAAGAGCAAAGGAGAGTAATATATTTAATCGTATATTAAACGTATGTATGTTTATGTTAAACAATGAGGATTCTTCTAATAGCAATTATGATATCGTACCCAGTGAATGTATCGTATTTCTGAATTGTCTCGTAAGTGCTTTCCGCAGCCCTAGCCCAGTTGTCAGCGGACGGCTCCCTCTTCGATCCACCGATTACTAATATATTTGTTTTAGCACAAAGTCTCGGTTGTACGTGCAAAGGTACTAGGCATCCTTTGTTGGAAACCAAGTCCTTTTGGATGGATCGCAAGGCAACATTAAGGCTGGCATCCTTTGATTCAAGAATAATTCGTTCTAGTCGAGCCAAAGAACACAGACGCAGCCTTATGTGACTTAATATTTCGAACACATAGCATCTTCTTGCTGGAATGTCATGAATGATCCAGTTGTATGCAGCTTCGAAGGCCTGCCGAAGCATAAATTGTTTGATACGATTCCAAATAGTTACGTTAATCTAAGTACGGATACACTCATACAGAACCTACCTGGAACTCGGTGTCAACGTGAATATACTCGCTACTAAGAAAGCCAACGAGATGCTCTTTTGGCAGATCCAAAAACTCTTCTTCCTGTGACACTTGAGGAAAATTGACTTCGATAAAACGTTGGGCAGTCTTCATCAGATCCATCCTGTTATGGGCTTCCGCAAATCTGCAAAAGATAGGAACGTAAGAACATCAATAGAACAATCCAATTAGCGTGTGAAATTAAAAACACTTTGATCACCTATAAATTCCAAGGGCATTTGAGTAGTGAAGCTGTTGTTGCAGGTATTCAATACATCCAGAAACTACTTCATCTATTTCCAACATGTCAGCAGCAGCGAATAACTCTTGAACATTGTCTTGAGTAATATTAACATTACCGGCATAAATAAAATCAACCAGAAGCGACAGAATCTTGGCCGATATCGAGTGTATCTCCACCAATTCCTGTTGCCCTTCGACAAGTCCACCGGTGAACATGGCATTGAAGTACGCACTGCCAGCAGCCAGCACAGAGCGATGAGCTCGGATTACAACTCCATCGGCAACCAGTCCCACATCACTGAATTGATTCTTTAATCTCTGGATATTTAAATTCTTTAAAACCTTCGGTGCATACTGTCCCGCCGCATAGACAGTAGTAGAGGTGTCGGAAGTTTGTCTGATCGGTTGTGCAGCAAATCCCATGTTCTTAGAATTGTGACCACCTTTTAGTGGAGGCACCGCACCATCGGCCATGAAACCATCAAGTTGTCCTTTATCTACAACACCTATATAAGCGTTTAAACATTGAAATGATTAAAAATAGAGTTACATTAAATGCACACGAGATAACGTTCATCCATATTTAATGGAACGATGGACGTCACTGCCAAAGAATTCAGAGGTCTCCGTAGAAGACCACGTCCTACGTTAGTGTTCGATGCTCACTGAATTGACTGCCAAATCAAGAGCGGTGGTAAAAAGGAGATTGCATGATTATTCCAACATCTCACATTACGGAGACGTGGGTTGAATAACCAATACCATGAGTAAGACATAGAGCGCACGTAACCCACTACGTATAACTATAAGAGCAAGAGAGACAAAGAGATGAATACAGCGGCGCCGTCAGTTGTCTAACACACTAATTATTGAGCATCAAACGATTCTTCGCATTCCTCCGAATTCTTTGCCATCAATTGCAATGAATCCTTACGTTGGTTTCATGACGCACACTCCTAAAAAATTCACATTTAATATGGACAACAGAGTCAGCTGTCAAACGAGCTCTCAACAATCAGGGAACTTACGACATATGCTGGAGAGCACCTTGTAGACGCTATGAAACGACTTGGTGTTATTTTTTCCTTTTAAACGCATGATTGCCACCGCATTTCCGCTCACGTCTCGACCACCGCGACGATTCCTCGTCTTCTCGACGGATTCCCTGGAATCCAATTAGTAATTTAGCCACACAGCCGTATACAATTGGAAAACCTACGTCGTTGAATTTAGACGTCGATAGAGAGGCTTCAATCAATTAAGAATACGAATTCCTAAAATAGTTCCTACAAACAAGCGCTGTCTTCGGAAACCTAGAGACCCCAATCGATAAACAGACCTAAAAGTTCCTGTCTCGTTGAACAGATGGCGCTAGTATCATCGACAAATTTCTTTCACCTTGCTCGCTAAAATCGGAATAGAAAAGAACTCGTAAACTTAAAGCCTCGGTAGAAATATTAGAGAGCATTATTGTTGAAAGGAAATAGTCGTTGCTAAGAGTGAATGAGATTCACTTGACCTAGGTGACACATTACTTTAATCATAATGGATATTAATTCCTGCACACTGTACTGTGCAACTTACAAATGGTAGTCTTACAAGGTCGACTCGTGCCATCCATTCGCTAGTATAAAACCCTAGTAATCCGTACTAGACGAAATTCTACATCACACGCAGGCTTTCAAAACTAACTCTATACAGGAGGAAGGCAAGCCGCGCCACGTAGGCCACCTTAAGAATCACGCGTCCCCAGTTGTTATATCCATTTTAAAGTCTGCGACGAGACGCGAGGTAAGCCTAACGTAGGCCGAAGTCTTGATCGATTCTTGAATAGTCTCCCGACTATTCAAAAAGTACCAAAATGCGGGCTTTAGTATCTACTCCGAGTGGCTCTATTGCTAAGCGAGCGTTGATCGAACTTCAGAGTACAGGGGTGGACTTTCGAAGGGGAATCCCAGGATTACATCTATCAGAGAAAGCGCATTTTGGTACTGGATTGAACCGCGATTAAAATGGTACCGAGGTAGATTAAAATCGCAGGTCTTCATCGTCTAGGGAGACGAGGCTGCCGAAAACCCGGCGAGCGGTGCGATCGTCCTTCCTGCCGGGGGGAAGTCCCCTGCTCCTTCGGGAATCTCTGGGGTCCGTGGCATTATCTCCACCGTCTTCGGGTTCAGACGATGTGAACGGCGAGGAGGCTCGAGAAACGGCAGGAAAAGGAACAGTGGGTGCAACGGAATCTCCTGTATCTGGCGCCGAGGGGGAATCCATGGCCAAGGGTCCACTCAGCATCGAATCCGGCGTCCCGTTTAAGGAGTGTCCTGGTGGAAGTACCGGCCCGCCCAGGATCTCGTTCACTTTATCCCAGTTCTTCCCCTCTGGGAGGGTGGCCGTGCGTCGTGGAGCGGTCTTCTTGCTCCTAGATTGTGCAACCAATGGAGACATAGTTTTAGAAACGCCCACGAGAGCCTAGATCCGAACTGCCGGACCCGGGTCAGAGGCTACCAGGACTTCTGGTCTTAGGACTACGTTCTTACTGATTCCCGTGAGCAGGAGATGGCACCAGGTCCGGACTGTCCGGGGGTCCGTTCCCGTTGTCCCAGGAATGATTTCGACGGTGGTGGCTCTTATCTCTGTAGGCCTCGACGATATTACTGGAACTCCCGACGATTCGTCGCTTGTCCAGCTCCTTGAGCACCTTCTCCGGCATCCCACCGCTCATCCTGGACGTTCGTCCGTTGCTTGGGTTCTGAGAGGGAATCGGAACACTTGGCTTCAACGTATCTGGCGAAAGAGCCTAGAATTTCTTAAGCCTGGGTACCTTTGACGTGGAGAACGCCGGTCGAGATGCGTCTACCTCGGGGTTGGTCCACACGTTGGTGGCTCCAGGTCCGTCCTCGTTCCTTGTGCCGTTCAACAGCTCTGCAGAGTACGTTGGCCTCGCCGGAATAATCGGCGATCGGCAGCAAACTCTGCGACAAAACCGTGACGGAAGGTGCGGGTTGCGGATTGCGCAATGACGACTTGTTAGACCCAACGCGAAAGTCGGGTCTCAGCGCTCGCTAGATTGACCTGGATGAGAGCATCTTCCAGGAGACTTACGAGTTGACGTCTTCCAGCTTTTTGAGCAGCCTCTCGTTCTCCTTGCAGACGACTTCCTGGTCTCTCATGACCTGTTCCCGGGTGGAGTAGAGCTCTGCATTTTCCCGCCTAAGAGCCTCGTTCTCGGTAACGTAAGCCCGGATCAGCTGGCTCAATTCTGGGCCTCCCAGCTCTGCCAATTTGTCCAGGTCCACTTGCGGTGGTGTAACCGGTACTCGCCTTTCTCCTACGAGCACGCGTCATGCATGGATTTTCACGGCACTGAGTTTTTTCTTTTTCTTATCCGAATTAGAATAAAAACCCAGATACTAATAACCCAACGGACCCGAGGCTCGATTGAACTGAAACCGCGGACTTTCGCGTCGGGAGCCATTTCTAGGAAGTGGGACCGACGACTAGCCGTCCTCCAGGTCGCTTTTTCGCATGTCTCTCGGTAAATGTATGCAAAATGAGCTCGGTGAACAGAAAATTCACCTTTCGATTCGCTTCGCAGCAGGTATGGGTCGCCGCCGAGGTGAAACGCCGTCCTCAGGTGGTCGTTTTCCGTTTGAAGAGCTCCCACCTCTCTCTTCAGGCTCAGGATCAGAGCCTCTCTTGGGTCCTGTGGGATAAGAAAATTACGTGAAGTTCAATTAATACCTCTTGAACGCTTATTCATGTTTATGTATACTTATTTAACGAGCGTTCTTCGAGCTTCCAGCCGATAAATGGCTACTTAGTCACTCACCATTACGACGATCGGCTTGGTTCGTATTTTCTTAGCTCGGGCCGCGTACCTCAAGGTGTTCAATGTCTCAGAGGCGTTCGAACGTGCAGGTGAAACGCACGCGATCTGAAAGTCCAGGCATGTACACCACGTAACGAGATTGCGACAAACGATTAGCGCTCTTTTTTACGGGGGTTGCTCACCATAAGAGTGACTCCATTTCCCGCCAGGCTGTCCGCCAACAGTTTAGTCAGCTGGCTGTCCCGGTAGGGGATGTGTCCACTTTTACGTTTGCCATCGCTTAATGACGAGATACAGTACCCTGAAATTAAATGCCCTTAACGTTTAATGTGCTTCCACAGTCGTTTGGCAGCGGCCCCGAACGTAATCCAATAAACGACCGAGTGAAATTCTAAAAAAAAAAATCTAACATGGCGAAACGATTGCTTACCTAACACCATGAGACTCTTATTTATGTTGTTGGCCTCTTCAAGGGTCTTCCCCTCACTCTGAGTCTTCTTGGTCATCTCGCTGCCCGCAAGATCGACGAAATTGATTTTTCCTTGTTTCGTGATAAACACACCGTTTTCCATCTGGAACAAAACATGCGGAAATGGAGAATCACGTTGAGAATAAAAAGAGGTCTTAGACTGGGAGGAATATGCATTGAAAGAAAGTCCATTTTAACAAATTACAAATGTGCCCAAAGGAATGTCCGAGTAGAGGAAATTATTCTAAGACGGTAATAATTGGTTTAAATCGATGTCAGATTTTTCTTCTCAACGAAATAATTGGTCTTTGTAATTGCATAGGATTTAGGGTGATGTGAAACACGTCGAGGAACTCGATTGACGTTGATAAAATCGAAGTAAAACTCCAGAAATCCTCTGGATTCATGCTTTCTGAGGCCCTAATTGATTGCAGAGGGACCCCCTGCGCCATCTGTGATTTCCAGGTGAATTAAATTTTCACTCCGACACCTCGTGTTACCATCGTTTTGGCATAGAAGCGCATAAAACACTTTTTTTGCCTTTATCCCGTTCAAATGCGAGTTTATCGATTACCAGAGTGTTCTAAATTGTCGTAAAAGTGTCCTGACCCTTTCGATTCTCATATCAGAGCCTTCGATAATTGTATATTGATCGAAATATGAGAGCTTGAAAAAAATCCAAATTTTGAACGTCATGTGTCAAAGTTTCGGACAGTTGGGTCCAATACCCTTAAAAAAAAGTGTTGTATTCGAATCGACTGATTTGAAGGTTTCACTTTGCCTTAGGCTACGATATATATATTTGTATAGGTCAACTGATCTTTCTTTCTTCACAGTGCGGGGAAAGGAAGATCAGAGGATGGAAGAGGAAACGGGGAAAAATGAATAAACGGATGAGGTGGCACCAAAGGCGAGGCGAAGGAACGCTCTTTCCTGGATGTGAGGTCGAATCGAGCGAATCGATGACAAACGAGATGACTCACCTGCTGTTCCGAGGTGATGTGAACGGTGAGTATAGTGTGACTTCTGCTGGAGTAATCGTTCATGTTGTGCACGCCCACGGATCTGTTTCTCATTCCTGAAAGCAGCCCAATATTTACGTCGAGCCCCTTTTCGAGGATTTCCGGGTAGGCAGGAAAGGTGACGAATGAAAATAAACTCCCTTTCTCCTCTTCCAGACAATGGATCTAGAAAGGAAAGGCAGGGTACCTTCTTCGAGAACCGCAAGGAGGTCGTCGAGTTCCTCGCACTCTACCGTGAAGAGGTTCTCCACGAAGAATCCGCGGATTTTCTTGCTCCACCTGACGGGCAAGGGCTTCCTGGAGGCCCCTGGATTCAGGAGGTCTATGACCTGGAATAAAACCCCCCGTAACCTTGATAAAACTCCCTCGAAACCGACTTTTCCGACTCGCTCACCTTCTCGTTGTAGATCTCCAAAAAGGACGCCTTCAGCACGAAATTACAATCCCGCCGTTCTTGAAGAATCTTGAAGAGATGAACGAACGACCGGAACACCAGACCGTGGTCCTCGGAGTAGGGATTCATCCTCTCGAACTGAAAAGAAAAGGGGGGTCAGTCATGAATTTTGCTAAATATTCAAAATGCCATTTCGCTGCTCCAAGTGGCGGAGTTACAAAGAAGTCACGCAAGAATCACAAGGAATTAATCGAATCGCTTGAGGTCTCGGAGAAATCACGCGGGAATTATAAAGAATTAATCGAATTGCTCAAAGTTTTGGAGAAATCACGCGGAATTACAAAGAATTAATCGAAACGCTTGATAAAGGGGCACATGGATCATTTGGTAGGAAGCCATGCGGCGACGTTCCCATTTGTGAGTTCCATTAATGATCGATGCGTCGATTCGCGGTCAATTCGACTCGACTAAAAAAATAGAGGGGCTAAACGGGTCAGTCATGAATTTTATGAAATATTAAAAATGCCATTTCGCTGCTCCAAGTGGCGGAGTTACAAAGAAGTCACGCAAGAGTCACAAGGAATTAATCCAATCGCTCTAGGTCCTGGAAAAATCACGCGGGAATTATAAAGAATTGATCGAATCGCTCTAGGTCTCGGAGAAATCACGCGGGAATTATAAAGAATTGATCGAATCGCTCTAGGTCTCGGAGAAATCACGCGGAATTACAAAGAATTAATCGAAACGCTCGATAAAGGGGCACATGGATCATTTGGTAGGAATCCTTGCGTGGACGTTCCCATTTGTGAGTTCCAGTAATGATGGATGCGTCGATTCGCGGTCAATTCGACTCGACTAAAAAAATAGAGGGGCTAAACGGGTCAGTCATGAATTTTATGAAATATTAAAAATGCCATTTCACCGCTCCAAGTGGCAGAGTTACAAAGAAGTCACGCAAGAATCACAAGGAATTAATCGAATCGCTCTAGGTCTCGGAGAAATCACGCGGGAATTACAAAGAGTGAATGAAATCGCTCAAAGTTTTGGAGAAATCACGCGGAATTACAAAGAATTAATCGAAACGCTCGATAAAGGGGCACATGGATCATTTGGTAGGAAGCCTTGCGTGGACGTTCCCATTTGTGAGTTCCATTAATGGTCGATGCGTCGATTCGCGGTCAATTCGACTCGACTAAAAAAAATAGGGGGGATAAACGGATCAGTCATGAACTTTGTAAAATATTCAAAATGCCATTTCACCGCTCCAAGTGACGAAATTATAAAGAAGGCACGCAAGAATCACAAGGAATTAATCGAATCGCTCGATAAAGGGGCACATGGATCATTTGGTAGGAAACCGTGCGTGGACGTTCCCATTTGTGAGTTCCATTAATGATCGATACGTCGATTCGCGGTCAATTCGACTCGATTAAAAAAATAGAGGGGCTAAACGGATCAGTCATGAATTTTATGAAATATTAAAAATGCCATTTCACCGCTCCAAGTGACGAAATTACAAAGAAGTCACGCAAGAATCACAAGGAATTAATCGAATCGCTCTAGGTCTCGGAGAAATCACGCGGAATAATCGAAACGCTCGATAAAGGGGCACATGGATCATTTGGTAGGAAGCCGTGCGTGGACGTTCCCATTTGTGAGTTCCATTAATGGTCGATGCGTCGATTCGCGGTCAACTCGACTCGACCCATTCGAGGTGTAATTAGGGACGCGAAAGCTCTTAATGGAGAGCATGGAGATCGTCTTCAGCGGCCTGTCCGTTGGCGGAAATAGCTATATATCGACCCAACTGCGCGGTAAACGGCCATTAATAGGAGCCGGGTAAAAATCGAAGCTCGAGCTTCGGCCTAGCCAAGGTCGATCTCGATATCTTTTTTTATCGACTTTTTTTTTGCGGTCCCTCTTCACTGCATAAAAAAAATTCTCTCTAATATGTTCTGAAAAATTATTTCTTCTAGCTATTTATGAAGTTTCTGAATATTTTTTTTTTCCTGCGGGCCCTATCTACCGCACAAAAACAGGTCTGATTGTAGAAGAGCCCTCAAGAGTTGGTCTTACCCCTCGTATATGAAATTTTTCATGCGAATCTATTCCTATGCGAAAAAAATCCATATGTACCCATGATTATGAAAGTGGTCTAAGTCATATATTTTTTGTTTCGAAATTATATTGAATTAATTTCGTTTGAAATAATATGGCGCGAAATAACTGATAAACACATTTTTTTTTTAATTTTGACTTAGACCACTTTCATAATTTTGGGCACATATGAACTCGAGAATCGGGCCCCTGGGCTGGGGCAGTGTTTCCGTCCTTGGGAATTTAGCGGGGGTGTCTGGTCAGCAGATTTTCCCCATGTAAAAAAATATAAAGATAAGAAAAGAAATAAGAAAATCGGGGATCGACGTACCAGGCCGGGGGGTCCAGTTAAGGTGTGGGTTTTTCCGCTTCCGGTCTGGCCGTAGCAGAAGACGGTGCAGCCGAAGCCCTCGGTCGCCATTTCGATGAGCTTCTTTATGCCCGAATACTGGAGAACGTCCTCCTGCGTGGCTGCTGGCTCGAAGACGACGTTGTAAGAAAAGACCTTCGCTCTTTTGTCGGTCCCACCGCTGGCCGGAACCTCGCACTGGCCAAGACAACGCTCAAGATCATTCCTTCACCCTTACCTCGTACTTTTACACTCCTAGCATGCATTTTGCCCAGCAAGGCCGATACTCACGTATATCTGCCCTTCCCCAGGGAACTGGACGGCCATGTCGTCGCCGGCCTTCGCCTCTTTGTCGCTCAGAGGTCTCACTCTGAAAAAAAGAAAAAAGAAAATCCGTCTACAGAAGCCCTCTTTTAAGGTGATCCTGAAAGCGACGTCAAATCGGTCTCGTTTTGCAATGTAAATATAAAGGCCAAACGAGAGGACTTCACCAGACTCACCCATGAAATTTCATTTTTTATACAAGATTTTTGAAACGTCTGTAAGTAGATTAGAAAAAAAAATTGATATTTCAGAGTTGTCAAAACCATTTTTATTGCTTCCACATTCACGTTGCAAAGCTTGAAACTATTCGGTAAAGAGTTTCATGAAAGAGACTTCTTTGACACCGCTTTCGCATCACCTTAAGGGGATGTGAAAGCGGCATCCGAAAGGTCAATTGTTCATAAAACTCTTCTACAAAGTGGGTGACTCAAATCGTTTAATACCTTAAAACGTGAATATGGAGACCCTAAGGTACGTCCTGAAACTCGGGGAATTTCAATTTTTCTAAACTATTTTTAAAATACCTATAAAGAAATTTGAAAAGAATTGAAAATTCATGAGTTTCAGGACCTTCCTTATAGTCTCCCTATTCACGTAGTAAAGTTTCAAACTATTCGGTTAATCGAATTGAGAGAAAAGTTTTATAAAAGAAACCTTTTCGACGCCACTTTCGCATCACCTTAAAGAGATTACACCTTCTCTCTTTCTTTTCAGGATTATAAGACAACGTGCGGAGTACCTGACGACGACATTAATGCTGTCTTCGGGAAGAATATGGCGCGATGCTATCACCTTTTTGTCTCCATCCCCTAATCGCTCGATGCTACCTGTCCTGGGGATGAAAATGAATCAATCAGTCCTAAGAGGAGAGCATCTTCGAGAGGATCGTTCCGGGTCCTCTGAAGAGCGACAGGTGTCAAGGATGACGCATTAGGGGGTTCCCTCCTCGTCTCCTCCGCCGAAGGTCCCTTTTTTCCCTTTCGACTTTCCAACCGGTTAAGAAATTACGGGGGGAAAATTCCGCGCTTGCGGGAAATCGCCGCATCGAGGTCACCCGTCAATCGGTGCCGACTAATCGCTTCTCGGCCGTTTAATAATTGACGAGCCGGCGCAGCCCATCAGCCGAGACCAAACCCCGTTTTGCGGTTCCCTAGAGTAATCGTCGCAACAATCGGCACTCGTTTATTTCGCCTTCGCTAATGGCTTCGGCTGGGGGATACTCGAAGAACCTCCCTCGGTTACGTAGAACGAGGAGAGGGTGGGAAAAGATACGAGTCGCGCGTGCAAGGGTGGTTATCGGAATATCGAGCGCCCCGTGACATCGCGAGGAGACGAGAGACAACGGGAGACGACCTAACAAGGTCTAGCTCGATCGATATCGCCGTCGAATAGAGTATCGAGGGTGTAGATCGACGCGTCCAGGTACAAGCTGGTCCACCCTGACAAAAAAAAAAGAAATACTCCGGAAATAGGCGCCACTCCCTGCAAGGGACACGACACCCAACTCATCCACCCAGGCGGATAAAATACAATCATAGAAAAAATACAATTTGCAACGTTATTGCTATTCTATAGTGTCCTACCACTCGCAGGTACTGGCGCCTATTTTATATAATTATGCCGGTAATTTGTACAATTTTTCTTTTCTTAGCGCAAAGCGGATCGTTGGACGCTTGGAGACGGCAAATGGCAAAAAAAAAAGAAATACTCCGGAAATAGGCGCCACTCCCTGCAAGGGACACGACACCCAACTTTTCTACCCAGGCGGATAAAATGCAATCATAGAAAAAATACAATTTGCAACGTTATTGCTATTCTATAGTGTCCTACCACTCGCAGGTACTGGCGCCTATTTTATATAATTATACCGGTAATTTGTACAATTTTTCTTTTCTTAGCGCAAAGAGGATCGTTGGACGCTTGGAGACGCTTCCACGTAGGGGGGTGCCCACTTTGATCGCTACCGAGGGTAGATTCGATTCGATTTCGAATCGACCCGATTGGAAGGTCCCCAGCACCTGTCGCTCCGGAGTCGACCGTCTTCAGGGTGGAGCTCGAAATCGTCGATGGACACTCACTCGCTTCCTCCGGACCTCGCCAGGGAGCCGGGGATCTTGCTCTTGGACACGACGACGGGTTTCTCGGGGCTGTTCCCGCGCGACTTGCGACCGGGCTTGGGCGCCTCTTTGCGGGGGGTCTCGCCCCGCGGGGGCGTCGTGCTCCTCGGCAGGACCATCCCTCGACCTGCGGCGATCTACGCGTCGGTTGACCCGCGGTGCACATTAGGTGGCATTCTCGACGTGACCCTCGACGTGGGTCGTCGCGTGGTCGGTGATCGGCAGGGCGAGCGGGGCCGCGACGTGTCGGGCTGCGGACGAGCGGCCGACTGGCCGAGTGGCCGATGGCTCGGGGGTGGCTACTCGATTCGATCGCCGGGATGGCCCCGAGCCTGCCGCCCATTGGCCGGCCAGGTGAACTTGGCATTCCGCTTCCTCGCGTGCCGCTTTGCGGCGACCGATTAACCCCCGACTTGCTGGCTGGACTTGTGGTAACATCGGTCAGGACCATTGATAAAGACTTCTGGACAAATCGTGCATATCTGATAACGAGGAAACTGCATCGACACCCTCGTAAGGGACGCTTTCTTTCTGGTCGACCACGAGCTCGCTTCCTATTGGCCGTCCAGGTGAACTTGGCATTCGACGCTACGCTTCCTCGCGTATTGCTTTGCGGCGACCGATTGATTAACCCTGGCTTGCTAGTATGTCCGGATCATTGATAAAGGAGATAAGGTCTTTTAGACAAATCGTGCATATCTGATGATAAGATGACTGCATTGAGACCCTTCGTGAGGGATGCTTTCTTTTTGGTAGCTTCCTATTGGCCGTCCAGATAAACTTGGCATTCGACGCAACGCTTTCTCGCGTGTTGTTTTGCGGCGACCGATTAACCCTGGCTTGCTAGTATGCCTGGATCATTGATAAAGGAGATAAGGACTTTTAGACAAATCGTGCATATCTGATGATAAGATGACTGCATTGACACCCTTGTAAGGGACGCTTTCTTTCTGGTAGCTTCCTATTGGCCGTCCAGGTGAACTTGGCATTCGACGCTACGCTTTCTCGCGTGTTGCTTTGCGGCGACCGATTAACCCTGGCTTGCTAGTATGCCTGGATCATTGATAAAGGAGATAAGGACTTTTAGACAAATCGTGCATATCTAATGATAAGATGACTGCATTAAGACCCTTTGTAAGGGACGCTTTCTTTCTGGTCGCTTCCTATTGGCCGTCCATGTGAATTTGGAAGTCAACGTGACGCTTTGCGGCGACCTGGCAGCCGGATTTTTGGCACCGTCAGTCTGTACCATTGCTAAGGAGGTATGGATTTTTCGACAAATCAGGAATATCGTCCGCTGGGGAGGAGGCCACTAAATTGAAAGACTGACAAAAGGGGTGCTTTATACCCATTGTTTGGCCAAGTAAACTTGGCATTCGACGCGGCGCCTCGCGTGACGATTCTCCGTGACCGATTAACCCACCTCGGCCTTCCGATCGGATTTGTGGCACCACCGACGCAGGATTATGGACTTATGGATAAATCATGGACATCGCATACTGACTAGAAAGCACTCACACTGAGAGCTGAACATCAAGGGGAGCTTTTCGCCCATTGGTCGGCCAAGTGAACTCGTGTCTTCCTCGGTAATAAGTTCTTCGTTCGCTCCCTTTCAGACGTCGAGTTTTCCTCCTGAAATAGACTACTTTTAATAGATTTCCATTTTTTTCCTCGTTGTGACGCTCTGGCATACCTTCCCTATCATCTGCCCCACCTTCTTCGCCTTGCACCTGATAAAGAAACCGAAATTAAATTCCGAAAACTTTCGCTGTTACTCGTATGCAAAATATCAAGAAACTTACAAGCATTTTTAGGTATACATCCCATTATAAGTTTTTACGAGAAAGAGTCGTCCTTTCCGTACTCCTTCCCGTCTACAATGTTCTGGATCTCGTCCACGTCTATTTTTATTATATCACAGAGAGGCTTTAATATTACGTTTCTACGACTTCGGGTTAACGCCTTCGGCAATTTTTTTTTATATCACAGAGAGGCTATTTTTATTATATCACAGAGAGGCTATTTTTATTATATCACAGAGAGGCTTTAATATTACGTTTCTACGACTTCGGGTTAACGTCTTCGGCAATTTTTTTTTATATCATAGAGAGGCTTTAACCCTTTGCGGACGAATGTCGGCAAATAGCCGCCCAAAAGCTTTTATAATGGAAAAGTCTCGTCCGCAAAGGGTTAATATTACGTTTCTACGACTTGGAGTTAACGCCTTCTGTAATTTTTTTTTTATATCACAGAGAGGCTATTTTTATTATATCACAGAGAGGCTTTAATATTACGTTTCTACGACTTCGAGTTAACGCCTTCTGCAAATCGCCCACCTCGAGAAGTATCTAACGAGACGTGGAACACAGTGCCTATCTTATGGGAAGATTTATGGACAGCGAATCCGGCTTAACGTCCGATCGATGACCGAATCGTACTCCTAGAGCACATTTTGGCTTCCCGCGTTGTCCTCTTTAGACACGACGCTTCTCTAGGACAAATCTAAACCCAGGTCGCGTCCCTCGACCCACCTCACACTCCCACAGCGGGTTAACCTAGGAATTTCCACACCTGCTCGTCCGAGACGACCCTGAAAATTTACGAGATGCAATAACGCTCGTTAAACAAGATGAGTAATATTATTGCGCCCGGCGGAGTCCACGCGGTGGATATAAAAAAACGCTTACTACCCCTAGAAAAATTCGAGCAGCACCTCCGCGAAGACTCGCACTTACCGTAGACCTCATCGGTAGCAGGTTACGCGCTCGGATTGGAATACCTGACCTTGGTTGATAACTTTGGAAGGAAAAGAAGAATATCGCTTTTCGTGGTGAAAGAATGCAAAATCGGCCGCGCGGCGGGTCGGAGCGCGTCGGTCGGGAGGGCTCGGGCGGGTTCGGAAGCGGTCGGGCGGACTCGGGCCCGCCGGCGGGCCCCGAGCGCGGCGAGGCGCGCGCAGCCGCTCCGAGCCGCTCAGTTCGCGACCGATCGCGACGCGCGGCGTACGGTGCGGTTGCTCTGTCGAGTCGAGACGGCGCGCGGGCCACGCGGTCTTCGCTCGGCGATCCACCTGTCGCTCGTGACCAGGGTGCCGAGGTACGTTGGAAACGACCATCAGTTTCAACGGTCCCGGCTGCGTTCGGTAAGGTCGTGAGGAACTGTTAACCCAACCCGAAAGGAGGAGTCCGACCTCCGAGGCGGCCCGAAAGGGGACGAGGAATGCGCCCGGCCAAATAGGGAGTCGGTCGTTGAACGGAGAAAGAGAGAGTAAGCATATAAAGACACAAAGCCACGTAACCCACGGACCGTGTTAAATCGAGTTTAGGTTATTGCGGATCTATCGATCCATCTTTAATCGATTTATCGCTACGCGGTAGCCACCTGGGTGCGCGTCCTATTCCCTGCGTCTACCGCCGGCCGAAGGAACGAGTTTACTCGGTCCGGGTGCAAGGACCTCTCGCGACTCGTGTCGAGTCCCGTTCGGTACCTCCCGAGCTCGCCCCGGAATATCCCTCGCGGGAAACTTCGACGACCTTCGCTTCTCCCTAACCCGCCCCGGAATATCTCTCGCGGGAAACGTCGATTTTTCCCTCTTCTCCTGTTTCTTTTGGAATATTCCTCGGTTGAAACTTCGATAACCTTACATCCTCCCCGCTCATCCTGGAATATCCTTCGTGGGGGAGGGAACCGCGGGAAACTTCGATTTTCCCTCCTCCCTTGTTTGATTTGGAATATTCCTCGCATGAAACTTTCATAACCTTTCCTTCTCTCCGCTCACTCTGAAATTTCCCTCGCAAAGGGGAGGGAATCGTGTGAAATTTCCACGATTTTCCCTCCTCCCTTGTTTGCTTTGGAATATTCCTCGCTTGAAACTTCGATAACCTTACATCCTCCCCGCTCATCCTGGAATATCCTTCGTGGGGGAGGGAATCGCGGGAAACTTCGATTTTCCCTTCTCCCGTGTTTGATTTGGAATATTCCTTGCATGAAACTTTTAGAATCTTTCCTCCTCCCCGCTCACTCTGAAATATTCCTCACAAGGGGTGGGGATCGCGTGAAATTTTCACGATTTTCCCTCCTCCCTCTTTCGCTCTGGAACATCCTATACAAAGGGAGGGAATCGCGTGAAGTTTCCACGATGATTTCCCTTCCTCCTTTCTCGCTCTGGAACATCCTATGCAAAGGGAGGGAATCGAGTGATATTTCCTCAATTTTTATTCCTCGCGCGAAATTTCAATAATCTTCCCTCTTCCCTGCTCACCCTGGAATATCCTTTGCAAACGGAGGGAATCGCGTGAAATTTCCACGATGATTTCCCTCCTCCCTATTTCGCCCTGGAACGTCCTATGCAAAGGGAGGGAATCGCGAGAAATTTCCACGATGATTTCCCTCCTCCCTCTTTCGCTCTGGAATGTCCTATGCAAAGGGAGGGAATCGCGTGAAATTTCCACTATTTTCCCTTCTCCCTCGTTTGCTTTAGAATATACCTCGCATGAAATTTTCATAACCTTTCCTCCTCCCCGCTCACCCTGAGATATCCTTCGCAAAGGGGAGGGCATCGCGTGAAATTTCCACGATTTTCCCTCCTCCCTCGTTTGCTTTGGAATATTCCTCGCTTGAAACCTCGATAACCTTCCCTCTTCCGCGTTCACCCTAAAATATCCTTTTCTAAGGGAGGGAATCGCGTGAAGTTTCCACGATGATGTCCTTCCTCCCTCTCTCGCCCTGGAGTATACCTCGCGTGAAACTTCGATAATCTCTCCTCCTCCCTGCCCACCCTTAAATATCCCTCGCAAGGGGGAGGGAATCACGTGGAAACTTCGACCGGTACACCTCGTAAGGGGAGGTAATCGCGCGGAGCTTCGACAACATTTCCCTCCCCCAGAGGGTGGGGCGGCCCTTCTTTTATCCCTCGGCCAAGGTCGCAGGTCTGCGCCCAGGTGAGTTTGTCGACCCTCGCGTCTCCAGCCAGGTACGACCAGGTAGGCTCCTTGCCTTCCTCCCGGAGCCGGCGAGCCGCCTTTCCCCGACAACCGGCTCGGGTTTCCTGCGTCGCCGATTCCCGCGAGAAATGCCGTCTCCCCCTTCCCGCCCGCCCGCCCCCCCCCCGCGCGAGATGTAACGCGAACTGGATGGATTGTTTTTTCTTCTTCTCCCTCTCTTTTTTTTTTCTATACCGATCCTTTTCCCTAAGTTTTCCGCCTCGCGCCTCTTCCCGTAGCGATTTCTCCTTTTCGCCGCACTTTCGTTGATCCCCGCCGTCCCTCGGGGCCGATTTCTCCTCCGTCCCTCGCGCGAGATCGCCGACAAGTGGATCGTAAACTTTAAAGGGATTCCGCGAACCGAAGAGCCCCCCCCCCCCCACCTTCTCGCAGGTCCTTGGCCGCGATGAACTCACGGAGCGCGAATTTCATATTTCGAGGTTAGCTTCGGATAAGAATTCAGATGTCCCTCACAGAAGCCCAGGTCCTATGTTTTAACGCTCGATGCTCTAAATGTTGGCTGACAAAAAAGAAGTGGGGGGTAAAAGGGAGATCGCACGTGTTAGCCAACGATATCTCATGTGCGGGAGGAAGAGGGACGCATATAGAGAGGCGAGTGTGGGGGTTAGATAGAGAAAGAGTGCAATTCCCTATATGTCGCCGTAAGAGTGAGAGAGACGGAGAGACGATTACAGCGCCGCCATCCGTTGGCTAAAGTACTATTTATCGAGCATCGAACCGGGGTTGTGTAAGTGTGGTACGTGAAGTAGTATACGTGGTTTTCTACATGTATATTACAACTATATACGTATATAGGTACATACAACTATATACGTATACGTAATACGTATACTACGTCCCTTGTTTTCTACGCTGGCATTGTCGTCAATAGCCAATGAGAGTCCACCTATTTACCACTAAGAGAGATTCTCATTGGCTATTAAGGTGATGTGAAACCCCCTTCAAATCAGTCGATTCGAATACAACACTTTTCTTTAAGGGCATTAGACCAAACTGTCCAAAACTTTGACACATCATTCCTGATCATCTAAGAATTGTCCTGACACATTCAAAATTTGGATTTAAAAAAAAAATTGTTTAACTCAGCCCAGACCAGAAGCAAAACGGCGTCGAGCTTTCATATTTCGATCGATATACAATTATCGAAGGCTCTGATATGCGATACAAAAGGGTCAGGAGAATTTTACGACAATTTAGAACACTCTGGTAATCGATAAACTCGCATTTTAACGGGATAAAGGCAAGAAAAGTGTTGTGCGCTTCTTTGCTAAAACGATGGGAATACGAGGTCTCGGAGGGAAAATTTCGGGAAAATTTTCTATAATCGGTCATTCGTGAGGCTGCTGGCGTTCGGGACGTCGACGATAGTGTATCTACCCTTCTGCACTTTTCAAGAAAAGTGTAGTACCCTTGTTACCTTCGAGTATAAAAAGTGCAGTCAACGCGAAGAAATCTTTCGAGGCGGCCCGGTAGGGCCGGGGTAGAAATGGAAAGGAAGAGAGAAAAGGCAGGGCGAGGTTTTCGCGAGCCGACGTCGCCGTCGAGGCGCAAAAACTCGAGGAGAGGGGGGCAAGGAGCCTCGGACCGTTTCGGTATACGAAGGTCGACGCCTACCTTACCGACTTGGCCTTCGCGCGTCGGGTGGGGGGTTCCGAGAGGAGAGGGGGGGCGCGCGCGAAAAAATCGCTTTTGTCTCGTTCGAAAAACCGGTTGGCCGCCATCGCTTCGGATTCGGAGACCTCGGCCCTACCTGGAGACGGCGAGGAAGAATGGCCAGGTGAAACTGGAAGATCCACCTTTGCTTAAGGTGAAGTGAAACCCCCTTCAAATCGGTCGATTAGAATACACTTTTTTTTTTTCAAGGGTATCGGACCCAACTGTCCGAAACTTTGACACGTGACTCGTGATCGTCTAAGAAAAGCGTAGAAAACGTTACGTGCGCTAAAAGACGTTTATAAACCTAGCGTATACATATATCGTGCGTCTGCGGCATCCTTCACATTGGGAAACGTAGTTTACTGATTTTCCACGGTGTAACTACATGGTTAACGTGATGTACGTAAGAAACCTGGAGAGAAAAAAAAAAAAAAACGCGAAATTACCCAACCCTGACCTAGTGTACTCTAAACGTAGGAAATTTACCAACGGCTAGCGGCGACCAGTCGTAACAAAGGCCCCTCCCGAAGGCGAAGTTTGGTCTTCGCCGAAGACCTCGCTTCGCTGGCGCACTAATGGTGGACGTGCATGCCTTTCTTTCATGCCCCTCGGTGCAGAGTTGTCGGGATGGTTTGCGAGGGTATCGGGGAAGACCCTGGCTCTAACCGGCTCCCCTTGGAACGAGGGTGCGGGGAATAGCTAAAAAAAAAATTAGGGGAAGAGTCGAGAAGATGCCGAATAACGTTCCCAGGGTCGACCTTGGCGATGGCCACGTCCTGGGAGGGAAAGTCCCGGACGCGCGGTTACCGTTGCTCGTCGCCGTTAGAGGAAGGTGGAGTCGACCGACTCTCGGCGAGGCGGGAAACCGCTGCCGGGGACGATATCGAGCCCCGCTGATATAGGAGAGATAACGGGCCCTGCCGATAGCCGCGACGGAAACGCGGCGCAGAGGCGGAGGCGCGCGCATCGGGGGCCAGGTGGCTCACCGGTCAGCTGTTCACCTGCGCCTCGCCGGGGAGTCTGAGAGGAGCGAGCCTCGCCGGGGACAGGTCGATCGGAGAGAAGCAGAGGCGCTAAGAAGGTTAAGCCCGTTGAACGGCTACGGCGGGGAGGCGTCGGCATCCCTGAGTCAGCGGGACGTGAATCATCGCCGCGAACGCCGCCGCGGCTGACCCTAATTCCAAACGAGGGAAGACGGTCGCCGCTAGGTGCGTGCACGGTCCTGATTGGTCGATGCGGGCCGCGCTCGCTTCTGATTGGTCGACGCCGGCGCGCGCTGTCCTGATTGGTCGATGCGGGCGAGCTCGCACCTGATTGGTCGACGCCGGCGAGCGCGGTTCTGATTGGTCGATGCGGGCGCGCGAGCTTCTGATTGGTCGATGCGGGCGCGCTCGCTTCTGATTGGTCGAAACCGATACGGGCGCGGGATGCGCAAGCGACGAGCCGCGCTTTCCCTCTGTTTACGATGTATCGCCGCACGTTCGCGCGTCGCGTCACTCTTTGCGTCATACGAAAGAATAACTATTGGAGCGAGGATTAACGACGCGATGACGAAGCGCCGATTCCGCCGAGTCGTTTCCCCATTTCGAGGAGTCCTTGGAACTGCACCATTTAAGGTGAAGTGAAACACGCCGAGGAACTTGATCGACGTCGACGGAGAAGACTTTTCTAGATACCTACGTTGCCGACGTTCGTTTTTATATCGACAGCCGGGTAGAATTATATTGGGTATTGTACCAAATGGCATGCTCCACCTGTCGTTTTCCTACAATCATTATCAAGAAATCGAAATGAAACTCCAGAAATCCTCTAATCCTTTAATATCGAACTCTTGTAAAGGGAGGGTTTGTATAAAAATGGCCCCTCGGTTCTTCTCCTTTCCTTTCTCTCCTCCTGGAAGAAAATCGAGGGTACGTACACTGATGTACATGAATGCCTTTCCACCTTGCATCGGCACACCATATCTGCAGGGAAGGCATTCATGTCCCCCACTGTACATAATACCCGGGTGTTCGATTTTTCTTTTGTTTTCTCTCTCTCTCCCTTCTTCATTTTCCTTCGGAACATATTTCTCTGGGAATCGGCATTGTTTCTTTATGCCGTGGCATAATAAATGGGAGGGGGGGCACGAGCGGCACGAACGATGATAAGAGAGACGGAGCTCGCGGCTCGAACTTTACACTCGTTAGCGATAAGGTCGATCGCTCGGCGGGAATTTATGTAGGAAATGGGATTTTCGGAGCGACCGCGACCTTCCCTCGCGTCGTCGGCGTCGTCGCCGTCGTCGGGTGCCACGTGGCCCCCCGAGAGGTGGCCCTGGGAAGCGACAGGTGTACCTCTGGGGATCTCGGGGTCGATCGCGGATTATCCCCACGATCTCCAGGGGGAGGGAGTCCTTCTCTTAGTGCGAAGCTCCGCTATCTTATCTCGGGGTCCGGTCGAGGAGAGCCGAGACTCCACAATTGTCCCCAGTTGTCCGGAGAGAGAGGACCGGTACCTCCTCAGGTTACAGTGACGATCGCGTTATGGGGTGAGTACGCGAAACACTGCGGGAGGACGTCCAAGATGCGAGGGAGTGCGTGGCCGATTAAATCGCGGGTCACACATTTTTTTATTTTTTTTTTTCAACGCGACATCGCGATAACTAATCTGGAGTAAGCGCACGGTCGTTTAGATCGCAAGGTTCGGACATTTGCGAATTTTCTCTCGTCCCAAATTATTATTATTATTATTGTTTTTCTTGTTCCTGCGATTTTTCGATGTAGGGATTGCAGGATGGAATTGAATTTCTGTTTTATTTTTAATTTTTCTTTTGCGAATTTTCTCCTGTCTCAAATTATTATTGTTATTTTTCTTGTTCCTAGCAGATATCGCAATCAGCAGTTTGGAGTAAGTGCGCGGTCGTTTATCGTGAGTCACGTGTTTTTTTTTTTTCCTTTTCGCTCGACATTGAGACAACGAATTTAGAGTATGTGCGGTCGTTTAAGTAGCGAGGCTCGAATTTTTGCAGGGTCTCCTAGTCGGATTTTTTTTTTTCTCTTCTTTAGCAGGTATCCAGACAAGCCACTTGGAATAAGTACGCGGTCGTTTAAATTGCCAGGGCGAGATTTTTGCGAGACAGGTTCTTTAATTTTATCCTCCAATCCTTACATCGATTTGTCTTACGAGTGGGCGTACTTGTTAGCCCGACAAACTTTTGGGGAGATTTCCTTTTAATTCGATACTGTTAATTAATTCATTCGATACTATTAATTAATTAGTTTGATACTATTAATTATTGATTCGATATTTTTTAATTCGATACTGATCATTACATCGACGCGATTCACGAATGGGCGTACTAGATGGTCCGCCAAGTTCTGGACTTAGCGACAGGATTGCGACAATTTTTTCGCGAGAGGAAGAGGGACGTACTCTCGGCCATGCTACGTGGATTCTTGCGACGTCTTATCGCCGGAATTCTTCCAAACCGATCGAGCGTTTTCGATATCTAATCGGGGCCTTATCGTGGCGACCTAGAAGGCTAAGCCTCGATTCGCGCTGGTGGATCGATACCTCGCTTTCCGAAATCGAGAATCCTCGCGAAATCCCGAGAGTCCTTCCGAGTCCTTCCCCGCCCTCGAAGCTGGAAATCTACGCCGAGGGAAATGAAAGAAATTGACAAAGTACTTATTCGGTACCGCGAAGATTACTGACCCCGCCCAACGTCCCTTAACTTCGGTGATCGGACGAGAATCGGTAGCAGTAGTATAATTTGTTTATTTACACCCATATTAACACATTCGCGACCGGCAAATTTTCTTCCGTTTCAAATACTGAGTACCGGCGAATATAATGAAATTCTTATACTGGTTGCCGTAAACTTGTATCGTGTATCGTTACGGACGTGATTCACGTCAGCGGCAATCGGGAATAGAATTTAAAATGACGTGAATTCACGTCAGCGGTCGTGAATGTGTTAAGGGGATGTGAAAGTGGCATCTGAAAGCTCAATCGTTCATAAAACTTTTCTATGAACTGGGTGTCTCAAATCGTGTCATATTTTAAAACGTGAATATGGAGACCCTAAGGTAGGTCCTGGAACTCGGGAAATTTCATTTTTTCTAAACTATTTTTAAAATACCTATAAAAAAATTTGCAAAGAATTGAAATTTCATGAGTTTCAGGACCTTCCTTATAGTCTGTTTATTCACGTTGTAAAGTTTCAAACTATTCGGTTAAATCCAGTTGGGAGAAAAGTTTTATAAACAAAACCTCTTCGACGCCACATTCATATCACCTTAATGCGTCTTAAAATTAATTTCTTCAATAAACAAAAGAATTCGGTCCAAGTTAGGTTAGGTTAGGTTACAAAAGAATTCGATCCAACATATTAGGAGGATAATTTGGCCTTCGCTAGGCCCTCGATATCATATACGCATTTATTCCTCCGGTTGTAGAGAATCCCTTTTTTATTTTTCTCTCTCAGCTAAGAACGTCGACTCCTCGCAGGAGAGGTGCAGAAACCGGCGGAGCAAGGAAAAAGGGCGAAAACCTTTCTTTAATAAACAAAAGAATTCGATCCAACATATTAGGAGGATAATTTGGCCTTCGCTAGGCCCTCGATATCATATACGCATTTATTCCTCCGGTTGAAGGGAATCCCTATTTTTATTTTTCTCTCTCAGCTAAGAACGTCGACTCCTCGCAGGAGAGGTGCAGAAACCGGCGGAGCAATGAAAAATGGCGAAAGCCTCGAAAGGGCGAGGAAGGAAGGCTGGTCCCAGTTAAAATATACCCGTTCCGGTTTTTTTCAGAGAGAAGGGGGCTGGTGCAGAGTCCTGGTCCAGCCAGGAGGGGAACGAGGAACCTCGAGAGCTTCCCCTGGAACTTCCTACGACCATGGAGAGGGGACTTCACGACAGGGACCGCGTCGGCGTCCAGGACTGCGTCCTCCTGGAGGACTTCGAGAGCATCGCCGCCTTCATCGAGAACCTGAAGAAGCGCTTCAAAGAAGACCTGATCTACGTGAGCCCAAAAATTTATAATCGAACGGTCCTCGATTGTCAGGATGTCCTCCCCTATTTTTTTTCCCCCTTTTTTTCTCTCCCTCTCGCCTCGACGTCGCATTTCCATCGGCCTTGGCTCGGCCCAGGAAGTGCCGACTGCACTTTCTCACACTCGCTGGCTCATCAATTTCTAATTTTGCCATTCTTTTTCTTTATTCCTCCTCCCCTCGCATTTCAGACCTACATAGGCCAGGTTCTGGTGTCCGTCAATCCGTACAAGAAGCTGCCCATTTACAACCACGAGACGATTCAGTATTACCGGAAGAGGCACTTCTTCGACGCCCCGCCGCACATGTGAGTGGTGATACACATTTCTTTCTTCTTCCCCTCTTGATCAAGTCTATCTTTTTTACCGCCTTGTCGGGCATTTTGGGGACTGACTATGTCGAGATTTCAGCTTCGCTCTCACCGACACGGCGTACCAGTCTCTCGCCCATGAGAACCGGGACCAGTGTATCCTGATTTCAGGTATTACCCAGGTACCATGTATTGCATATGTACATCGGGCACCAGGTATTACATGGCCCCTAATCGTTGCAGGAGAGTCCGGATCCGGGAAGACGGAGGCCTCGAAGAAGGTGCTCGAGTACATTGCTGCGGCGACCGGACACAAGAAGCAGGTCGAAGAGGTCAACGTCAAGCTCATAGGCAGTAATCCCGTCCTCGAGGCTTTCGGCAACGCCAAGACGAACCGCAACGACAATTCCTCGCGATTCGGGAAGTACATGGACATCCAGTTCAATTTCCACGTAAGTTGTACCCTGGAAAGGGAAAATCGAGGGCGGTTATGAGTCCATTTATTTATTTATTTATTTTTCGAAATTCGCCAGGGCGACCCTATAGGCGGGAACATCCTGAATTACCTGCTGGAGAAGTCTCGGGTGGTCAACCAGACGGTCGGGGAGAGGAACTTCCACATCTTCTACCAACTCTTGGCGGGGGCTAGTGAAGAGGCACTCCGAAAGCTGTTCCTGAAGCGCAATTTGGACACGTATTACTATTTAAGTAGCGGCGTAAGTGACGAATATCTCTCTCTCCTCGGGTTTATTAGGTCGATTTGAGTCTTGACCGATCAATTTCCTTCATTAATTTGTTTACGATGAGAGCAGACCAAGGGTACCGTGGACACCATCGACGATGCCAAGCAGTACAGGTCCGTGATCGAAGCCATGAAGACCGTAGAGATGACCCAGCAGGAACAGGACGACCTGTTCGCCATCGTCGCGTCGGTCCTGCACATGGGGAACGTCGGGTTCACCGAGGAAGAGGGTGTCGCCAAGATCCTTAAGCCGGGGTCGGTGGACGCCGTCTCCAAGGTAGATACAAGAAGGGATGTTCACTCGGTACACAGTGAACACTGTTATATGTGCCCATAATTATGAAAGTGGTCTAAGTCAAAATTAAAAAAAAAAATTAGTTTATCAGTTATTTCACGCCATATTATTTCAAACGAAATTAATTCAATGTAATTTCGAAACAAAAAATATATGACTTAGACCATTTTCATAATTATGGGCACAAATGGTAACAGAATTTGGTAACAAGTGACGCTCGGCCTTGAGATTGTAACAATGTTTCGGTGATTAACACCGGTTACCAGTGGTCTTGCGATTTTGATTAACCCTTTGGCTACTAAGAGCGCCTAAAGGCACCCGACATATGGTCCAATATTGCCTGCACGGTCAGACGAATTTCGCCCATATGTCGAAATGGCTCCGTGTTCAAAGGGTTAAAGTAGATGACTTCCTGAGCGAATGATTCCCCGTCGGGTTGACGTGTCTAGGAGTTTGGAAACGGCGAATCGGAGGCAGGGCCGAGTATCCCTCTAACTGGACGTTTCCTTTGCAGCTCCTGGGTTGCGACACGAAGAGCCTGGCCAAGGCCTTTACTCATCGCACGATAGATGCCCACGGTGACGTAGTGGTCTCCCCCCTGAACCGAGAACTCGCGATCTACGCCCGAGACGCCCTGGCGAAGGCCGTCTACGACAGGCTCTTCACCTGGCTGGTGAGCAGACTGAACAAGTCCCTTCAGCCTAAGTACCGGCATCGCAAAGTGGTCATGGGGATCCTCGACATCTACGGGTTCGAGATCTTCCAGAGGAACAGGTAAGGCCCGAGCCCCTCCCCAGGACCTTCATCGGTGAGATATATATATATATATACATTAACGCGACCTTAAAATTAATCCCGGTAGTTTCGAGCAGTTCTGCATTAACTTCTGCAACGAGAAGCTCCAACAGCTCTTCATCCAGCTGACGCTCAAGTCCGAGCAGGAGGAGTACCTCAGAGAGGGCATCACCTGGGAGAACGTGTCCTACTTCAACAACAAGGTCATCTGCGACCTGATCGAGGAAAAGTACAAAGGTAAACTCCCGGCATCCCTCTTCTTCTTCTACCCGGTCCGCCTTTGATCTCTTCAACTACCCTGACCTCGGTCCAGGGATAATATCGCTGATGGACGAGGAGTGCCTGAGACCTGGTGATCCGACCGACATCAGTTTCCTGGACAAGATGAACTCGAATCTGCTCGGACACCAGCACTACATCAGCCACATGAAGGCCGATCTTCAGACCCAGAAGACCCTGGGTCGCGACGTAAGACCCACTCTGTCAATTAATTCAATGTTTATTCCCCTGAGTATATAAATAAATCCGTCGTACCCCCTTTTCCTTTTTCTCAGGAATTCAGGCTGATCCATTACGCCGGAGACGTGACGTACAACGTGCGCGGATTCCTCGAGAAGAACAATGACCTCCTCTTCAGGGACCTGCGCGAGGCCATGTCGAACACCACGAACTCCATCACGAAGGTAACGCCGACCTGGTACATATGTGAATATATATATACCTTCGATGCAATTATTCTAATTGTCCTTTGCTCCGTTTTAAAGGCCGTGTTCCACGTGAAAGACCTGTCGAGCAAGAGACGCCCGGAGACCGCGGTAACCCAGTTCAAGAACAGCCTGAACAACCTGATGGAGATCCTGATGGGCAAGGAGCCTTCGTACATCAGGTGCATCAAGCCGAACGACTTCAAGATGCTGGGTAAAAAGAGTTCTCGGCATTGATATCAGTATTTACTATTAAAAACTCGGCCGCAACTCGACTTCGCCAAAGGTCTCACCAGGAGGCATAGATTTTCTTATCTCTCCTTACGAGCACGTGTCCACCAGTAAACATTGCTTTTTTTATTCCATTTAAATTAAATTGATCGTGGATTAACAATTATCCAGTTGGCGTTAAGGTGATATTAAGACTTTGGCCAAGTTTTCATGGTAAATACATTCTTGTATAAGAGAAGAGATGCCGAGGGCGTGGATGTAGCGGTGACAATTTTCAGGTCGATTTGACGAGAAGATCGTTCAGCACCAGGTCAAGTACTTAGGCCTTATGGAGAACTTGCGGGTGAGGCGAGCCGGGTTTGCTTACAGGAAGCCCTACGAGCAGTTCCTACAGCGATACAAGGCATTGTGTCCGCAGACCTGGCCCTCGTATCGTGGCTCGATCAAGGACGGCGTCCAGGTGTTGGTATGCCACCTTGGATACGACCCTGAGGACTACAAGATGGGCAAGTGAGTCTCCACCGGATTCCCGAGGATCGCGATCGCCCCAGGAACGCTGAGTCTTACCCCGATATCTCCTTTATCCCCAGCACGAAGATATTCATAAGGTCCGCGAAGACGCTCTTCGAGACCGAGGACGCCTTCCAGATAAGGCAGCACGATATCGCGGCGATAATACAGAGCAGGTGGAAGGGGTACGTGCAGAGGCAGAAATACCTGAAGACGAGGGCGGCGACGATCACCCTGCAGAGGTATCTTCGTGGATGGAAGGCTCGACGAGAAGCTGCACAGAGGAGAAGAGCGGTAATCGCGATCAGAAGGTGCGAAAAATTCTGATTATTTCATTTAAGATTTTTATTTGGCAAGCTTTACTTTCTGTGGTTTTGTTTTATTTTTTTATTTTTAATCAAAGATTGTGAGGGTGTCCGTTTTCTTAGAGTGTTTTAATTGTCACAGGTTCATCAAGGGATTTATCACGCGAAATGGGCCGCCTAATGAGGAGAACGTGGCGTTTATCGAGCTAGCGAAGGCTCAGTGGCTTCTAAGGCTATCGAGAAGTCTTCCGCAGGGTGTTTTAAACAACAACTGGCCACCCTGTCCTCACTCCTGTCAGCAGGTAAATCCTGGTTCGATGAGTTTTTCTTCTCCTTGGCTAGAAGAGACGAAATGTTTGATTATCTTCTCAGGCCTCCGAGCTTTTGCGCCAGATGCACAGGAGGTGGAAAGCGAGGAAGTATAGGTTAGGTCTCTCGAAGGAGGAGAAGGAGCATTTTGAATTGAAAATCCTGGCGGAAAGTCTCTTCAAGGGGAAGAAGAAATCTTATGAGAGAAGTTTAGGCCCCAGATTCCGTATCGACCGGTTGGGCGAGGATTATATGGCGCTTAAACAAAGCTTCATTAATAATATACTTCCCAACGGTGAGAGGATAAAGGTAAGGATTGTGGGTGGTTGTGTATGTTGAGTGGGGTTAACGAGGTTAATTGCGTTCCAGTACGCTACTCCTGTTATCAAATATGATAGACACGGATACAAACCTCGTGAGAGAGCCTTGATTCTTACGGAGAAGGCGGTCTACATATTGGACACTAAAACTTTCAAGTCGAAACACCGGTTGCCTTACAAGTCGATAGAAGAGCTGGTTGTCACCGGGGAATCGGATAACCTGCTGATTATGAGGATACCTCCGGAACTTAAGAAGGACAAGGTAGGATCGATGGCTTTCGCAGCATAGTCAATACTTCGGGATCATCGGCTCTTTAATCTTGACTGTTTATTTACGAAATTAGGGCGATCTGATTCTCGAGGTGCCTCACATCATTGAAGCGCTGACTAAAGCGATCGATATTACGCAGAATCCTAAAATCCTTAACATCGTCAACAACGAATCGTAAGTTCAAATTGAGAATTAATTGGGATGCGTCATGTCTGGATTAACTGAATCCTCTTTTGGATTTGGTGGTATCGTTGACTCTTTTCATGTAAATGTATTCTCTTTGTCAGAGTTTCACATAAGCTAGTCAGCGGGAAGGAAGGAACGATTGAATTTAAAAGAGGCCCTAACCCTGCGATCAGCAAGAGCAGACAAAATGGCCACCTTCTTGTGGTAGGTCGATCGTATTTAGGAACCTGTGGAATATTTTTGTAAACAATTGCCTGGTTTCAGGTCGCTTCTCCGTAAAATCGAAGGGAAGGGTAAATTAATTTACTCTTGGCAGTGTTCTCGGGGGTGCGAGCACCGTTACCGAGTGAGCCACAACGATGTGATTTAGCGAAGAAGAGTATTAAGAAGAATTAATATATTGTTAAGTAATTGTACTTAAGCAGTACATCAAATGGCGTGTGCCTTAGTCGTGTACATTGTGCGATGTTAGGGTTATAAATTGTACATGTTTAAGCAGCAGAAAGAGATGCACTATCGGAGTTAGGAAAGGGCTTGTCGATCTTTTAACTTCCGGGAGGATGTTAATTGCACAAATCGAGACCTATTTTACCAAAACACTGTTTTAGATTTTTTACATGCTATTCTTGAATTTTGTCTCTGTACAATGAATTCCCTTCCTGCGTATCAATTCTTTACTACAAATCAACATGTGGTTTAACGTGCCATTATCTCGATGCAATGACATCGCTAGTAATAATGTAAAATTGTCAGCAGAGCATCAAAATATTTTTAATACTAATGGTACAAGTATCTTATATGCAACAACTGTACCAAAAGAATTTGTAAAAAGATAATAAATTACTGACATTGCTGCCAGAACTAATACAATCAGTGAACAATATTAGAAAGCTTAGCTTAGTCACAACTCTTTAAGGGATACAAATGAAACTCACTTAAAACTTTTAAATACACAATGGGAAGTGATAATATTTTTATAGCCAGTATCCGTTTTAATTGCACAATCATAGAGAAATATACTCACGATGAGTTTGTTACAGAAATCACTTGGTATGTCGTTTTTCCGTCGTCGGCTTAGCGTCTTTCTTCGTCAATGATTGCTTCCCATTTAAAGCCCTCTGTCGAAGTTCAGTCTCCACTGATTTATTAACATTCTTTGAAATCATTTGTTTCAACTTGTGCGCTTCTTGAAGCTTTGTTTTCTTCGCTTTGACGGGCGCATCTAGAAACATTTTTACGAAATGATGTACATAGTAAATAAGTGGTACGAATGCATTAAAAATCAAAGCTTACTATCTCTTCGGTGAACCGGTGGACCCTTTGCTTTTTTATTCGACTTCGTCTTTGACGAGGGTGGTAGCTTCGATTTTACCTTGAGTTTACCTTGTGCCATGCTAATTTTAATGTTAGAGCTATTTGCAAACACAGAGCTAACGCGTGACTGCGCGTGACTCGTATTCGGTTCGGAACTGGTTAGGTTATGTTTGGTTATGTAGAGTCAGTAATATTTAAACCTGCATGGAAATTTATTTCATAGAGGTTAACGTTAGCAACTACTTTCGCAAAATCGGGAAATGAATATTAGAATTAGTGACTGATCGGATTGGAAATTCGAGTACAGTAGAGAGTATTAATAAGAGTACTCTGATTGACTTCCGGCGTGGTTCCGGTCGCAGGCCCTTCCGGTCAGAGTGTCGTCGCCATTACAGCGACGAAGATCGCGGTTGAGGTGGGTCGGATTAAAATCTTGGTTTACCGCGCCAGGGAGACGACTTCTCCCTGGAAGGAGAATTAGTTGGAGAGTTTTGGAAGCCGCTCTAGCTCAGCTGGATCGTAAGAAAGTTCCCGGAAGGAAATTTTCTCACTTTGAAATTGTCGAAGATGGCTTACTGAAAAGATGAAGGGTCTGCAGGAAGATATCGTTTCTCCATACGGAGGACACTTCGTCTCTAACTGCTTTAACGACTTCGGCGGACACGGCCGAGGAAATTATGGACAAAAAGGTCAAATTTCAGCAGACCTCTGCTAAGGGGGCCACTGCTGACGCCAAAAAAAATCAAGGTTCGTCCTGTTGTTCTGGGAAGTCATTCACTGACGTCACCGTCCGTGCAATTTCCTTGTTTGACGACTCTATTTTAAATCCGAGATTTTCTGCTCTTGGGCGTAATCAAACCACTGATACGATCCTGCCGTTGAAACTGCGATCTTGCTCGATGTCAATGTATATGGTCTTATGTCGCAGATGTTGCTAGTACTAAACTCCTGCCGAGGACCTCACGTAAACGAGAACCAGCTAGTACCAATAATGTTCCCAAGTATGAACAATCGAGAAAGTCCGGCGTACAGAAAGCAAAAAGTATTGATAAGAGACCGAAACCTAAAGGACAGTATCATGGCCGTTCAACGGAGGATACCAAGGTAAACATTTATTCTGTGCGCTGATGGTTGAATTGCTTTTATGTATGCATGGATTCCTGTAACGTTTAGTTAGTTATACGTCTTACCTTGAATTCAATTAGGTAGTGGAAAATGCATCCGCTGAGCACGGCTCAGTTGTGGCTCAAGGAAGTAAGAAGCAGAATTTGAATCATCTGCTGAATTTTCATTATGCACCACGCGATGGTCGAGGAGGTTCAGGAACGTGGAACTCGAATTATTCGAAAATGGTCGCAGGCTACAGTCGCAATAGTAATCGTTGGCTTCCACCTGTCCAACGTCATAAGTACAATAAAGAACAATTCCTGCAGGCTAAGTATGTATTTCTCCTAGACTTGACCGCCTTAGGATAATTTGTATTCTTAATTAATGTCTTTTTCAGTTGCCAGTTCGTCGTGACTGCAAAAGGGGATTACACCGCTTATCTCGCCGATCCTGACATTTTAGTCGATTGGAGTCTGATAGAACAGATTGTAAGTGCGATGAAAGCAATAGTAAAGTGGTGGTACTATCGTTCATTTAGTTCGTATCGTAATAAGATAGGAAATGACATTAGGATTAAATGGTGTTATACAGTGGGTGATTTATTTCCGCAGAGAGTTCATACCACCGAGAATCTATCTTGTCCCATCTGTCTATATTCTCCAATTGCTGCAAAGATGACACGCTGTGGTCATGTATTCTGCTGGCCATGCATTCTTCATTATCTGGCTCTTTCTGACAAATCGTGGCGCAAGTGTCCCATCTGCTACGAGTCCATCCACAAGGCAGATCTGAAAAGGTGGCGTGAAAAGTTCTTTGTGTCCTTAAACATTTATTGTTCATTGGATCTTGGCAATTTTTGTTTTTACATCATCCAGAAAATGTACGAAAAATTCCAAAGTTGTAACTAGTGATTATTTGTAGCGTGGTCGAGGTGACTTCAAAAGTGCATAACATCGGAGATGTTGTGAATCTGAGGTTGATGCGCCGGGAGCGTGACTCTCTGCTTCCTGTGCCTGTTGACGAATTGGATGCTTGTACACCGAATACGGTCGTTCCATTTTCCAGAAACATACACAGCCAGATTTACTCCAAACTCCTACTGGGGGCTAGTGGAGATGTAAGTTTGATTTGTTATGATTTAAATGTATCCTGTGGTAATACTTATTAGTATTGTAATACATGTGCAGATAATGGACATCATCGAGTGCGAACGCGCACAATTGAGTGTTGAATTAATGGAGAACCCACAGTCACCGGAAAACTGTTTCATCGAGCAAGCCCTCGGCGAACTAATGTCAAGAGAAAAACAACTGTTTCAACAGGTGAAGTATTAATTTAATTATTAATTTTAAACTAAGACAAATATTAACACATGTTTCTCCACTAGGAAGAAGATAAACTACCCACTTCCGATCAAGTTTCCCAGCCCGATGATACTCCTGATCTCAAAGTCCAGGAAGAAGTATCGAAGGACACCGACGAACATAAAGAATCAACTATTGAAGAGAATTCTGGCTTCGAGAAAGAGGAAGAAGAGAAAATTGAGAACAGCAAAGATCTACCAAACTACCACTTGGAGGCTGACGTTGAAAAAGATATGGATAATGGCATCGACAACTCTTCGGACTGCTCTGCTTCTAACAAATATTTCTACTTTTACCAAGGCAAGACAAGTGTTAATATTAATACGTGGCTTTTATTATATATTACCTTTCAGCGGTACATTTACATAGTAAAATTTGTTCGGATCGTTGCTTGAATTTTCCATTGTCTTTCAACAGTCGAGGATGGCCAACATATTTACCTTCATGCAATGAACATTCGGATGTTGGAAGTGCAATACGGTAGCTTGGAAAACTGCCCTCGCACGATCACCGGTAAACTCCTGGAAAAGGAAGTGGGAAGCTTCTCGGAAGACTTAAGGCGTCGCCTTAGATACTTGCGTCACTTGCCGGTAACTTGTCAATTCGAGATCGCCGAGATCGAGATAACACCGCCCACCATATCCGAGGAAGTGCTCGACTACTTTCGCGGTACGCATAATTACATTTAACACCGAGGATTACATCTGAGATCCGCTTTTGCGAGTAACGCGTCACGAATTACCAGACCAACTGGAGACGCGCCAGAGGAGACGTCAGCGGAGAGAACGCGAGGAGAGGAAGAGGGAGAAGAAGATACGGGAAGAGGAGAACAAGCAGATGGGGAAGTACCCCTCGCCCCGAGTGTACATCGAATCGGACCAACATTTCCCGCAATGGCAACCGGAACAGCAATCGGCCGAGTAAGGGATCCCTAGAATATAAGTGCCGAAACTCGATATACGTGGATAATGACCCCGAGATGTGCGTTCAATCCTTCCAGAATTAATATACCCTCTCCTTCGGAGTCCGTGGCGAATTCGAGCGTTGCCAGCAGTCCCTCTCTGAGTGCATTCGAAGAGGCGGAACCTGCGCTGGGGCTTTCCCAAAACTGCGCGGTTTCCTCGTCGAACGACCTGGGCCCTTCTTTCGCACAAATGCTGCGCAATCCTGGCAACGCGTCCAGCGGATCGACCCGACCTTCCGCCAGGAACATGAAGTCCTTACAGCCCAGTCATATGCGGATAGAGAATGAACCTACTACGGGGAACGAAGACAATGAAGCGGAGGAGTACGTCGCGGCTCCCTCTTACAGGCAGAGCTTCAACGATGCGTTGACCCAGGCCTTGGAGCAGTCCCTGATACTCGACACAGGTCAATATTAACTATTCCAGAACTACCGAAGGATCCGAGTTAACTTTATTCCATTGGTTAGAGTAATAATAATGTCACTGGAGATTCGAATTGCCCCCTGACTTACATGTATCCATTTCAGGTGCGAAAGGGGAAACCAAGGGCGGCGGGAAGAAGAAGAAGAGGGCCAAGGAGACGGTTCTGTTCGCAACGAGCATGGCTCGCGCTTCTTAGACGTAGATGATCGTTAATGGTGCGCTTTACGATGTTTTGGTTTCTTGATTCGTTTCGCATATTTTAGGCCACCCCCCCGCGGAAACTGGAGATGAGTGGAAACTCTTCCTGGGAGTTTTAACCGGCTTTCCAAAATAAAGGACAGCGTTGTCGTACTGGGGATTTATTGATTGTGCCGCTGACGAGTTTGAGTATGCCGTGCCTGGAAATAAAGTCTCCGTTTTAAGCACGTTAAGGCCGTTATCGTTCACGGGCCTCCTTTTGCGTTATCCGTCCTTTCTGCTGGGCTCTCTCTGGTGTACTCCGAAATTAGAGACTGCCTGGTACCGGTCAGTTTCTTGAAGAATTGGACGACGAAGGCTTCCTCGTCGCACGGACTTGGTTCCTTCTTATCATCCTTTCCCATGTCTGGGGACTCGATAGCGGCTTCGTTTGATATCGGCACTGGATCGCTCCTCGGTTTCAGGCTCTCCTCGTTGTTCACGTTAGTCGCCGCTATCTCGCTCGGTTCCTCGTCCTTTTCCTCGTTCTCCGTTTTCTCTCTCCCAGAGAAGAATTTCAGATCCATCTCTGATGAACTAGAGTTACCGCCGATTAGAGCGATCTTGACATTTGTCGATTATGAATTATGGCTTATCTAAGGACCTGGAGAATCCCTCGATGTTGACCTTAACCTATGTGGAGGCCTTCGTGTAGATTAGATTCAGGCAGAGGAGCGTGTGCAACGTCAGCATGACTATCATGCACTGCTGGTTGAAGTTCTCCAGGTCTATCATGGTGCCTGGTATCTGCGAGAGTATCACTCTAAATCCCTCTATACCTAACTCGAGGAATTTCGAGAGAAATTCTACCTCTTCATCTTTCCTAGCGCGACATCCTACGACCTCGGGACAAGTTGACGATCTGGGACCCGATTCTCGAGTTAATGAAGACTTTTCTTCTTTTTATAAAACACGAATAGATGGCGTGAAATATTTTGCCATTTTTGCGAAGGCGCGTCATTGGTCTACACTTGAAATATATATAATATCATGAACGAATATATATATGCAGAGATGAGCAGGATATATGTATATATATAAAAATGTGAAATCTCGAGTTAATGAAGACTTTTCTTCTTTTTATCACACACAAATATATGGCGTGAAATATATTGCCATTTTTGCGAAGTCGCGTCATTGGTCAACACTTGAAACATATATATAATATCATGTACGACTATATATATGTACATATATAAAAATGTGAAAGTATTTATAAAACTTTTCTCCAAACTGGGTATTAATAGTGAAAAACTGCGAATTATCTGAAACTTTAACATGTGATTATGAACACCCTAAGGAATAAAGCGATGCTCGTGAAATTTGATTTTTCACAAGAAAGAAGATAAAATGTGACTTTGGTTCTAGTCTAGGCTGAATGAAAAAGAAAATTCTTTTTTAAATTAAATTTCACGAGCATCGCTTTCTTCCTTGGGGCCTCCATAATCTCGTGATGAAGTTTATAATGATTCGGTGCACCTTGTTTGGAGAAGAGTTTTATAAATATTTTGACTTTTTGGTAAGTATATGTATATATGGCACTTTCATATCACCTTAATCGTAGGAAATTGAAGAATCAGTTCCCAGGGAAGTCAAGCAATGAGAGAATCCATGGAGTCTTCGTTGCTGAGGTGCCCATGAGCACAACAACCCGAAGAACGTTTCGATAACAGTTTTATTTAAATGTCGGTATACAAACTATGTCAACAAAGTATTTCTCGCATGTCTAGTCCTAATTATGCCTAATGGAGCGCGCGAAAAGATTCACGAACTATTGACCCCTTCGTCGGCCAGGTACTCGAGGTAAACGCTCTCTTTTTAAGGTGAAGTGAAACAAGCCGAGGAACTTGATCGACGTCGATGAAGAAATTTCTTCTAAATACCTACGTTATCGACGTTCGTTTTTATATCGACAGCTGGGTCGAATTATATCGGGTATTGTACCAAATGGCACACTCCACCTGTCGTTCTCCTACAATAATTATCAAGAAATCGAAGTGAAACTCCAGAAATCCTCTGGATTCATGCTTTCTGGAGCCCTATTGACTGCAGAGGGACCCCCTGCGCCATCTGTGATTTTCAGGTGACTTAAATTTTCACTCCGAGACCTCGTATTACCATCGTTTTAGCATATAAGCGCATAAGACACTTTTTTGCCTTTATCCCCTTCAAATGCGAGTTTATCGATTACCAGAGTGTTCTAAATTACCGTAAAATTGTCCTGACCCTTTCGTTTCTCATATCAGAGCCTTTAATAATTGTACATTGATCGAAATATGAGAGCTCGACGCCATTTTGATTCTGGTCGCGGCTGAGTTAAAAATTCTTTTTCCAAAAATCCAAATGTTGAACGTGTCAGGACAATTTTTAGATCGTCATGTCTCAAGGTTTCGGACAGTTTGGTCTAATACCCTTAAAAAAAAAGTGTTGTATCGACTGATTTGAGGGGGGTTTAACTTCACCTTAACCGATCGTAAAGAATAAATAATGTCTTCGTCTACAGAGTACACGAGGAGTTTGGACCAGAGTCAGACGTCCATGCCATCGGAGGAGGTGTCCGAGACCTGGTCGACTCCGTTCTGGTGCCTGGAGCGGATGTGCCGCTCGAGGTCCCTTCTTCTCACCAGGACTTTGCCGCAGAGCTCGCACCTGTAAGGAGTGTCCCCATCGGCGTGGAGTCGCACGTGCTTGTTCAAATTACTGGGGTCGCCGAAAGGCCGCAGGCAGAACTTGCACTTAAGCGGTTTGTATCCCGTGTGCGTCCTGAAACGAAGAAGAGAGACGTGAACCACCGTCTTCAGGGTGTCGGTGTACCAATGAAAGTGAACATTCAACATCTTCGAATAACAACCCGCTAGACATTATATTACAGTTACTGGATTAACATGATACATGTCGAATGTTCAAAAGATACATTAATATCGTATAACGTCGAATTATTACCGTTCGGTAAGATTGTTACTAATTTCTTTAGCATTGCAATTATAAAATATTAACATATAACATGTTACCGATATGTAATATATCCTATGAACACTGTTATATAACTGTTAGGTATATGTTATGGTTTCGAAGCTAACGCGTTATGTAGCATATAAGTAACATGGAAGTTAGATGTTTGTTATTATTTCCCACGGAATAAGGTAACATGTTATATTAATGTTATAAGTTCAGTTAGCTTAAAATAATATTTTACAAACGTTTAGTAAGAAAATAATGTAATTATATGAAAAAAAAGATGTATATTTTTTATTTTGTAGTATTTTCTGGCACTTGGCAATAGTTAGGTATTATATAACAAATCTGTATAATAATGTTAATATAATATATAACATGTTACCGGTATGTAATATACCCAATGAACATTGTTATATAATTGTTAGGCATATGTATCGATGTTATGTAACTGTTAGGTTTGGTGTTAAATGGGTATATGTTACATTAATCGTTTCATAACAGTTTTACATACCCGCGGAGGATATAGTAATAAAAATCTGACCTATATATTACATGTCTGTTACATTACATGTTACAAACGTTATGTTATTGTTATGTAACCGTGTTTGGTGGGAAATGGTTACTTCGACGCGGCGAAGGAGTGCGGTGAGATTACTGCGTTAAGATTGACTGTAAATTTCCGTGGTTTCTTATCACCGTAGGATAAGCGCAACCTACCTGATGTGGATCTTCAGGCCGTACTTCCTGGAGTAGACCTTGCCGCAGTATATGCAGAGGTGTCCTTGCTTGGACTTCCCGAGGTTGCTGACGATGGTCTCCATCTGTGCCGCGTGGACGTCCGTCCTCGCCGAAGACTGCGGGACGTGATAAGGGTTCTGGCTTATCAAGGTCTCCCGGTGACCGTCCAGGACCGTTGGGAGGACCTTGGGCACGTTGACGTAGGGCTTGAACGCCGAGTGCCCGTGGCCGAGGCCTCTTCGCACCGGTGAGACCTGGGTGGAGGAGCTGGGCGACACCTGGGCGGACGAGGTGGGCGAGTTCTGGGTCGAGGAGAGCGGCGAGGTCACCGTCAACGAGATGCCCGAGTCCAGCAGGGGGTCCGTCTTCGTCTCCACCAGAATCGGCGAGATCCTGGGAGGGGAGACGACCGGAGGCGACCTGGTCGGCGAGCTCAGCTCGAACTTGAAGGAGCTCACCTTCGGAGGGAACAGCCCCATGGCGTGGACTTCCCGGGGGATCACGCTGAACTCCTGCGCCAGGACGCTCCACAGGTGGTTCCTGTCCAGCCGGTTGCACTTCAGGGCCAGGTGGATCTTCAGAGGGTTCGGGTACTCGAAGTGGTCGTTGCAGATGTGGCAGATGTAACGATTTTGCCCTGGAACGAGTTCACCGCGTTAATACCTTGATATCTCTCCTCAGGGTGGAGTGGGAGACAGTGGTCCTCACCTTGGATGTTCGACGGCGTCAGGAAGGGCATGTTCATCAAGGCCAGGGTGTTCTCCGTGAACCACATCAGGAGCGGCTCTCCCGGAGTGATGCTCCTGATGGCGCGCAGGACGACGCCCTTTTCCGTCGTCATCAGCAGGACGTTGCAGCTCTGGCAGTCCTTCGCCAGGGTGACGATTTTCACCCAGCAAGACGCGCTGACCATCCCGTCCACGCAGTACAGTCGACCGTCGGCGTCGGCGACCTCCACCTGGAAGTCGCATCGATAATGAGAACTCCTCCACGAGGTGGAAGACGCCATCCCCGTACAGAGTTAAATCCACCACCAGTCGTTAGTACGCAAAGTACATCATTAGTATTTATATCACCTTCCAATAATTATAATACATATTAATATACAATATACAAATTAGCTTACGTATTGGATAATCGACGGGGATTTCTGCGAGAGCCTGTTGACGTCGATGATCTCCGTAGAGGAGTCCTGACCCAGAAGAGTCGCAGCCCTGACCAGCGGCCGCGCTCCTCGCGAGATGGTCGCCATCTCCAAGGCCTTGATGCTCATGATCAAAGCGGTCTCAGGAATGATCGGATGCATAACTCGGAGATTGCACTCTTATCACCGATCAACACCCTCCTAGAGGATCCTCCGAGTCGTCCCTTGAAGACCCCGGAGGACCGCTCAGGACCTGTCCTGAAGACTTGACGTCCAAGCTCGGCTGTTGCGAACTCCTAGTTCATTCAAGACCGAGGGTCCAGGTCGACTAGGACACTCTTCGGCACTTGCGACGACCTGGTAATAACTTGTACACTGACTGCGACCTGCACGGTGCACGTGGCTTAAATATTCGGCCAGGGGGCGTTTCGGTTTTGACCGTGCACCCCTTCTCCTGGTTTATGGTGTCTTCATGGTAGGCACCACCCTCGTGGCGCCTCTGTATGTGTAATCGTGCTCAGGGAGCCAACACGGCTTGCCCTTGGACCCCCTGCGAGCGCCCTGGCCCTGCCCAGGGGTGGCAGCCGATGAAAGGGGATGATGCAGCCCCCGTGCCGCCGCAAGGTGCAAGGGATGCGGTGCACCGGTCGTATCACCAGAGGGGGGGTCCCTAATCGCCGATTGATGTTAACGTTAATACCATGCCGAGGGAAATGATCCATCTCCGAGTTTCCTCCTGGCCGAGGGAAGTGCTCGTTAGCGTTTCTACAGGGAAAAATCGTCGATCGACTTTGCCCGTTTTTTAATTTCCTACCCTTATGTGTACGCTGTTAAAAGTACCTGTTAATTTACTGTAATCAGTAAGGAGGATGGGAAGTTAAATTAAAATTACACGGTAAATAGACGATGGTTTGAAGAAGTTTGAAGTGTAAGGACCCTTGCGTCTCGATCGGGAAAAATGGTTGGTCGATTTCGCTCGCTTTTTTTTAATTTCCTATCCTTATGTGTACACTGTTAAAATTACCTGTTAATTTATTATAATCAGTAATGAGGATGGGAAGTTAAATTAAAATTACACGGTAAATAGACGATGGTTTGAAGAAGTTTGAAGTGTAAGGACCCTTGCGTCTCGATCGGGAAAAATGGTTGGTCGATTTCGCTCGCTTTTTTTTAATTTCCTATCCTTATGTGTACACTGTTAAAATTACCTGTTAATTTATTATAATCAGTAATGAGGATGGGAAGTTAAATGAAAATTACACGGTAAATAGACGATGGATTTGAAGAAGTTTTGCAGTGTAAGGACCCTGGGGGGATTTATTGCGGTCTTTTTTGACAGTGGTTTCTATTGGCCGGTAATTAGGGAAGGAAGGCACTTCCTACCGGTCGGGGGTGGCGATTCGCGGAAGACGCCTATTAGGTGAAACGTAAGGTTGGAGGGTAAGTCAAGTGTCTTAATGGTGTTTCAGGTCAGAGGGAAACATATCTCGGCGCATTCCGAGGCCGGAAGGACGGACAATGAGCGGAGTAAGCGACACCCGGTCTTATTGTCAATGGAAGTTGTACTCCTAGCGACGGCCATTACTCGCCATTCATAAACCGGCGAGTCTTCGATTTCGGGAGTACTGGCTTCGGTATTTATTTTCATAAACATTTCGTAGTTTCCCCCGACGCCATTAAGATCGAAAGAAATACATGCCGTTTAGTTCCACGAGTCGCCGCGGAACGCCAGAGCCGATTCCGCTTTCCTCGAGATTTTCATTAACCAAAGGGAGAGGGCATCATCCAGAGAGGGATATCCAGGGAACGCCGATTTGTCGGGACACGTGATTCCGACGTCCAGTGGGGCCATAAAAGCCCCATGTGAAAGGACATTGTTTGGCTCAGCTGCGGCCCGACGCGCGTCCAATCGAGCTCGGGGATCTATCGGCATACTCGAAAGGTGCATCTGAATCAACGATTGATTAGGAAATTAAATGGCTCATTCTTCTCCCCGTCCTGATAGGTAGATCGAGAAAACCACCGATAGATCGCGAGGTTTCCCGATAAGGGCGCGCCGCCATCTTGGACGCCCACGCTCTCTCAGGGACGCGGTGCCGAAAATCCGGGAGAAACTCCGTAAAAACTCGATCTGAGGTATGGATGTATACAGAAATCAATCTTTAAATAATATTTCAAGGGATGACGATGGATTTTATTTCTATTCCGCAGGGAAATTTCGGATTATCTTGAGGAACGCTCGGCGCGTCGCCCCTGCCGCGACGTAGTATCGGTGCGAGGAATATCGGTATCGCTTCCTGGTACTTGGTAGTACCCGGCAGGTATCCAGTGCTTGCTAATTGGGCCGGTTGTCCTTACGGTACCTCTCGTAAACTCGCCCATTCATTTCCCCTTGTAGTACTAGGCCGCCAGGTACGGACGTTAACGACTGTTCGTCCCATTGACCCGGCCGGTCTTCGAGTTTCGGAACTGCGGATCAGGCCTTCCTAAAACTACGTTGACGCATCCCATTGCGAGACCGTTCCTGCTTCTTCGCACCTACCGGAAGTCCTTAATTACGGGGCCACAACAGAGAAGGAATCGGATTTGAGGTCCTCCTTCAGGGCGCCTGAAATGACCTCCTAAATGAAAGACACCGCTCTAAAGATCCACAATAAATCTATGAAACGCGGATGCACCTGTGCACCGTCGTTTTTGCAAGATGTCCCAGAAGATCTATAAAGTGTCATGAAACATTTGCAAGCGGGTTCAACGGGGTATTACGTGATTTTGTCTTATAAAAGTAGAGGCGAGACCGAGGCGCCGTTTTAATTGTCTTTCATTTCATTCTTCCCAGGTTTCGATGTCTCTTCGGGGTGCACCTGCGCCTGGAGGTGTCGAAGAGCATGAAACGCGGATGCACCTATGCACCGTCATTTTTGCAAGATGTCCCAGAAGATCTATAAAGTGTCATGAAACATTTGCAAGCGGGTTCAACGAGATATTACGTGATTTTGTCTTGTAAAAGTAGAGGCGAGACCGAGGCGCCGATTTAATTGTCTTTCATTTCATTCTTCCCAGGTTTCGATGTCTCTTCGGGGTGCACCTGCGCCTGGAGATGTCGAAGAGCATGAAACGCGGTATTACGTGATTTTCTCTTGTAAATGTAGAGGCGAGACCGAGGCGCCGATTTAATTGTCTTTCATTCCATTCTTCCCAGGTTTCGACGTCTCTTCGGAGTGCACCTGCGCCTGGAGATGTCGAAGAGCATGAAACAAGGATGCACCTATGCACCGTCATTTTTGCAAGATGTCCCAGAAGATCTATAAAGTGTCATGAAACATTTGCAAGCGGGTTTAACGGGGTATTACGTGATTTTCTCTTGTAAAAGTAGAGGCGAGACCGAGGCGCCGATTTAATTGTCTTTCATTTCATTCTTCCCAGGTTTCGACGTCTCTTCGGGGTGCACCTGCGCCTGGAGATGTCGAAGAGCATGAAACAAGGATGCACCTGTGCACCGCCATTTTTGCAAGATGTCTCAGAAGATCTATAAAGTGTCATGAAACATTTGCAAGCGGGTTCAACGGGGTATTACGTGATTTTGTCTTATAAAAGTAGAGGCGAGACCGAGGCGCCGTTTTAATTGTCTTTCATTCCACTCTTCCCAGGTTTCGACGTCTCTTCGGGGTGCACCTGCGCCTGGAGGTGTCGAAGAGCAAGGAACGAGCTAGGCGAGGTGGATGCGAAGGGTGGCTTCGTGGCGGGATTTTCCACGGGCCGTGATTCACCCCACGACCGGGACCAGGGAATGACACGGGTGTTCACAAGCTGAACCATCCCCAAACCATCCTTGGCCCCTCGAAACTCGAGCACGAGTGCCAGGGCCTCCTGTTCACCACCTCCATCTTCCGCTCTTTGCTCATCCCTCGATAAAGGGCGTCCACTATTTAAGTGTTGGACCAAACACCGAGAAGTTCAACCAAAACCGCATCGGTTGTCCGACGTCATCCCTTATCTGTTTAATACTATCTATTAAGGTGATGTGAAACTGCCGTCAAAGAGGTTTTGTTTATAAAACTTTTCTCCCAACTCGGTTTACCGAATAGTTTGAAACTTTACAACGTGAACAGGGAGACTATAAGGAAGGTCCTGAAACTCATGAAATTTCAATTATTTCAAATTTGTTTATAGGTATTTTAAAAATAGTTTATAAAAAATGAGATTTCCCGAGTTTTAGGACCTACCTTAGCGTCTCGATATTCACGTTTTAAAGTATGAAACAATTTGAGACACCCAGTTCGTGGAAAAGTTTTATTAACGATTGAGCTTTCGGATGCCCCTTAATCTCTGATTTTAATCGACTCGTGTTTTAACAATACGCTGATTAAATTAATTTCCTCCGTTTGTGGGTACCTTTTTAAATGTCCAAAGCGAGACAGAGATGGACGCAGAGAGGCCTTCCACGAGGGGCGGCCACCCCTGGAAATCAGGGTGCATTCAGAGAACACGGCAAACCGCGGGCCAGCAAGCCGGCAAGTGTTCCGCCGTGGCCAATTCGGGCTTGCACGCATGTGTGCGCTTCCCAATGCGATATTAATATCGCGATTATCATCTGCGTATTATCGGGGCCCCCGAGAGCCGGGATCACGGGGTGGTCCGAATGGACCGGCGTCACCAGACTCCCCTCCGAGAACTACACGTGCTGCCCCTCGTGTTTCCTTTACCTCCCTCCTCTTTCCCTCTTAAGGTGGAGTGAAACCCCCTCAAATTAGTCGATTCGAATACCACACTTTTTTTTAAGGGTATTGGATCTTTACCTCCCTCCTCTTTCCCTCTTAAGGTGAAGTGAAACCCCTCTCAAATTAGTCGATTCGAATACCACACTTTTTTTAAAAAGTATTGGACCAAACTGTCCGATACTTTGACACGTGACTCGTGATCATCTAAGCATTGTCCTGACACATTTAAAATTTGGATTTTTGGAAAAAAATTAATCTTAACTTAGTCCAGACCAGAACCAAAATGGCGTCGCGCTCTCATATTCCGATCAATATACAATTATTGAAGGCTCTGATATGAGAAACAAAAGGGTCGGGACAATTTTACGACAATTTAGAACACTCTGGTATATCGATATATAATCGATAAACTCGCATTTGAACGGGATAAATCCTAATAGTTTTAAAAGGAGTGGATTTAATCTTTGTTTATACGTATTTAAAATTTGTTTATACGTATTTAAAATTTGTTTATACGTATTTTTAAAATTTTGCATAAAAAATGAAATTTCATGAGTGTCAGGACCTTCTTTATAGACTTCATATTCCTGTTGAAAAATTCGAAACATTTCGGTACACCCAGTTCGGAGAAAAGTTTCATGAACGATTGACTCTTTATGTGCCACTTTCACATCCCCTTAACACATTCGCGACCGCTGACGTTAATTAACGTCATTTTAAATTCTATTCCTGATTGCCGCTGACGTGAATCACGTCCATAACGATACACGATATAAGTTTGCGGCAACCAGTTTCAGAATTTCATTATTTTCGTTGGTACTCAGTATTTGAAAGGGAAAAAATTTGCCGCTCGCGAATGTGTTAAGAGGGATGGATTTACTCTTGATTGTCTTGCGAGGATGCTTTTAATTCCGATCTTTTAAATAGGGCTTTTATTCTTCTTCCTCTTCAAGGGCTACTTTTATTTATAATAATGAAAGAGGGCTATCGGTGATGTATCGTGCTCCCGGGTCGATGGAGGATGTTAGGATGGATTTACTCTTGATTCTCTTGCGGGGATGCTTTTACTTCCGATCTTTTAAATGGGGTTTTTATTCTTCTTCCTCTTCAAGGGCTACTTTTATTTCTAATAATGTAAGAGGGCTATCGATGACGTATCGTGCTCCCGTCTCGGTGGTGGATGTTAGCGGAAGACCGGCCACGTGGGGCCATTCGAAACAACTTTTGACACTTGCATGACCGAGACGAATCGCCTTTATGGTTGCGGCTCCCCGCATGCGGCGTTTTCGGGGGTGCCCGACAATGAGATTTGCTCCGAACGCTCCGAAAGGCCTCTTCCCTCTGCTCGTTAAAAGAGGCTTCCTCGAGGGAAGGGAAATCGACGAGTAGCTCTTTCTTAAGGTGAAGTGAAACACGTCGAGGAACTTGATCGACGTCGACGAAGAAGATTTTTCTAAATGCCCACGTTGCCGACGTTCGTTTTTATATTGACAGCTGGGTAGAATTATATTGGGTATTGTACCAAATGGCATACTCCACCTGTCGTTTTCCTACAATAATTACAAAGAAATCGAAGTAAAACTCCAGAAATCCTCCGGATTCATGCTTTTACTCATTTGGGCTGAGTTAAAAAATTAAAGAAATAAATACAAATTTTGAGTGTGTCAGGACAATTCTTAGATGATCAGGAGTGACGTGTCAAAGTTTCGGACAGTTTGGTCTAATACCTTTAAAAAAAAGTGTTGTACTCGAATCGACTGATTTGAAGGGGGTTTCACTTCACCTTAAATCTTATCACACCCCGGGCAAATGTCAAGATATCGAGGAACAATGCGAACAAGCGATACAATTCATCGTATGTCGAGGGACTTTTGCGTACACTTTGCGTATTTCCGGAAACAATTGTACGGAATATTTCCGGATGTTTGGCTCTCCGGAATTTGACAGCACACGCTGGCCACGTGGCGATGGCGTATCGTCATCCCACCATGGAAACTCATGGGTTTGTAACGCGACACGCGACCAGGGCCATCCCCAGGGCACGCGTTAGACTTTTCACCCTACCCCATCCCCGGGGGTGTGTTTGACCATTAGGATATGTTTGCTCGAGTTTCAGAGTCGATCTCTAAACTATTTCTCCTATCTGAGCGAGTGAGGAGGTCGGATCGTACCTTCGTTCTTATCTAACAAGGAAGGTATCCCGGGTTGATCTCTCCGATTTAATTTCTTTTATAATATGTTATAATAGACTAAAAACTAAGCGACACGTATTTTTTTTTATCTGCCATTAAACACTTTAAGGGGGTGAAACCACCATCCAAAGTAAGGCATGTCAAGGGGCGATTTGGCAAGAACATAATATTTTTTAACCAATCCACTTGGAAACGCTTTCTCATAGCGACAAATGAAAAATATCATTTCCTCAATTAAACAAAAAAAAATTAAGGGGCGAGCCACCCCTAAATATGATTACATTTATGAAAAAAATGATCAAATTCAAGTATAAAAATCTGGAAAAAATATATGTTGTGCATGATCACGAAGGAAATACGACGTGTTTATGGATTTTCCTGAAAAAGAAATAATAGCCGGGGCAAGTACCCCCGAACGCCCACCACTGTGAGGGGTGGCTCACCCCTTAAGTTTTTTTTTGTTTAATTGAGAAAATTATATTTTTCATTTCTCGTTACGAGCAAGCTTTTCCAGGTGGATTGGTTAAAAAATATTATGCTCTTGCCAAATCGCCCCTTGACATGCCTTACTTTGGATGGTGGTTTCACCCCCTTAAAGTGTTTAATGGCAGATGAAAAAAAAAATACGTGTCGCTTAGTTTTTAGTATACTATAACATATTATAGAAGAAATGAATTCGGAGAGATTTTTTGAGGCATCCCTGATCGTCCTTACCTCATTAGGTAATCGTAGCCAAATGGCATGGCCACTTCCTCGGGGTTTACCTTTATTTCCTCTTGTTTTATTATTTTATTTCCATTCGGGTACCGAGATGCGAGAATTTTTTCCCGGTACCCCAGATCGTCCTCCTTCGGGATTACGATCTCATGTGGTGCAGGTGACACGGGTCACATGACAAAATAAAGCTCGCACCCTCGCCCTCGTCCACCGTGGCACGACTCACTTGGCACACGAGTTCGTCCATAATGGCCCTCGTCCGCTCCCCGCCGCTTAATTTAATCCAACACAATATGTCCGCGGTCCCGGGTAAAGGGGTGGCTTTTTAAAACTGTACCGATTTCAATTCACCGTGAAACCTCATCCCATTACGGACCGACGTGGATTGGATCGGACAGGTTTCCAGGCGTCCCCAACGCGTCCGGAGAGAAGAGTACCGATGCGATGTCTTCCCTAAAAAAATCCCCCATAACGACTGACAATCTGAAATCCTGAAAAGTCCTGATCAAAGCAGGCTTAAGGGGATGTGAAAGTGGCATCCGAAAGCTCAATCGTTCATAAAACTTTTCCACGAACTAGGTGTCTCAAATTGTTTCATACTTTAAATCGCGAATATGGAGACCCTAAGGTAGGTCCTGAAACTCGGGAAATTTTATTTTTTATAAACTATTTTTAAAACATTTATAAACAAATTTGAAATGAATTGAAATTTCATGAACTGGGTGTCTCAAATTGTTTCGTACTTTAAAACGTGAATATGGATATCCTAAGGTAGATCCTGAAACTCGGGAAAAATACTTATAAACATATTTGAAAAGAATTGAAATTTCATGATTTTCAGGACCTCCCTTATAGTCTCTCTGTTCACGTTGTAAAGTTTCAAGCTATTAGATAAACCGAGTTGGGAGAAAAGTTTCATAAACCAAACCTCTTCGACGCTACTTTCACATCACCTTAAAGAACAGAAATTTTCACGGGGGTCAGGATCTTCCTCGTATCCTCCACATCCCCATATTGAATTTCGAAAGGATTCGGTGCACTCGGTCCAGGGGAATGCTTGAAAAACGACTTAGTGACGATTGGCTTTACTTTAATGTCGCCTTAATATTTTTTCACTATATTTTTTAATTATGTGAAATAATTCCAGGTCTATTCCGGAGATCGGAAGGCCCGCCGAGGAAGCGGGTCCTAATGTCCTGGGGGATTGTTAAGGAAGTTCGGCAGGATTAACAGGATTTCGGGCAACCTGCCCCCGGTACCGGACGCGCTCTTCGGGGTCCTCTTCTGGGAAGCCAACCTGACCGAGCTCGCGGTCGCGACCGGCCGATTTGCCCGAAATGTAATTAGGACATGGTGGATCGAGGTCGGGGAGATCGCCGACCCTGATCGGGTGGGTCGTAAAGGCGCCTCCTCGGGGAAGGACGCTTTGTCCTGGGAAGGCTTTATCGTTTCGTGGCTCGTTCCCTCGTAAAGATCGGACGCCCTCGATACCGACCAATTAACGGGCACGAGTGCGAAAGAAGGAGGCCTCTCCGTCGTTTCGGGGCTCCTCCTTCCTCGTCAGGTTACTTCCTTAATGGTTAAGTTCACTTAATGCTACGTTGCCTCCGCCGAGGAGCAGGCGAGGCACGAGTACTATTTCCTGGGGTGCACTGAGACCCGGTAATGGTCATTTATTGCACGTCCACAGGCTCGCCATGAGGAGGGAATTAGCCCTGGATTAATCGGAGATTAATCGGGAATTAATCGCGATTCTTTCGAGGTCTTCTTTCGTTCGATTTTTTCTTTGAGGAGATAGCGTACAGGAATCTTGCATCCATTCATGAACTCCATCCATGATTGTGAAGATATGAACTCCATCCATGATTTTGAAGATGTGAACTCCATCCATGAACGTCCATGGTGATGAAGACATGAACTCCATCCGTGAACATCTATGATGATAAAGATGTGAGCTCCATCCATGATGACGAAGACATGAATTCTATCCATGATTATGAAGATATGAACTCCATCCATGATTGTGAAGATCCGATCACCATCCATGAACATCCATGATGATAAAGACGTGAACTCCGTCCATGATAACGAGAACATGAATTCTATCCACGATTATGAAGATATGAACTCCATCCATGATTATGAAGATATGAACTCCATCCATGATTGTGAAGATATGAACTCCATCCAGGAATATCCGTGATGATTAAGACGTGAACTTCATTCATGATGACGAAGACATGAACTCTATCCATGATTATGAAGATATGAACTCCATCCATTATTGTGAAGATATGAACTCCACCCATGAACATCCATGATAATAAAGACGTGAACTCCATCCATGGTGCCGAAGACATGATTCTATCCATGATTATGAAGATATGAACTCCACCCATGATTTTGAAGATATGAACTCCATCCAGGAATATCCGTGATGATTAAGACGTGAACTTCATCCATGATGACGAAGACATGACCTCTATCCATGATTATGAAGATATGAACTCCATTCATGATTGTGAAGATATGAACTCCACCCATGATTTTTAAGATACGAACACCATCCATGAACATCCATGATGATAAAGACGTGAACTCCATCCATCATAACGAAGGCATGAACGTGTTCGAGAAATCCGGATGGAAGAGCCTCGACTTTTCTGCGCGAATTCTGGCTAGAAAATCGATAATTAATTTTTAATAGTCCACCACCAGGCCGGGGAGTTATGTTTGTCCTAGGGATCCTCCCCAGGGGTGGAAATAGGATGAATGGATTTGTTTCGCAGCTGTGTACACTGCTTAGCGCGACGGCGCCGCGACGGCGTCCATAGCTGGTCCAAGTCCCGACGCTGGTCCAGAGTTAACCCGGGGATCTTTCGACCCATCGAAACTAGTCGAAGTATCGCAAATCGCAAATCTGGAGAATCGGTTCTCGATACCTCGCTACACATGCTCGCCCTCCATAAGGGGTGGCTCGTAATTAAGGAAATCGACGTCGCGACGTCCACCCTCTTCTTGCGCCTCCACCCTCGGCGTCCTCGCCTCCCTCGAGGCGTCGTATTCCTCCCCCAGTCTTTTGTACGTTTCCGCCCTGTTCTCCAGGATCTCCTGCACGATGTCTGAAAGAAAAGTCGAACGAGTTTTCTACGTGTAGGCTCGATGGACATTTGCGTATTCGATCGATCCTCTCCCATAATTGATAATTATTAACAGTCTCGGAGGGAGGTTTAAGTGTTATTAATGTTAAGTTTACCCATGAGGATCTCCCTGCTCTCCACCATGGTGCCCATCTCCTTCTTGACCTCCTTCATCAGCCAAGGCATGAACCCTTCCTCGACGTCTGGGAAAATTCGATACTCTGAGGAATTGTTGTTTAATAAAAATTGTTATCTTGGTTGATAATCTACTAACCGGCCTTGATTTCATCCAGGAGGAAGCCGGACATCTTGAGGCCCTCCAGGACGGATGGCAGGAGTTCCGCAATGTATCCTGTGAGAAGAACCGCAGCGGCCACTCTGTCTTCCGTTTCCTGCTGGGTCTTTGCCGCCTCCTCGTGTTGCCGAAGACGTCGGTTCTTCAAGGGTGAGAAGTTTCGATCTAAGTTGTTAAAAGGGTGCCTAAGGTAAGCGTTACCTTCTCATCCCGCAGACGTCTTTCCTGTTCCTCGAGCCTCTGCTGCTCGGCCTTCTCCGCGGCTCGCAGCTCCAGGAATCTCCTCTGCTGCTCCTTCAACGCTGATAGCTCCTCCTCCTCCAGGACCTCCACCAGCGCCTGCTCTATGGTCTTCCCCACCATCACTTCAAGGATGGGCTGGACCTCGACGTCGTAGTCGAAGAGCTGCGGAAATGCACGTTGGAGTTCCCCCAGGAAGCGGAGATTAATTCTAAAGGTGTTAGGAAATTACTAACGTCCCCAGGACATATCTGGGTGCTGGCATCCTGGCCCACCTTGGCAGGACAATACCGAGGCGTCGCAGGCCTGTCCAGGAAGTAGTCCGTCTGGGTCGAGACGTCCAGCTCGATCGGCTTCTCGAAGAGCTGGAATCGTAGGTCAGTTCTTCTTGAAAGTTGTCACCAGATTACCGAAACGACCAATCTGACTTTAACTCATCCTTGTTTAGGGAACCGAGGATAACTCGTGGTACCTCCTCGAGGAACATCTCGGTCTGGATGGGCTCATGTTTCCGGCCAGGAACAGGAGGTGGAGATCCCAGCCTCATCGCCGAAGACCTCGCAGCCTGGGATTGGGCTCGTTTTCTCGCCATGTGCTTCCTTTTCGCATCTGCGTATGATCGATCAGGATCTATCTGCAAAGGAGAGACCAGTTAGAGCTCGTTCAATTTATTTAGACTTTAAGGTGATACGAAAGTAAAAAATGTATGTAGACAATGTTTGAAAAATTTGAAATTTTGGCGCCTCCACGTACACGCGGCAGAATTTAAAATAATTCGGATTATCCCGTTCCGAGATAAGTTTTACAAATGAAACTCCTTTCGTAAGGCCATGAAAGTGGCATGTGAAGGATCGCTCATGAAGCTTTTCGCTGAATTGGGTGTACCGAATGGTTTTAAATTTTATAACGTGAATATGGAGTCTATAAACGAGGTCCCGACACTCATGAAATGTCATTTCCTTCAGAAAATTTAACAAAATACCCATGAAGAAATTTATTGAAAAATTGAAGTTTCACGGGCTTTAGGACCTTCCTTGTAATCTCCACAATCGCGGTGTAAGCCTTAAAAGTAATTCGCTTACTTCGTCTTTAAGAATGAAGCTTCCGAAGGCGTGCTAATGATTTGTTCCGATTTTTTTAAAGGCTCACCAGGATCGTAGTTCCGAAGGCGTGCTAATGATTTGTTCCGATTTTTTAAAAGGCTCACCAGGATTGGAGCCGAGGCGAAGGTGCTACCGGAAAATTTAACAAAATACCCATGAAGAAATTTATTGAAGAATTGAAGTTTCACTTCAGGACCTTCCTTATAACCTCCACAGTCGCGTTCTAAGCTTTAAATGTAATTCGTTTACTTCGTCTTTAAGAATGAAGCTTCCGAAGGCGTGCTAATGATTTTTTTCGATTTTTTAAAAGGCTCACCAGGATCGGAGCCGAGGCGAAGGTGCTACCCCGGACGACCCTCCGATCGTGCATGATGTTCCCGAAAGATGGGGGCTGGTCGGAGCTGGAAAACGAGAGAACTGGTCGGTAATTCCCCGTCTAGGCGGCATAGGAAGGCATCGACAAACGTTCCGAAGGGCTTCGAAGCTTTGGGACGTTGATCCCCTCTTCGGTGCCGCGAAACGGCCTCGAAGACCGGCTACCAAAATCGGCTCTCGGGGAAGCTCTACCGCGATCGACTCGAGGGGTCGCAGAGGAAGAGAGACTTCTCACGGCATCAAAGAGGGATGTCGTTGAATGTGTTCCAATTACCGGTCAGGCGGCGTGCATGCCAAGGCACCGATCGGTTCCAACTTTTTCGGGAACCCCCGGGGTGTCCAAGGAACTCGGCTAGAAGAACAATTCCCCGGGCTTACAAGCGAGTTCCTGGAGGTACGACCTCGCGCAGTCTCCGAGGAGGCTAACCGATCCGACCCCGAGAGCGGCAACGAGCGAAACGCGGGAAAAAAAAAATACAATTGCACTTTTATATCTACATATATATAAAAAAAAATTAAGTTATACTGCAGGAACAATCGCTAATATTGAAACATTGTAGTCACAACAATTGATCTATAGAGGAATATCCCAACTCGGAATGGAATTTATGTAACATCATTATCAAAAATCAAAAATGATTTTGGAAAGGAATTGTGCGAACCCATTGTTTAATAGTTAACGTGCAAAATCTTTTGTTACGACTGCGAATTCTTTTTCTTTTGCGAGCGCGGGGGTTGCAGAAAATTGTACAGGGAGTTTTGCTCGTTGCCGATTTTTCTAATCGCTGGGTTAACAGAGTTGGGGTCGTCAAATCGATGGATCAACGGAGGATTCGTTTCAGGAGTCTGCCAGAACTCACGGCAGAGTCTCAACCGAGGACCTGGTGCCGATGGCGTCGACCAGCTTGATCCCGAAATCGGCGGTGGCCTTGAGGGCGGCCCTGCACCTGGAGACGTGGCTCTGATGACGAACTTCCGGCCTCTTCAGGGAGGCCAAAGGCTTGAACCTCGACCTGGGGACCTCGTCGCCGTTGGCGTAGGGCGCGATGCCGAGGAGAGCCGCCACTTCCGGGGGCGGCATCAAGAACTCCCCAGTCTTCACGGTCGTGACGAAGGGCTTCCTGCCGATGAAGGACCCGCCCTGGAGCCTCTCGTTCCTTCTTTCCTCCTGTATCCTGCCGAGCTTCGCGTTCAGGGCCTCGTTAAGGTCCTCCGTCGAGAAGGACACGGGCTTCGACTCGGCCCTCTCCTTGGAGAGGTTCCCCTGGCTCCTGCTGCGCTCCTTCGTCAGGGGGCTCGTCCTGTGCCCCTGCAGGCTCGCCAGGACGAGGTGCTCGTTCGACTCGCCGAGTCGACTGCGACGCACCTCCGGCTTCTCCAGGTCGTCCTTAGGACTCTGCGAGTCGTCCTGGTCGACGTGGAGCAGCGGCAGAGAGGAGTCCAGGTCCTTTCGCAGGATCGCGAAGGCCTTCCCCTTCGGGTCGAAGCTGATGCCCTCGCTCATGGCCAGGGTCGACACTCCGGCCGGCATGGTCACTTCTGGTCACCTCTTCCTCGAGGTCCTGGATCGAGGACTCGCAGCTCAACTCTTGGAGGTCACCAAGATCGTCGCCCACGCCGACTGGGATCTTTGGACCCCATCTTCGGGGAACTTCCCGATACCTCTTATTCAGTCATATCACTTGGATATGTATTTGGCGCGGTACTCTACCGAGGTTCTTTTCTCCTTTCCTTATCCTTTACTTATGTCTTTGCATGTCTTTGCAGTCTTATGTTTTATGTCTGCGGAAATTTCTTCATACTTCTTGGAGAGACTCCTAGGGGAGCGTGGACTCCTCTCTTCTTGGTCTTCCTCGTGACCCGGGGGTGCTTCCTGTCCTCGAGGTCGACGTTCACCGGCAGGCCTCTCACCGAGCACTGGACAATGTCCTGTACCTCTCCCTGTATGCCGCGGACCTGGGGTAGATATATATTTCTGATAGCCGGCAACTCAATACCACTGACCAGTGGCCATGCCGCGCATGCCTAGAAGACGAGGTCACAACCTCGGCGAGAGGTTACAACCCTTAGCAACACTTCAAGGTGAAGTACCCAATACCTGGGGGCGCGTCTTCGGGGTGTAGGATATTGCCCTTGAAGCGAGCTCCCCTCGAGCCGCGAGGAAGCGGCCGCCGCCATCTTGGAAAATCCATACTCCAGAGAAATGCTAGTTAACATTTATAATCCTTTCTTTCGGGATAAATCGCATTCAAATTACGCATTTAAGCAGGTATACCGAGTTTTCAATTTCTTACTTTTCCCTCGTAGTCCTTTAAACCGGCCCTGGGAAATTGCAGAGCGTGCTAAATTCGAATTGGGTTATACAGTCGCTACTGTTTCTGGAAAATTATCGCCAGCTCGACGGTGGAGGTCGCTGGGTGGACGGGACCTTTATGGATGCCTCCGTGTAGAAACACCTTGACGTATATTGCGGTTGCACCCGTTACACAGGTGTTAATGCAGGGGCAATTTACTGGGTGCAAGAACCTATTGGATTACTTTGCCCGAGTATTCGCGTGCTCGGAGCCGTGCGAAAGAAATTCTACGCGACTTTGGGAGGAATTACTGCTCGAGGCCTTTCGTTAAGGGGTTACACCGCTTTGACCCACCCAGAATTTACGGTTTTTCAAGAATTTTTTTTTAAGAATTAAAACGTTTTTATCCGAATTAAAGTACAGTAAGGTATTATACAACTATTAAACGGCAAAATATTCTTTTTGTATTTTTTTTATTTACCAAAATGGCGGCTTGATAGGCGATTTACCGGAGCGCTGCGAAAATCGATGATCGTGCGGTGGGCACGATAACTCAGTCCAGGTTTAAGGTAGATCAATGAACGATAAAGAATTAGTTTCTGTAGCCCAAAAGCTAGCGAAGTACGTAGCCGTTTTCAAAAGTATGGATTTTTCACAAAATGGCATCGATTTGAAGGAAAGATACGTATTTTACCCTAAATTTCGTTAATTAATGTTGCATAAAAAGCGCGAATATCAATACATTGAAAAAAACCATACGTATTTCGCTAGATAAACTTATCAGGAATAAAATAAAAAAGACTCAAGACGATTGATTGAAAATTGGCGGAGCTAGAGTGCCCACCGATTTTTAAAATGCAGTTTTAAGAAAAACGCCTTTAAAGTATAAACGCGTAAAATGAACGCGTAAAAATTTGTTTCATTTTGTGAACATTTCAAAGTGGCATAACCCCTTAAGTGGTTTCTTCTTGTGTTTAAATAAGCTTCTGTTTACAAGCGACCGCGCTAGGCTCATTAACCCTAATTTCTGTAATCCCGATGATTACCTCTCTGGTAAAAATACACGGTCTAGTTTCGCTCGCGATTGATCGGAAACACGTGGGCAATCGATTTATTGGAATATCGAGCCGTAATTGGAACACACGACTTCGTGTCCTGTATTTCTGTCGGATAAAAATCAGTCGTAGGAGGTTATTCCCTCCCGACTAAAGTGGAACGTTCCAAAGCCTCGGTGCGCCATTTTGTATTCCTGAATGCACGCTCATAAAAATGGCCCTGTTAATTTGCATACTAGATCGTTGGTTATTTCAATGCCGCGAGAAAATCCCTCCGTAATATCACATTCAACGTGTCAGGTGTATTTATACCCTGTCTATTCCGTAATTCCTCCATTTTATTTTTATCACGTGCAACTTAAGTTCGGAAGTTCTGCAAGAAGTGGCTGTAAACTTCGATAGACTTTTATCAGTGCACCGTCAAAATAGCCTGTAGATTTATCCTCCCCTCGAATGTTGCGCAATTTTATCAGAGATTATAGATAAAATTAGGCAGCACGTGTATGGAGGGTCCTGTAAATAATTACCCCCTCGAAACACCCCTTCGGTGTGGAAAAATGTAGCCAAAGACATTTATGCTTCCTCAATTGCAAAAGTATCTCAGATTGCTACCCCGTGGAAAGCTCAATTATCTTTGCCAAATGTAGCACAACATTAATTCCATTAAAATCCCAGGTGAAATTTTCATTTTCATTTTCTCTAATGTCACAGCACACTTCGTTTCGCGTATGCTCCATGTACAAGATTATCTGCTACCTCGGACCTAAGACAAACATTAAAAGCTAGGTGACAATTTGAATTTATTCCCGCTTTTCAACAATGTCAATAAGTTCCTCGATGCCTTGTGCGTTGGTCTTAATTTACTACATTGCGGAAGGAAATAAAGGGGAATATTAAATTTCGTGTAAACTGATACCAACAGCGGCGGGTTTCGGTACTTCTTTTGAATGTGAAGAATGGCCCTGGGACTTTTCACGAAAGTATAGGTCTCCGATTTTTCCGGGCCCCCGGATGGGATATTGTAGGGCCTCATTCCTTGGTTGCACATTTGACACTGCTGGCTCGTCTTCGTTGCCATTTTTTTTATATATCTCGGGACACTTTTAGATTCGCGGACGCGGGATAAAGACGTAAAGAATTCCCGAAACGACGCGGAGGACTTCGATCGAAGGAAGGGAACGCGAAAGGGGACCGGCCTTATCGTGGACGTAACCCAGATATCAGGACAAAGGTAGTCACGGATCTCGGCAAACCGACGCCCAGAGGTTGCTATAGAAACTAAACAAGACGTGCGGCACGACATATCGATATTTCTTCATCGATAACGCATGTAAATGGGAGAACGCGAAAGAAGGATGCACGCGGTGCATCTATGCAAGGTATTCCTTTGTTGCATCATATAAGGGAAAATAAACGACCCTAGGCGCCGAGAAATCAGATTTATTTCGTGATATTAGTCGCAGGGCTCATTTTGAACGTCTAAACGAAAGATTGTCCCTGGTTTGAATAGGTGTCGGAGAATCCACGGTGTCGGTATTGTAGAATTTCTCGGTACCTACGCAGACTTGGCGCCGAGGGATGCCGGCCTCGAGTCCCTAACCTCAAACTCGGAGAGGTGTATCAGAGATCTCTGGTTTCAAATATAGAACGAAGGATGAAGCCCCATCTCTGATTCAAACTGATTACTTGAACCATCGTTTCAGGAATGGGACAGTGATGTGGCGCCATCTGCCAGTTATACAGAGTACTTAATGCATCGCACCGTAGCCCATCTCTGAATTGTATTAAGAGTTTGAAGCGTTATTTTAGGAATGCAGAAAGGCCGCCACGGCATCCACAGAAATAAAATACGTTTGTAAAGAGAAAATGCCGTAACCAGCACTCTAAATAGCCTAAAATGTTGATAATAGTACAATATATTAAAACGTAGCACGTGCATACTTCTCACAAGGGGAGGTCGCATCAAACTGTTTTGGGACTTTAACGAAGTTTAAACATATTAATCCATCTAACATTTCAAATTTCAATTAATTTGGTGTGCTACACTTCTCAGTGACTAACAATATTCTTGAGGTAGTTCTGAAGAGTTCTCAGAGATGGCGCGGCGGTGATGCGCGCGCAGTTTGATATGAGATAAATATCGCTAATAAAGACTGACGAAGACAATAAGCAGTACAAAAAAGGAAGTTTATGTACAAAAATATCACTGTAAAATCTAATTATTCATCTTCACTCATCGTCATTATCTTCGGTGTCATCCACTTGACCCTGGTCAACTTTATACATATGCTGGATAAGATCTGTGATTCGGTGAGAATAACCGTATTCATTGTCATACCTGTTTAATACATATTTGAAATTATGCTTCAGTATATTCTATCCTTAAAACAGTTCCTATACAAAGTAGATGTATTCATATCCCATTACAACAAAATTATACAAAATATATTCTCTTTCCATTAATTATGACATTTAGGAATACTTACCAAGCGACAACTTTGATGAAAGTACTGGTTTGCGGTATTCCAGCTTTTGCGTCGAAAATACAAGAGTACGTTGTATGATTGAAATCCGAAGACACACAGTCATCTTCGGTATATGCCAGTATGTCTTTTAACGCACCTTTTTCAGAAGCTTCTCTCATTGCCGTTTTTACCTCTTCATATGTTGTTGGTTTTTGAACTCTTTAAACGAAAAAAAAAAGAAAACAAAGTCAATCCTAAATTAAGATTTCTAAAATTTGTATTTCTAAATCGAGAGGAATTATTAATTTGCAATGTCCGACCTCTTAGGAACCCCTTCTACTTTTGACTAACAATAAGTAATTTCTTATTTGTTATTAATTACTCGCGATTTTTAGGATTAATTGGGATTTACCTGAAGGTGACGTCACAGAGTGAGACATTCGCAACAGGTACACGAAAGGCGATTGCAGAGATTTTGTCCTTCATTTCTGGAATTACTTTGCAAAGTGCCTTTGCTGCGCCGGTCGATGTTGGTATGATGTTTTGGCTGCATCCCCTACCATCCCGCCATAACTAAAAAGGATAAAAACAAAATAAGACAAGGTAATTAAATTGAAACGAGGGATTTGTCAGTTGGTCAAATTATATTTTTTGTTCGGATCGTCTAATAACCATTTCGCGTAATAAATGGGGGGTGGAGATCGTTCGATGAAAGAAGTACCTTTCCAGTAGGACCATCTAACGTCTTCTGAGTAGCTGTTATGGCATGCACGGAAGTGATCATCGCCTCGATGACTTCGAAATTGTCGTGCATCACTTTGACGAGAGGAGCTGCACAATTAGTTGTACAAGAAGCTGCCGACACAACGGCATTCTTTGATGATTTGTAGCATTTGTGATTGACCCCGAAGACGTACATCGGAGCGTCCACCGAGGGCGCTGTAATCACAACCCTTTTGGCGCCTCCATCTATGTGCAGCTAAGAAGTAACAAGGAGAAATTACTTAACAATAATTCGACATAATTGTACAAACTGGAAATCCAGACTCCAAGTGAAAATAATTAGTAATGAAAATTGTACATATCCTTTGTTCAGACTATATGTGCCCATAATTATGAAAGCGGTCTAAGTCAAAATTGAAAAAAAATGAGTTTATCAGTTATTTCACGCCACGTTATTTCAAACGAAATTAATTCAATGTAATTTCGAAACAAAAAATATATGACTTAGACCACTTTCATAATTATGGGCATATATGAAGAATGTTAGAACAAGTGAGTTTCTTCCCTTCGTTAGAAAGGTGTTTATAAATTACTGTCTTTTAAACTCATTTGTATTTAATTTAATCGAGGCAGTTCATATGTGTTTACGTAGAGTATTCGGTATTAAAAAAACATTATGGAGTGCGTAACAATGTTTTGTAATACCAACACTGGCTTTTTCCAAGGTGGTGAAGACACCTGTCGCCTCTATCACGAAGACCACTCCAGCATCCTTCCATCTTATCTTCGAGGGATCCTTTTCCTGGGAGGTTGTTATCTTCTTCCCTTAAAGATATGGATTGAAGATATCGATTACGTAGGAATTAATCTACAGATAGCGGATTATTATTAGAGTATGGTATTGTTAATTAACCAATGTGTTACCTTCCGGTCCCCCTATCACTAAGGCCCCATCGTCGCATTCTATGTCACCAGGAAAACGACCATGGGTTGAATCGTACTTGAAGAGGTACACCATGTAATCGGATGGCACGAATGGGTCGTTTATGTGCCTCACCTAAATATAAAAATTTGGAAAATATTAAAAAATTTCCAATTTTCTCTGGGAATTCATCTCTAGGGTTAATAAACAATGTTTTGAGCCAAATACATTGTGAATGAGAAAAGCGTTTAAGGCATAAAGTATTAGATTAACCCTTTGAGCGCTAAGCACTTTCGACATACGGGCGAATTTCCTTAGACCGTGCCCGCGATCTTGGGCCAAACGTCGGACGCACATATGCGTCGACAGCGCTCAAAGGGTTAAAGAATACAATAAAATCTTGTTTTTCATGGTTTTTAGGCATACGTCCAACTCATTTTCAATACAAGCTCGCAAGCACATCCGACCAATCCTGCCAAATCCGTTGATTCCTATGGTCGCCATTCCTTGATAACCCAATCAATGACACCGAAAATGACATAGAAAAGTGACAGGAACGCCTTGTCACTTTTTTACGTGAACTGGCAAACATTTTCAGTCTAGAGACAGAAGAAGGAGCTGAAGAAGTCAATTTTTGTACAGGGTTCTTTTCGTAATTGTACTGTCGCAATTAAGGCAAGAAATAATCGCAACTTCGGACTAATCGTGAAGAAATTCACTTAACGATATGAAAAGGTCATTATATATATATATATGAATATGAATAATATATATATGAAACGTCAAAATATTGATAAAACTTTTCGCCAAACTGGACCAAAATCATTTCAAATTTCAGCATGTGATTACGGAGGCCCTAAGGAAGAACGCAATGCTAATGAAATTCCATTTTTAATACAACATTTTTATAATTATTCCAGACAAGAACCAAGAATACATATTTTTTTGAAAAATCAAATTTCATGAGCACCACGTTCTTCTTTAGGACCTCCATAAGTCAGGGATAAATAAACAATTTTTTTTAAAGCATCCCCGAAGCTTCAAATAATTCGGTGTACGCAGCTTGGAGGAAAGTTTTATAATTATTTATATTATTTTATATATAATTATATATATCGTCTTAATCCTTTCATATCGTCTTAATTTACTAGAATTTCGTTAGGCCGCAAGAACCGAACACATCGCGTGTCTTGATAGCTTATCGTAAATCAAATTTGAATATTAGTGCCTCGAATCGACATTTTCGTGGAAATCTACGCTCATATTTACCACCGAATACGCATAAGTTATATTGACCGTATTGTGACAGTATATTGACAAATTGACAGTCCATCGATTGAGTTTCATGAAATAGTAATTTAACTCTCAGTCACAGAAACGACTCGAAGTCGCTAACATTTCACGTAATATGTATTGTTAATTTAATTTTTATACCGTATAGTGTGATAAATAAATCTAGTCGGATAGTAATTTCTATTACACGAGACTGTAAGAATTGTAACATTAAAGTTTCATATCGGCAAAAATCGTAATTTTAGAGGTCCGTCCGGAATTGCAAATGGATTTAATTTAACGATTGATTTAATTTTCATTTAATTTAATTTAAATCGCAGACTCTTGGTAATGTGTATGTAAAATTTTAGGACGTTATTTATTTGCGAATTGTCAATATTATTAACTATTACGGCGTTGCAACAATGTCGTTCGAAGACACGGTGGCGTCTTTGAAAGCATGCATTATTTCCAGAAAAGGAGGAGTACCCTTAGAAGAAATAAATAGTAAGCTATAATTGATATTCAGTGTTACGATATAACAATGAATTAAAAAAAAAAAAAATTGAACAAATGTGGAAATGCGGGAAATTTTCTCGTGTATTGTTTGTGGTCCCTTCTGCACGTTTTTCGATTTAAATTAATTTATTTCATTTACCTGCTGGACTGACACTTTTTCATTTAAGGTGAATATGAAAAACTTGTTGGACGATCAATACCGTACATGAAACTTGGATTTACTTCTCTGTTCGACCTGCTGCGAAATATTCCGGACATTTACACGAAACGCAATGAAAAAGACGAGCATTTCTTTCAAGTCGTGGATTCGGCTACGGCACATATTCAACATCTTGTTAATAAACAAAGGAGTGCGGAGAGCGTTCGATTTGCGCAAGAGGTGACTAACTGCCTGAGACAATGATCACATATTTTACTATTTATTAGTTTATTTACCCATGTGGTAAAAAAATGTCCTTCATTGATTCGTTTCTTAGAAATATCAGTATTTCATCCAATGTCCCAAAATGTATACAGTATTTCTATTCACTCAGTTTCATTCAGTTAAATGTAGAATTGCTTTCCTAAAAGTTTACTGAGATTGTTAATCGATATGTTACACAATTTAGTGTAATGACTTATATTACGTTAAAGTGAATCCTTTGAATGATAATCATGTAAAATTCGGGAAACTGCAGACTTGATCATTCAGTTAGAAAAGTCGAGGTAGATCCGAAAAGAATCCGCCTTTGCTGTAAATTATTTTTTGTTAATAATAAATAGAGGCTCGCTCGATAGTGGATATTATTTGATACTGTTTTCTTGCAGGCCGGAAGAAAGAAAAGCGGAAATAAAAAAAGAGATGAATTTTTAAGCTCGAGGTGGCGCAATTCTAGCGAAGACCGAAATTCTCAACGGCGAAGAAAGACAAGAGACGTGAACAATGAAATCAGAAGTCAAAACAGAATGAGAAGCCTAGGACGCCGACGAAATTATGAGAAAGGTGAGGAAATAGATTTTTGTAATATGTAGAGGAAAAGGTAAAATGCGATATGCATTTTTTTTTTTTTTTTCCATAGAGTTTGGTGATTTCAATTCTTTATGGGATTCAGAGCAGTCCGAGTTGCAAAGCTATGAACATGGCGAGAGTTTGATAGATTATGAAATCGATGTTTACGAATGCAGCTATCCGGTTGTGATCGCTGAAAAAATCCTCGATTTGGTAAGAATTTAATTAGCCAATTAGAGAAATTCAATGAAAATGGTAGGATTAATCAAACGAGAAAACCCTGATGGATTTAAGTACACTACAGTAGGTACAGAGAAATTTGAGTAATTAATTATTTCTCTAGAATCGGATTTTCGAACCTGTTGTTTACGGCCAACAATTAATTGGCGATGACTTCTTCCTGCAATTAACAATTCGAAATATTCCAGATGCCCAAATAATAAGAGAAGATAGTAAGTAGTAGACAATGAAATTCCAATACTCGATACTTTATTAACGTTTGTAATTAAGCCTTATTTTATATATACTTTGGTTAATTCATTTTCATATAAACATTGTGATCAATTTTCAGATCGATCTCCGATTCATAGCGGTCTCTGTATATCTGGACAAACAATTGCAGGATGTATTGAAAAATTGAAGAAAGTGAAATCCTTAACAAATAGAATAACTATTCTTCTCGGAGCTGTTGATATTTACATGGTTAGTGTTAAAATAGCAAAATTAAATAAACCCGTTCGGACATAACCAATAATTCAATTAGAAGGAAAGTTAACTTTTAAAAAATCCATAATCTCCATGCACGCTTTTATAATTAATCCCCATAGTTTCCATCTACATATATTTATAATTATTTCACACGATTAAAAATTCTGAAATATGTATGAACAACTCAAGGAGAAAGGATTGCTCCTTAAATTAATTCCATATACTTATAAAAATGAGTCAGAGAAATAGTGAATGAAAAGAGAAATTAAAAGTGTGCCTCTTATTAAGTCTTGCGTCCCACATTCGGCATTTTATTTTAAATATTAACCGAAGCCGTATTGTCATTTAATTTATGAAACAATTGCTTTTCTTTGTAGAAACGCAGCAGGGAACAACTGATATCCGACATGGAATCGTTATTGGAACTTTGTATTGATAGATTCGGCTTCTCTAAGTCGACCATCACCCTTTGTACGATTCCGCCATTAGCAAATATTTCATTAATGTGTCATCCTAATCAGTTCAACACTTTGCTTGGATTTAACAGCTGGATAAAAAGCATAAGTTGCAGGTCAACTTTCAAGGAAATGAAGAGCGCTTATAGATTGATTGACTTTTTCACGGCATTCACTGGCAAAAATATGAGCACGGACTACAAATTATTTCAAATGTTAACATAACTTTTTCTATATGTTTAAGATTAAGTATTCACTTAAAGTGTTTAAGTAAAAAGTAATCGCAGTATACATTTTATTTTTATATATATATTCTTTTTATTTTCCAGGGAAGCTCGAATGGTTTCCGGATGTTCGTCCGCCCACGTGCTTTGGAGCAAAACTGGTCGCAAAAAAGCGATAAATTTATTGCGACTAAATACAATTCGAATGTTGAAATCGGAAGATAATCCAAATCCTTACGAAACCGAAGAATAAATTATATCGTTATATATAGAATGTACTGAAAGATAATTAGAGGGAAGGATAACGTTTGAATGTTGATAAGTGAAAGAGAGTCATGAATGAATTAATAATTACGTCGTTAAGACCAATTTGTTATGATTGTTAGGAAGTGGTTTTTAGTTATTAGTAGATATTCTGATGGAAATTTGTTGTCTAGTTTTTTTATAGTTCTGTTTATGTCTTTTGAAAAGGTTTATATTGTGTATTATGTATAGATTAAGGATTTTTAACATTATTAGCGTAAGTTCGTAATTTGTTATTATCGAATTGACAGGAAATAATTGCAAGAAAGGGAATGTTATCTGTTATGTGTTTTCGGGAAAGAACCTCTGTTAGTTCCTTTCTCTTCTTTCGAACTCTTGCTAATTAATAATTTAAGAAAAATTGTTTACGTTTCTCTTCACATCGACATTATACTTCTATTGGGAAAATTTATAAACTGAGATATTAACATATGATTAGTCGATACAATGATGGATTATCAAAACTGATGTGTCGTCTTGTTTAAATTTTGTATATCTTAAAAAGTTGCTATACACAGTGTGCCAGACAATTTGCATCGGCACGCTTTTTAACATAACAATCAATTGCAATTATTCGATTTAAGAGCAGAACATCTCTGTAAATGACCGACCGTATTCCCGAATTTGTTATCTAAGTTGTTAAATTTTTCCTCCGAATGTTTGGCCGCGTGTTCGTATTATCTGGCGATTGCATGATTGTTTGCGTTATTTGTTATTTACATAATTTTAAAAAATAAAAGATGTTTCTGTGATGAACCGTGCCTTGTTTCCACACAGCGTAAGATAATCCAGATCATTTCAAAATGCGATATGCCCAATATGATTACCGAGACATTTGGCAATAATTTCTGGCTCGTTAACAATTTTTCCTGTTTAGTCCTTTTGGAAGCTCTATGATAACGGCGAGCATTATCTTACAGCTCGCGTGCATCTTGAAAGATTCGGATAAAAAATACGACCACGTGTTCAGATTCAACGATGTTTCCTGATGTATGTTCATGATTTGCATATCGTTTGCTCTTTCCAACCAAGACATTAAGTCCTGCACTTCTCTAGGTTTGCCTTAGGATTCGGATTAATGATACGGCCTCAGTTGACGGCTGATAACGTATCTTTGTATTTCAGGTTGCGCAACATGTTTTTATGTGGCGATAAAGTACGACGAAAGGAGTGATACTACCTAATGCTCGTTGGCGTATTTATTCGAATAATAAACCCTGAAGAGCCTCGGTGAGTTTTCCACGGACTCATAATCAACCCGATGATGCTTACCAAATTATCTCCATTATCACAGGACTTTCATAATTTGCCAAGAACTGGAGGATGAATTCTTCGTGTAAGATGGAAAGATCAATAGCGCCATTGATGACTAAATGACATTTTTGTTAGATTAATAAACGCTTAAGGAAGATCTTGAATAGACTCCTGAAAATCAGCCTGGTGATGATGCTTCAAATGGAAGAAAAATAATTATCATGAGATAAAATTATTCCATAATTTATCGAGATTAAAAAAATAATAAACTCTTCCGATGACGGAAGAACAAATGATACCATAGAACGCTTGGTGACGAATTAATTCGATTAATAAACCCTGAAGGTGTCCTCAAAGAGTTTTGCCAAGTCTTCTTCCGATTGTTCTCGTCGAGCCAACGTATTTCATGTTCCATAATTTATCAAGATTAAAAAACAATAAATTCTTCTGATGACGGAAGAACAAATGATACCATAGATCGCTTGCCGACGAATTAATTCGATTAATAAACCCTAAAGGTGTTCTCAAAGAGTTTCGCCAAGTCTTCTTCCGATTGCTGTCGTCGAGCCAACGTATTCCATATTCCATAATTTATCAAGATTGAAAAACAATAAATTCTTTCGATGACAAAAGAACGAATGATACCGTAGATCGCTTGCTGACGAATTAATTCGGTTAATAAACCCTGAAGGTGTCCTCGAAGAGTTTCGCCAAGTCTTCTTCCGATTGCTCTCGTGGAGCCAATCTGGTGATGCGGTGCTGCACAAAATTGATAAGAGAACGATTATCGGGACGTAGAAATATTTTCTAATCTACCAAGAAGTAGATAGCGATAAATTATTCCGCAATCTTGAATCGGAAGGCGCAATTGATTTTTCGCTTTTTTTTTCGCTCGAATATAAAGTACTCACTTGAGGTAAGGTACCCTTGACTAATGTCGGGATGTCCTCTTTCTGGAAGCCGAGCTCCTGGAGCCCGTTTTCAATTTTCATCGTTTGCATATATTTCCGCACCGTATCTGCCAAGATCTTCCCGGCGTCATTTTTCTTCGCATTGGAAACATCCGTGCCGAGAAGCTTTGCAGCTTCAAGGTGCCTCTCTGGACATGCATTTCCCGTAAATGCGAAAACTGCTGGTGCGGATATTACCACCGAAAGACCATGGGGAATTATAGGGTGATGGTCGCTGTATCCCTGAAACATGAAATCAAGTTAACAAGGAATATAATTTAATTATAAGGAAGAACATGACATTCTGAATCCATGCGAGATGATAATAATACGTAATGAACGTAATTCAATGACAGGCAGAACTTGAAATTGTGAATCCATGCGAGATGAAATGAATATAAAAATAATAATACGTAACGAACGTTATTTAATGACAAGCAGAACCCGAAATTATGAATCCATGCGAGATGAAATGAATATAAAAATAAAAATACGTAATGAATGTCGAATGAGACATTTGGAATGACATTCATACCCATTGCCACAGGCGTGTTCAAAAGATCGTTCGGGCAAATGTTCATGAAATGAATATAAAAATAAAAAATACGTAACGAATCCCGAATGAGACATTTGAAAGGACATTCATATCCATTGCCATAGGCGTGTTCAGGAGATCGTTCAGGTAAAAGTTAATGAAATGGATATAAAAATGAAAATACGTAACAAATCCCGAATGAGATATTTGGACCGACATTCACATTCGTTGCCACAGGTGTGTTCAGAAGATCATTCAGGTAAATGTTCATGAAATGGATATAAAAATAAAAAATACGTAACAAATCCCGAATGAGATATTTGGACCGACATTCACATTCGTTGCTACAGGCGTGTTCAGAAGATCGTTCGGTTAAACGTTCATAAAACTCACCTTAGGCTGAAAAGTTCGTGCATTTCCACTAATGGAATAGGACAATCCATGGCAGAGATGCACCCCAGCGTTTCCAAAGCCAACACCAGCCATAGTGCTGGCCAGATGCATGTTGCTCCTGGCTTCCAAGTCTTCGGGATCATAAACAGCCCTTTCGAAGTACCTCCTCATGACGTCCAAGGAATGGCGTGCCCACACATCGCTTATGGGGTTACTGCCTTGATAAGCCGGTCTCAAGATCGGGTCCGTGGGACATGGGGTCCTCTCCGTATAGGGAATAGCCGTAAAGGACTCCAACGCGTGGCAAAGGACATCAAACCCCGAAAAGGCGCAGACTCTTTCCGGCAACGAGAGAGTGTGTTTCGGATCCACGATGCCAAGAGTCGGCCTCAGGGCTCTGTTCGCGATCCCCGTCTTCGCCTTTAATGGCTTGTAATCGAAAATCGAGACTCCGGTAGTCTCGGAACCCGTACCGGAAGTTGTCGGGACTGCTATCAATGGTTTCAGACCGATTCGGACTGGCTTCCCTTTGCCGATCGGTGGGTTAACGTAGTCCAGGAAGTCGGCTTCTGGGTCGCTCGCGTATAGATTAGCGGCTTTGCAGGTGTCCATCGTGGACCCACCTCCGACCTGGGAAAAGGAACTTCGTTAACGATCCTTTAAGGTGATATGAAAGTGTGATGTATACATAACAAAAAGTCAAAGTGTTTATAAAACTTTTCTACAAAGTAGCTGCACCTACATCCGATCAGCTGATACTTTGACACGTGGTTATGGAGGCCCTAAGGAATAACGCGCTGCTCGTAAAATTTCTTCCTTCTTTTTTTTTTAAATTTCCTACTTATCTCGGACAAGAACATGATTGTGGAGGTGCTAAGGAAGAACGCAAGGTTTATGAAATTTCACTTTTCCCAAAAAGAAATGTGTGTCCTTGGTTCTAGTCTGGGATAAATGAAGAATTTTTTTTTGTAAAATTTAATTTCACAACCATCGCGTTCTTCTTTAGGGCTTCCATAATTACATGCTGAAGTTTCATATGATTCGGTGGACCTAGTTTGGAGAAAATTTTAATATTTTGACGTTTTATATGTATTGAATGACCCTTTCATATCAGCTTAAGCACTTTTGACACGCACGTGTTTGCGCCTACCGCGACATAAGCGTCAAATTGTCCTCTTTTGACAAATGCAATGGCATCCTGGAGGCTCTCCTCGGTTGGTTCCACCCTGACCCTGTCATAGACTTCAAAATTGACACCATACTTTGACAGACTGTCCATGGCGTCCTTCATGGCTGCCAATTTCGAAAGATTCGGGTCGGTCATTACGCACACTTTTTTCGCGCCCATATTGTTTAAATCCATCCCAAGTTCTTTTGTCACTCCGATTCCATACCTTATGGTTGAACAAGCCATCTGAAAAGAGGCATGCATGAGAAACTCTAAAAATTCGGAAGAAAGATCAGGAACTACCCTGAGAAAAACAAGATCGCTGAACCAAAGAGATATTTCTTTGAATAGTACCAATGAAACATTCTATTAACCCTTTGAACACGGAGTCTTTTCGACATACGGTCGAAATTCGTCTGACCGTGCAGGCAATATTGGACCAAACGTGGGGCGCCTTTAGGCGCTCTTAGTAGCCGAAGGGTTAATTGATAGAATAATCATTTGACACAAATTAACTCGCATTGGGTGCAACCTGTTTTTTGGGAATTCTGACAATTTATTTCAGTCAAATAATTTATTCCTTGAACGATAAAAATATTTCTTTGGTTCATGAATTCTTCTGCTTCTCAGGGTGGAATTTTAGCATCGGAATTTTTTTAAAGTTGACCGAAATAGCGTCACAATATTTCTTGCATTCTTGGTAAGTAAATAAGTAAATAAGCGATGCTTCATACCGAAGGATGGAAAATAAAGATTTTTACCTCAAACGCGTAATCTTTGGACGTCGACGGACTCGCAGTTGTGACGTTAACTCTACCGTGAACATGATTCGAATTTATTCCAGGATTTCCATGGGCAGGACATTTGCATCTACATAAAAATAGAAATTTATGTATTCAACGCTGTACAACCAAAAGCTGTACACGAATAACTCCAAGTACTCTACAAGAAACGATTAACAAGAGAAATTATGAAATTAAATATCACACATAGTGATAAAGTCAAGAAATTAAATTCTGCATGTAATGAAAAAAATCATGAAAGTAAGTACTACATGTAATGAAAAAAATCATGGCGCTGGAAGTGACACTTCAAAATCAAAGAGAATTATTCGGCGTTATTAATAATTCTTAATTATGCTTTTGCGGCTGCTTTCATAAGTGTCGAACTTGTACGTGATACCACGCTATAAGAAGTTTCACTCCAAAAAAAAAAAATGAAGAAACAACTTACGACTGCGACGAGATGACTCGTAGAAGGTCTACCACTCGATTTCTCGGCAACATCCTTATCACCGTAGGACTAAAAGCAACTAAAAATACTCGAAAAGATGTGTTTAGAAATGGTCCCTTAGAGAGTATAGTCAATTTATGGTCCGACTGGTGTGGACTGACTTCCTACTACAGAGCCACAGAGTTTGGCTTGCTTTAACATGAACAGACTCTGGACGACCTCGATCCCCTCTTCTTTTGCTATCAAGCCACGTCACGAATGCCGCCAAACATGTTCGATAACTTTTGTGCGTAACAATATCGACGTGGTGTGAGAAATGGGAGAGAAAACGAGAACGAGCGCTTGTTTGCGGTTTGATTTGCAGAAACGCCATTTTTGTTTGCTGCACCTCAGACGTACATTTGCCGATAAGAAATTGTAATGATAAATAAGCATTAGAATTCTGAATTATATCTCAAGCCACGTCACGAATGACGCTAAGCACGTTCGATAATTTTTCTGAATAACAATATCGACGTGGTGTGAGAAATGGGAGAGAAAAAGAGAACGAGCGTTTGTTCGCGCCTTCATTTGCAGAAACGCCATTTTTGTTTGCTGCACTTCAGACGTACATATGTGGATAAGAAGTTGTAATGATAAATAAGCATTGGAATTCTGAATTAAATATCAAGCCACGTCACGAATGACGCCAAACACGTTCGATAACTTTTGTGCGTAACAATATCGACGTGGTGTGAGAAATGGGAAAGAAAACGAGAACGAGCGTTTGCGGTTTGATTTGCAGAAACGCCATTTTTGTTTGCTGCACTTCAGACATACATTTGTCGATAAGAAATTGTAATGATAAATAAGCATTTGAATTCTGAATTAAATATCAAGCCACGTCACGAATGACGCTAAACACGTTCGATAATTTTTCTGAATAACAATATCGACGTGGTGTGAGAAATGGGAGAGAAAACGAGAACGAGCGCTTGTTCGCGCCTTCATTTGCAGAAACGTCATTTTTGTTTGCTGCACTTCAGACGTACATTTGCCGATAAGAAACTGTAATGATAAATAAGCATTAGAATAAGGAAGGTTCTGACACTCATGAAATTTCATTTTTCATAACAAATTAAAAAATATCTATGAACAAATTAAAAAAAAAATTGAAATTTCGTGAATTTTAGGACCTTCCTTATACCCTCCATATTTATATTATAAAGTTTGAATCGATTCAGTACACCCAGTTTGAAGAAAAGTTTCATGAACGAGAACTCATTGACGCCACTTTCAAATTACCTTCCTGCTGCCTTGCTACATTGTTACATATCTCAGAGGTTAACCAAATGTTTTGGTGCCCATTTCTAAATAGAGAAGGCTTTATTAAGGCGTTTTACATTATTTACAGCATGTACTTATAGGTATTATGTGACTGCATACAGGGCGTTTGAACATCGACAAACGTTTCATTTCGTCCTAACCCTTTAAATTAGCAATTCGGACCCATCAATCGTCGACGGGGATGACAAAACACTGAAAAAAAAAAAAACTCCCCATCCAAATTCCAGATGATTGGTTTAAATATAGAGGACATATTTCTCAGTGCACGAATCGCTTAACATCGTTACATAGTTACATGTCTCCATATAAGATTGTCAGGTGCGACTATTCGGCACCTCTCTAAGAGCTACACCCTTGTCAACCAAGGATCCCTAGTCAATCTTAAGGTAATTCAAAAGACGAAATGCCGCCACTTAGAACCAACAACGATTCAAACTATTTCCCCGCCTTAAGTAATTAAGGCGGTGTGAAAGTGGCATCAAAGAAATCTCGCTTACAAAATATCTCCGAACATGGTGTACCGAATCGTTTCAAACTTTACAACGTGAATACAAAGGCTATAAAGAAGACCCTGACGCCCATGAAATTTCATTTTTTATACAATTTTTTTTAGTATATATAAACAAATATTAAAATAAAAAAAATTGAAAGGTGGGTTTCGGGACCTTCTAAGTAGCCTTCGAATTCATTTTGTAAAGTGTGAAACGATTCGGTACACCCAGTTTGGAGAAGTTTCATAAATGAGACCTCTTTGACGCCACTTTCACCCCGCCTTAAATCAATCGCCCGAAACTTGGACGCGAAGTCTATTCAGAACGGAATAATCTACAAATCTGAAGTGCGTCAGGAATATACAATTAGGCATTAATAAATGACCACGAATTTGCAAGTCGTTCCTCCCCACTGTATTTCAAGTCCTCCAATTATTTTCCAAAGAATTAACAATCCAAGTTCCGGTTGATCTAATACCATTCCTTAAGGTCTTGGTATGCCGATGGACATGAATTCCCGTCATACACGTCACAATTAGGTTGAGGAATAAATTCTCGCCATGTTTAACGTAACGTAACGTAATTAAGGTGTTATGAAAGTGTCATATACGAGTATATCTCAAAAGTGAAAATATTAATCAAACTTTTCTTCAAATTGGGTGCACCGAATCATTTGAAACTTCACCACGTGATTATGAAAGCTGTAAGGAAGAACGCGATGCTCGTGAAATTTAATTTTTCTCCAAAAAAAAATTGTTTATCTGTCCTAGACTGGAATTAAGATTACATTTTTTTGTTTTTGTGAAAAGTGGAATTTCAAGAGCATCGAGTTCTTTCTTAGGGCCTCTATAATCACGTGTTGAAGTTTCAAATGATTCGGCGCACCTAGTTTGGAGAAAAGTGTTTTTTAATATTTATACGGTATATGTGTGTAGATAGATATATAACCCTTTCATGTCACCTTAAAACGGCGGGAATTTATTCCTCGACCTAATATATCCGCAAGAAAAGCCTTCGTGTCCATCAGAGTACCTAGGACTTTGTAAAGGAATTCCACCAAGAATGAATCATCGACAAATCCCAAAATGGTTTGTTCCTATGCATAAATATCCCACCCATTTCCAGAATACCGCCTCTTCGTTCATGCTCGCAGTGAAGTGTCGCGATCTAGGGAAGTTCAGTTCAGGACAAGTCAGGAGCGAAAAGCATTCGATCGGTCCTCTATGAAAGCAGTTTATGGCCTTTGATACCACCTTAAGGGTGCTGTTAACTGTCCTCACTCCGAGCGAATCCATTAAGGTGATATGAAATTGGCATCCGAGGAGTCAATCGTTAACAAAACATTCCTCCGACCTAAGTGTAACCAAAAATCATTGAAAACTTCACCACGCAAACATGAAACCCTTAAGGAAGGTCTCGACTTCCATGGAATTAACTTCAGTACAGAAACATAAAAAATGTTTATAACAAATTTTAAAAGAAATGCCGTCCCATGGGTGTAGGGACCTTCCCCAGGGCTTAACAAATAAACTGGTGAAATTTCAGACGATTTGGTACACCCGATTCCGGGATAAGTTTCATAAATGACTCTTAGACGCCACTTTCATACCCCCTTAAGAGGATGTGAAAGTGGCATCCGAAAGCTCAATCTTTCGTAAAGCTTTTCTACTAACTGCATGTCTCGAATCGTTTCATACTTTAAAACGTGAATATAGAGACCCTAAGGTAGGTCCTGAAACTCGGGAAATTTCGCTTTTTTATAAACTATTTTTAAAATACGTATAAACAAATTTGAAAAGAATTGAAATTTCATGAGTTTCAGGACCTTCCTTATAGTCTCCCTATTCACGTTGTAAGGTTTGTCGAACTATTCGGTAAACCGAGTCGAGAGAAATGTTTTATAAACAAAACCTCTTAGACGCCACTTTCATACCCCCTTAATCCGCGTAGTAACGATCATAGGTTACTCCCATTAAAATCTAAGATGTTAAGGCATCACCGATGCGTTCGTATTGTATCGTAAGTAGCGATAATGATATGCCGATTACACGCTCTCGGGCACGATCTTATCATAATGGAAGGTGCCCACCGAATAGAAGCTGCCCCTCTTGGGCATGCGAGGGGTCGGGATTTCCTCCTGAAGAGGTTTGTAGACCAATCCGCAGTTCTTGTTATCGATAAGACCTTGGCGGAGGATCATCGGGGTGCGGATCACTGGCCCACGACCTTTACGTCTGGCCATGCGCACAGCTATATGGGATGCCATTAACAGAACCGCCAAAGTAATCAGAATTACGGTGATTACCGACCACATGGCACCTCCGTACCAAGGTCGGTACTCTTCAGTAGGTCCCAGGGTGGAGTAATCTTCATATTCCTTCTGATCCTCGGCAGTCCACGCACCTTCGGCCTCGTCGTCGTGGCCTTGACCATGGTCCAGCTGAAAGAGCATAAAAAAATTCGGCATTAACGACAATTCTTCTCATTTTCCAGCAGACAAGACATATTCAGACGTCTAAGTTCCTATGAGAGGTTATAGTAGGTCTTAAGGTAAAGTGAAAGTAGCGTCAAAAGCATAAAAAATCCGGCATTAACGACAATTCTACTCATTTTCCAGTAAACAAGACATATTCATATGTCTAAGTTCCTATGAGAAGTTATAGTAGGTCTTAAGGCGATGCAAAAGTGCCGTCAAGGGATTCTCGTTCATGAAACTTTTCTCTAAACTGAATCGATTCAAACTTTACAATACAAATATGAAGGGTATAAGCAAGGTCCTGAAACTCATGAAATTTCATTTTTTTCAAATTTCTTCATAGATATCTTAAACAATTTGTGATGAAAAATGAAATTTCATTTTTTATCACAATGAAATTTCATTTTTATCACAATGGAATTTCATTTTTTTGTTTTATACGGAACTTTAAAAATATTAACAAGTTTAGAACCTCCCTATTTCCGTGATCAATTTTCAGACGATATGGTACACCCAGTCCGGGGAAAAGTCATAAATGAAACGTCACTTTCACATCGCCTTAAGCGATGAAACATCTCAACCGTAATGGAAACAAAATGAAATTTTACCACACTAATGTAGAGACTCTAAAGAAGGTCTCGACACCCTTGAAATTCCATTTCTTTTTGTTTTACACAGAACTTTCAAAATATTAACAAATTTAGGACCTCCCTATTTACGTGATCAATTTTCAGACGATATGGTATATCCAATCCGGGGAAAAGTCATATAAATGAAACGTCACTTTCACATCGCCTTAAGCGATGAAACATTCCCACCGCAATGGAATAAGTGTCTTGGAAACGTTTCTGATTCACGATGTACCGAGTGAAGGATTTACGACGAGATCTAAGAGTTCCCGGTGATAACTCCGCCCCTTATCTTTTCTTTCCTATGTACCTGGCTCCCATCGATATCGTCTTCGAGAAGTTGATTCGATTGCCTGGATATATCGAAGTCCACGACGATGTGGGGGAAGTCCTTTGTCTTGTGTGGAATTGGTCTTGGAGGTGGTCCAGCATCCGCGTTCTCGCAGACCATCTTGGCAAGGTCGCTCCATTGGTTGATGCCTTCTCCCTCGGAATAGTCATCAGCATTTCCGAAGTCGTTCGCGTATTTCACGGACTCGGCTGGTGTGACGTTGTGTTCCATCAGCCATTCGATGGCCTGGTTGAAGTCCTCGTCGCAGTTGAACGGATTGTGCGACATGTCCAACCCGGACAACTTCGGAGTTGCTCGCAACTCCTCTACGGTGAATCGACGGAGTCGATTTCCGCGAACGGATAAGAATCTTAAACAAACAGCGAGTTCATATGAGGATTTCTTCGATTAAGGTCCAAAGATAGGATCAGTCAGGAATGGTGCAATGTTACTCGTTAAGGTACCTTTTCACTTGCTGCATTGTCACTATATTTTATGCAGTAAAATGCTTCGATTGGTAGAAAGTAGACAGATGGACATAGTGGATGACAGGATTTCTTCGATTAAGGTCCAATGATAGGATCAGTCAGGAATGGTGCAATGTTACTCGTTAAGGTACCTTTTCACTTGCTGCATTGTTACTATATTTTATGCAGTAAAGTGCTTCGATTGGTAGAAAATAGATAGTCCTTATGGATGACAGAAAAAGAATTGCGAGTAAGTCGGTGCACTTTGCAGCAGAGCAGCAAGTGGAAAATCATCTTACGATGTTGTTGCAATATTGCATGCAACAAAATGCTTCGATTGCTTGAAAGTCGAGAGATAGCCATCACGGATGACAGAAAAAGAATTGCGAGCTAATCGAAGCACTTTGTAGCAGAACAGCAAGTGAAAAGTCACCTTACGATGTTGGGGCAATATTTCATGCAACAAAATGCTTCGATTGCTTGAAAGTCATCACGGATGACAGAAAAAGAATTGCGAGCCAATCGGTGCATTTTGGAGCAGAGTAGCAGGTGAAAAGTCACATTGACAGGACAATTCGTCAACCAGGTCCTTACCGAAGGCTCCTCAGGGGCACCCTGGCCTCGCTCCATACTCTCTCGAGGGAACACCTGCTTACATCCAGTCTGGACAGACCAGGAGTAAACAGGAACGGAGAAACTTGAAGAGTCACCAGGGCGTTTCCTGCGAGATTCAGCTTCGACAAGCTGGTTGCTCCCCGGAAAGTGTCGGTAGCCAAAACCCTGATGGCGTTATCGGATAGGTCAAGTTCCCGAAGAGACGATAATGGCTCCAGGAGTCCCTTGGGAAGACTCGACAGACGATTCTTCGACAAGATGAGGCGAGTCAGAGCTGGCATGGCGTTGAAGGTACCCTCTTTAAGGGAGTAGAGACCGCAATTCGAACATTCCAAACGATAAACGCTGAAAGAAGGTACAAGGTGAAATAATTCCTCATCCTTTGTCGTCATCGATCAGATGAAGAGGGACTTTCAAGTAACATCTCGATCCATATTTCTTATTTATAATCCTACCCCATCACTTTTCACCCATGAAAATTGACGTTCAAAGTGCAAACATAAACACGAGTTGAAACAATAGAGAGCGTCAAGATACTTTAGTAGAAAAAAAAAAAAAAAACAGCTGGTTTTCTCCTAACTGGGTACAACGAACAGTCTCAAACTTTACATCGTGAACGTTGAATCCCTAAAGAAGGTCCTGATCCTCATGAAATTAAATTTTTTATCAAAAATTTTCAAAGTATTAATAAACAAATTAAAAATAAATTGAAATTCTATGGGCGTCAGGACCTTCCTTATAGCCTCCATATTCACGTTGTTAAGTTTGAAACGATTCGGTACACCAGTTTCGGCAAAAAGTTTCATAAACGAGAGATCTTTGAAGCCGCTTTCGCGCCGCCTTAAGGATTGACTGTTTTAAAATTGGCTAAAAATGTAATTCTGTGGCGCAACCTTCAGAATCTCGTTTCGATAGGCGATCCAAAGGATACCAACCTGAAGGTCTCGTATTCTTGAGCCGTCGTCCTGAAGACGGGCAAGGATTCCAACCCAGGATTGTCGTTCATCAACAGAATCTGCAGTCTAGGATTCGCTCTCAGATGATGCTCCATTAAGGACGTGAGTTTGTTATCGCTGACATCCAGATAAGTCAGCTGACTGAGGTCGACGAAGGCATGTTGATGGATTCTCTTGAGTCCATTGGACGCCAGGATCAGTTGGTCCAGGGATGGAACTCCTATAAGGTCTTCTTTGGCAAGGACCTTGATCCTGTTCCTCGCTGCGTCCAGGGTCGTCAACTTCGTCGCTCTTATGGTGGCCAGGGTCGTCAAGTTGTTGCCTGAAAATTGACTGTTTAAGTACATTCGGCATAAAAGGAGTACAGGAAATCAACCCGGAAACTTAAGTCATAAAACGTCGATACGTGTTCAGAATTCTTTTCCTGCAATAATGTAAAGGACAAGCTCATAAGATCACGTTAAGGACCAAGTATTATCACAGGAGTCATCCATAATTCCGACAGTTTTTTATTTTTTTTCTCGGAGTGTGGTACTTTTTTTGTGGTCTATATTAAGTGACTAACGCGATATCTTAAGGGAATTTGAAAGTGGCATCCGAGAGGTCAATCGGTCATGACACTTTTCTCCAAATTTGGTATACCGAATCGTTTCAAAATTTACAACGTCAATATGGAAGCTATAAGGAAGGTTCTGACCCTCATGAAACTTCATTATTATAACAAATTAAAAAAATATCCATGAACAAATTTTTAAAAAATTGAAATTTCGAGAGTTTTAAGACCTTCCTTATACCCTCCATATTTATATTGTAAAATCGATTCGGTACACCCAGTTTGGAGAAAAGTTTCATGAACGTGAACTCTGACGTTACTTTCATATCACCTTAATTCTATCAAAGACAATATATAACTATGATATACTAACTATACAATGTATAACTAATTTTAATTGATTTGCAGGACCTTACCAGCGACTTTGAGAGTCTGCACCCCCTTGTCCTCGAATAAATCAGGAGGAATGACGCTAAGTTGATTATCCGAAAGGTCCAGCTCCATCAGGGAGTCCAGCGGATCGAATATCGCCTTCTCCACGGTTTTGATCTGATTGTTCCTCAGATTGATGTACACCAGGTTCGGCATTTTGACAAATGCGGTTCGGCGGAGTCGGGGCAGTCCATTGTTGGAGAAGTCCAGCTCGGCAACTCTTGGGGCATCCAGCAAGTAGTCCTTGCCTTTGATCTGGAAGTACCTCAGGGGGTTCCCAGAGATGGTCAGGAAGCTTAACTCGGTGTTGTTTTGGAAGGTATCGGGATGCAGATCCAGAAGAGCGTTCCTCGTCATGTTCACCGCAAAGAGGTAACGCAAGCCGTCGAAGGACGTGCGATCCAACTCGGATATCCTGGTGTCGACGAACAAGATGGACTCCAGCTGTTGAAGATCACGTTCCTGGAAGGCATGAGGTCCAAGCCGAACTTCTGCGGCATTTTCCACCCTCAAATGGGCGATCCCGGGGCCGAAATTCTGCCCCTCGACGAGCCTGCTGCACCTGGACAAACCATCGAACAATGAAACATCACAAACCCTGAGAAGAAATCCTCTTCGTTTCCAGGATATTATTTCATTTAATGGAGTTAAAGAAACTGTAGCATAAAATCAAAGAAATATGGCCGCTAGGAAATGCCGAAATATCTTATGCATTGCATCGATCATGTACTTTACATTAAAATAGTAAAGTATGAAATCCAAACTAGACGTTTCATTTTTTTATTAACTCCTTTCAATGACGTTTTCCTACTATGAGAGCCGATTTGATTTTATGCGACTTGATAACAAGTGACCTTAGATTACCAAGTAGATTTTAATATTGTGACAATGTTTCGATGATTTCCCACGATTTTCAGCGATATACAGCTGAATAATGAAATAAATGAAATTTACATTGTTCTTGGCAGAAAAATAAAAGTTACATTGTCTTTGCCGATACGCGGGGAAACGACCTAATATCAAGTAACAAGGTACATGATTTCCTGAGCGAATAATCCCTAGCAATTTTTAATAATTATTAATCCAACTTCTGGCGAATCGAATACCCTAGACACAGCTGATCGAGTTAACGGACGAGATGTTGCAAATGAAGAACTAATCTTGAGTTGCGAAATTGCCCTGCGAGAGAGTAGCTGACCTTCGCCACCTTATTAGCGTAGAAAGTTGCATACTTCGCAGTGGTTGCAGCGGCGAACAGTCCGGAGCATCTGCAGTAATCGGGACACTGGGTCATAACGTCTTCCTCGTCGTCCATCTCGTCCTCTTCGTCCTCGTCCTCGTCTTCATCTTCGTCGTCGTCGTTATATTCGTCGTCCTCGTCATCCTCGTCGTCGGCGTCTTCGTCGTCGGCGTCGCCGGCTTCGGTGGGGCCGTCGTTCAAGGTGGCGTCCTCAGCCTTCAACAGTTCCTTCAAGGCATGGCTTTCGGACGTGGTGAACGAAGTAGACGTCAGGAACGTCGAATTTCCTCGGGACTTTCCCTTCGGCGAATTAGAGTTCGCCGAAGTACTCGGTCGGTGGTACTTGAACTTTTGCGCCTCCGCCTTTATGGCCTCCGCCATTTCCTCCTGAATCTGCGATATCGTTAACCGTTAACCACAAACGATTAAGAATTCGGACAAACGTGCACAATGCTTCCTCGTTTCCGGCTGCAACCAACTACGGGACATTTTAGTCCCCGGAATGACTCCAAGGACCCGATTCTCCAATTTATACATTGGTCAACGTCATCAATTTTGCGACTTTCAAATGTTGACCAATTACGCGACTATGCAACAATCGATATTTTCTTCACATACGATGAGATTTGAACAAAAAAAAATGTTGCATTGTTGCGAAGTCGCGTCATTAGTCAACGTTTTATTATTGTACGCGAAATTGTCAATTTCGCGTGCGACTTTCAAATGTTGACGACTTCGCGACAATCGATATTTTCTTCACATACGATGAGATTTGCACAAAAAAAATGTTGCATTGTTGCGAAGTCGCGTCATTAGTCAACGTTTTATTATTGTACGCGAAATTGTCAATTTCGCGTGCGACTTTCAAATGTTGACTAATTACGCGACTATGCAACAATCGATATTTTCTTCACATACGATGAGATTTGCACAAAAAAAATGTTGCATTGTTGCGAAGTCGCGTCATTAGTCAATGTTTTATAATTGTACGCGAAATTGTCAATTTCGCGTGCGACTTTAAAACGTTGATCAATTTCCCGTCTTCGTAACAATGCAACATTTTTTTTTGCGAATCTATACGTACATGAGAAAAATTCGTATATTCTTGAGAATCGGCTCCCCGATGACAAAATTTTACATTGTTGTGAAGTCCTTAGTCAACATTTGTATGTCATACGAAATTGTCGATTTCACATGCGGAAGTTCAGTGTATATTGTCGTCATCGCATTATCGTCGGTGGGTCTTTAATGATTTTGACATCTTCATTGTCACCGGAATTGGTATTATTTAAATGTTCTTTAATATGTATCGAAACGTTTCATTTAATAAATAGGTACTCATGACTGAAATCTAATTACACAAACATGTAATTAAATAGTTCAGCGATGAACTTGGAAAAGCTCTGTCACGTTTGTCAAATCTTATCGAGCCAGTGAGTTTGTATTTCCGAGAATCGCCGAATTTCCGATATCATCAACCTACATCGACCTCCAAGAATTGGATTTTATCAACAGCAATTCATCTCCCCGAGTAAAATTAACAGAAATATGATATTAATAGAGATAGGAATTTTTTTCAGGTTCTTACCTTGAAGGTGGAAACTAATAATTACCCTACATTGCAACCCTTTCTATCTCCCGCCGCCTAAATTTACATAAACAAATAAGGAATCACGCAAATCGAAAACGAGGACGCCATTGTGCACAATTATGTCCACCCAAAAAAGTAGGAAACTTCACCTTTTCGCTGGAGGCCTCCTCATCGAGAGATCGAATCTCTTGCAGAAGGATATCCTTGGGATTGAAAATAGGCTTCATGTACGCTATAAAGAAAAAAAATAATAATAATAAACGCGAAATGTTATACAAGGAGTAATGGACTATAAAATAACCCATTACGTGTGCCGTACGACAGAAAAAGGAAAATGCGCGTGGGCAGCAAGCATTGTAATTCGAGGACACGATAGATCTCAACGACTGAGATGATTATTTTTCTAGAAAATAACAAGAACACTCTTTAGTACAAAACTTCAGACCCGGCGCATTTCATTTACCACGTCCCAGCAAAATAAATAAAAATTAATTCAGTGCAGGAGTAATTTTCAGACATTTAAGGTCTTACGAAAGGTTCATTCTATATATATCAAAACGTTAAAATATTTATAAAATTTTTCGCCAAACTGGACGGAAATCATTTGAATTGATTTGGTTTTGAGAATTGTTTGACAGATATTTTGACGTTTTGATATATATAGAATGGCTCTTTCATAACGCCTTAAAAAATTTCATCTAATACTAGTCGCTCCTTCTGATCAATCATGTTCCTTTATATATACATATTTAATTGTAACATATAATATTTAAATATATTTAATATATATATTTGAGTTCATCCGACAGCAGAGTCACTCCATGTCCGACCAATCATGTTCCTTTAAATATATTTAATTAAGGCGATATGAAAGTGGCATGAAGAAGTCTCGTTTATGAAACTTTTCTCCGAACAGGGTGCACCGAACCGTTTCAAACTTGACAATGTGAATATGAAAGCCATAAAGAAGGTCCTGACACTCATAAAATTTCAATTTTTCAAATATTTGTTTACACACGTTTTCAAAATTAAAAAAAAAATGAAATTCTATGAGTTTCAGGACCTACCTTAAGGCCTCGGTATTCATTTTGCAAAGTTGGAAACAATTCGGTACACCCACTAAAGAAACGAAAAGTTTCATGAACGATTAACCTTTCGGATGCCACTTTTACATCGCCTTAATCCTTTGGCTGCTGAGAGCGCCTAAAGGCGCCCGACGTTCGGTCCAATATTGCCTGCACGGTCAGACGAATTTCGCCCGTATGTCGAAATGGCTTCGTATTCAAATGGTTAATCCTTCTGCATGTCTTTCTATTGCCCTAAGTAGTTCAACTCATTCATGGCCGTATCTTTAGACATTTCCCCCGATACTGATAGATTTCCCCTCTAATCTGGGAATCACCTGCAGATATCAACTCATTGACGACATCTTTCGATGGTCTTTCGGTGGTCGTAGTGGTCGATGTGGTCGTCGTAGCGTTCGATGGCTGCTGTTGGGGTGAATATCCGACTCTATTAATTGCTTTCGGTTCGACTTCCGGGGTGGTTGGTTGGGCAATTTGCGTCGTAGTTTCGACTTCCGCCGAATTTACGGAAATCCCTGTCCCCAGGAGGACCGTCAGGAGCAAAATGGCCTTGCCCATCGTGGTCGCTCTCTGGTCTCCCGTCCTGAAAACAAAAAGTCAAATCCATTTTTGATACCACCTATCTACAAAATTCGCAATCATTTAGTTGCCAACACAATAGCTGAAATATTATCACACGACTCGTGAGTGTTTAAGGGACATCCCCATTCATTCAATATTTTGATTAAAATGATAATGTAGACTAAATTCAAAAAAATGATTAGAATAGAAATAACGCATAAAAAATAAGACACATATTTCAGACAATATTCCACCGAGCTAGGTGAAATATTATCCCATGACTTGTGAGTGTATAAGGGACATCCCCATTCATTCAATATTTTGATTAAAATGATAACGTAGGCTAAATTCAAAAAAATGTTTAGAATGGAAACCACGCACCGGTTACCGTGCGTATGAGAAATAAGACACATCTTTCAGACAATATTCCACCGAGCTAGCTGAAATATTATCCCATGACTTATGAGTATATAAGAGACGTCTCCATTCATTCAAAATTTCGATTAAAATGATAATGTAGGCTAAATTAAAAAAAATGTTTAGAATAGAAACCACGCACCGGTTACCGTGCGTATGAGAAATAAGACACATCTTTCAGACAATATTCCACCGAGCTAGCTGAAATATTATCACACGACTCGTGAGTGTTTAAGAGACGTCTCCATTCATTAAAAATGTTGATTAAAATGACAATGTAGGCTAAATTAAAAAAAAAGTTTAGAATGGAAACCACGCACCGGTTACCGTGCAAACGCCTTACCTCCACGGTTTAGAGGTGGGAGAGGTTTTATGACGTCATGGAACTGAAACTCGGTTGCAGATCACTGATAATGAAAAACTGAAACTCAATGTCAACGGTGGAGGCACTGAAAGCGCAAATTGGAATGTACCCAGCGTCTGTACCGTCGCGTGATCGCAGTTGAGCATCTGCCATCGGAGGAATCGGTTACGCCCGCCAAGCTGGTACGCGACCACGAAGAGAGAACGAGAGAGAAGGTAGAGAAAGAGAAAGAGAGAAAGATAGAATGAGAGAGGGGCGACCGCAAGTAATACGATCCGAGATTTATTCATCTCGAATGAAGTTCGCTTCACTTTTCAGGTACGGAAAATTTTGGAGAAGTTTCATTACCTCCCTAACATATTGCAGATTTTTTTCAGATTCGAACGATCTGAAAATTTTCTTATCCAATGACGTCTACAAAAATGAAAACAACGTTTAAGTGGAAATCATTCTTCAAAGAAAAAAATCGCCTCATTGCAAGTAATACGATCCTCGAGATTTGTTCGTCTCAATTGAAGTTCGCTTCACTTTTCAGGTACGGAAAATTTCGGAGAAGCTTCATCACCCCCCTAACATATTGCAGATTATTTTCAGATTCGAATGATATGAACATTTTCTTATCCAATGACGTCTACAAACATGAAAACAACGTTTAAGTAGAAATCATTCTTCATGGAGAAAAATCGCCTCATTGCAAGTAATACGATCCTCGAGATTTGTTCGTCTCAATTGAAGTTCGCTTCTCTTTTCAGGTACGGAAAATTTCGGAGAAGCTTCATCACCCCCCTAACATATTGCAGATTATTTTCAGATTCGAATGATCTCAACATTTATTTATCCAATGACGTCTACAAAAGCGAAAACAACGTTTAAGTGGAAATCATTCTTCACGGAGAAACATCGTCCAGTATTCATTACTACTCATTATACCAGCTCACGTGTAAATATTCAGTTCCAATTAAAACCACAATTTTCATCCACGCAAACCGAAGCCTCGGGAAAATGTTCCTAGAAGATTCCTAAACAATTACCCAGGTCACCCATCCGAGTCCTGACAAAGACCAGCAACGCTTAACTTGATATCACTTGCGTAACTGCTATCACGCCTAAAAGCCTGTTCGATATAATTCTTTATCACTCAAAGTATATACCATAAACATAATACATATATTTTTAAAATACATACATATTTATACATTTACATATGTGCCTCGATATTGTCATTACTAATTATTTCTAGTCATTCATTCGACATATGTTACGATCCAAACTGTACATGCAGTGCGTGCATTTTTTTTCTATGTATGTATATAATACTGATCTCGATGAAGTATCGATAATGATTATTTTCAGAGTTCGTCATCCCTACTTTCAATTGATTCGAGTCAACCAACCGTACCCGTCGCTGAATGTAAATGACGCGACGCGTCATGAGAACGAGTAAACGCGCCTCCGTCGGCGTCCTCATTGCAAAACATTTCCAACGTCTATTATCATTTGTAAATAACTCCGGCATATAAACATTTCTAAGAAACACTGTAACATTTATGTAAAACCCCGAGAAAGACGAGTAAAGGCCAAAAGTCTTCGTCTCGACATCCTGCGTCTCTGGAAAGACTGTAACAACTTCGGATGTTTAAACTATTAAAAGTGAAAAAGTGTTAAACATTTTGAGAACCAAAGAGAAGATCATTCGAGGAGTATGTATTCGCAGTTCCTTGTCAAATTGTGCGTCTCACGAGTGCTAAATTGATCGCTTTGTAGGCTGACAGAACTTTCCAACATGGCCGCGATTTCTTGTGGTATGAATTTTCTTCTAACGCACTTTTTAAATCTTCTGATTAATCGGTTGGAATGCTTAGTCTCGGTACTGGGTATCGTCAAATCTGATTAGTGGAAGGGGACCATTCTTTGTCCTATATTTATTGCAATTTCGATAAGAAAATGGCTTAAAGTCGTGACGTGGGGAAACGGTTTGCCCCATGATCTGCTTGGTTCGGTATCTCGGTGTTCGTTTCAGTCCACATTCGTCGCTTTCGTCACTCCGTCAACAGTATCTACATTGCAAAACAGGGCACCGTATGCAGATCTGTAGCCTGTTGCACCGCCGGCTGGATTTCGATTCTCTGAAAATGACGCGGAGACAGCTGCAGGACTCGCAGATATTTGCAGACTTGTCCCAAATTTAGTGTCGGTTCGCTGAAACTGATGCGAGACCAGATGCAGGATTTGCAGAAATTCGCAAATTTCTTCGGAATTATAAACGTCGATTTGCTGAAATGACGCGAAATCAGATGCAGGATTTGCAAAAATTCGCAAATTTCTTCGAAATTATAAACGTCGATTCGCTGAAATGACGCGAGATCAGATGCAGAATTTGCAGAAATGCAAATTTCTTCGGAATTATAAACGTCGATTCGCTGAAATGACGCGAGATCAGATGCAGAATTTCCAGAAATTTGCAAATTTGTCTCGAATTTAAACGTCGTTTCGATTAAATGACGCGAGACCAGCTGCAAGATTTGCAGAAATTTGGTGTCGGTTCGCTGAAACTGATGCGAGACCAGCTGTAGGATTTGCAAAAAAAGGTGCAAATTTCTTTGCAAATTAAACCTTGATTCGCTGATGTGGCGCGAGACAAGTTGCCGGATTTGCAAAAATGTGCAAATTTCTTTGGAATTTAAATGTCGATTCGCTGAAGTGACGCGAGACCGGCTGCAGGATTTGCAAAAAGTTGCAAACTGTTTTGGAATTTAAACGTTGATTCGAATCAGCTTCTATTATTTTCTATAATTCTATTATTCTATTATTTGATTCTATTATGATAATTCTATAATTCTATTATTTGATCCAAAAGAGCATCATTCAAAGAAATTATTCTCTTTTAATCAGACTTTCTACTTTTATGCGTCTCCGGGTTCTATTTCGCGCATTAATCGCCTTCAAGCAGCAACGATCTATACCTCTGACAATTCCTCTATCGTTATCTACATTGCAAAACAGGGCAGCACATAGCGATTCGCAACCTGTTGCACCGTCGTTTCTATTTCGATTCGCTAGGCATTCCAAGCCCACGTCTGGAACTAGGACAGACAAGAAGGTCCCAAGAGTAGGCCTTCAGGATAAAGACCCTGAAGATGTGAAATTATTAATAATATTAAAAAGTAGCAATTAAAATTCCGATTCGCCAGGCATTTCAAGCCCACCACTGGAACTAGGATAGATAGGAAGGTCCTAAGAGTAGGCTTTTACTCTGAAGACGTGAAATTTTCAATAATATTAAAAAGTAGCAATTAAATTTTTTTTTCGCCGGCATTTCAAGCCCACCCCTGGAACTAGGATAGACAAGAAGGTCCCAAAAGGCCCTTACCCTGAAGATGTGAAATTTTAGCACGTTAATGAAATAAATAAAATAAATGCATTTTTGATGAAAAATTAAATTTCCTGAGTTTTAGGGCGTACTTCAGGGCCTCCATATTCCCGAGGTAAAATTTAAAACGAATCGGTACATACAATTCGGAGAATACTTTCCCCAACGATTTGACTTCACAGACATATATAGGCTGGCTCTTTCACATCACCTTAATGTCACCCAGAAAATGAATTTTTCGCTCGGTATCCGAGGACGTTGGGACCCAAGTAATGGGTCCTAGTGATTTTCCGAAAACCCAAGTAGGTACCTCATTTTGGAAAGCCAGGAATGCGTCGGTGGGCCTTGCGATCGTGCTTATTCCGTGTTCCGTGCTCATAAGAAGGAGGGGGGTCGGTATTCACGGGGACCACCTGGGCCCCGCGAGAGTCCACTGGACCCACCGGACCCAAGAGGACCCAAGAGGACCCAAGTGGGCCCTTTGTTCCCTGGTAAATCTCCACTGGCCTTACCTGGCCGCAGGCCAGGTAAAGTTACTCGGACCGGCAGGTGGGTTCCGAAAATAAGGGCCCTACTGTGCACCTTCTGCGATCTGGGATCCAAGGGACCCAAATTTCTGCCTCGATGGGTGTTTGGGGAAAGTGACTCCCGCTGGTAGTGACGAGCAAATGCAAGAGTACCATGGTCTACCATGGCTATGGTCTTGGTCTTCATCTTGCAATTTTTGCCAGGTTTTGGTTTTTATTTTGCAATTTTGGCCAGGTCTTGGCCTTCATCTTGCAATTTTGGCCGGGTCTTGGTCTTCATCTTGCAATTTTTGCCAGGTTTTGGTTTTTCTTCTGCACTTTTGGCCAGGTCTTGGTCTTCATCTTGCAATTTTGGCCGGGTCTTGGTCTTCATCTTGCAATTTTTGCCAGGTTTTGATTTTGGCCAGGTCTTGGTCTTCATCTTGCAATTTTTGCCAGGTTTTGATTTTTATTTTGCAATTTTGGCCAGGTCTTGGTCTTCATTTTGCAACAATGAACAGGTCTTGGTCTTCATTTTGCAACGATGAACAGGTCTTGGTCTTCATTTTGCAACGATGAACAGGTCTTGGTCTTCATTTTGCAACAATGAATAGGTCTTGGTCTTCATTTTCCAACAATGAACAGGTCTTGGTCTTCATTTTGCAACAATGAACAGGTCTTGGTCTTCATTTTGCAACAATAGCCAGGTCTTAGTGTTCTTTTACAAAAAAGAACAGATCTTTGTATACGTTGCAAAACCATGGTTTTTGCAAAAAAAACGCGAGACCAAGACCAAGACCACCATAGTTATTATAAAAGCGCAAGACCAAAACCAAGTCTGCAAGACTTATACCGATTTTTCTCATCACTCCACGCCGGTAGAACGAATGTGAGGTTAGGACGATCCACGTGGGATGTTCTCACCTCGACCCCACGCAACTCGATACACCCAAATAACGTTTCCGGTACACTTCAATGTGTCGATTTTTATTTTATCTGGCAAGGATATGTGTAATTAACACGAATCAAGCGACTTTTATGAAAATTAAATACCGCTCGTGCAACATGGGAGAATTCCTAAATTTCACCAAGAGAATTATTGTTCCAGTAACCGCGTTAAGACGTTGAGAAAATTAAAATAAATTAGAATAAAATAAACCAGTTAATATGTCAACTGGTAAAATGAAGTATGGTCGTTTTAAATAATCGGGAGACATCGTCCCAAAATCGATGAGCGATATATGTGCCATTTTGAAGCCCAATTCATGCGATTTCGACAACCCTAACGCTGCTCTTGATGGTGTCCTTATAAAGCGACATTCCCCGTATCTTTCGCGACGCGTCCCTTTATCGTTCAGATAAGGCTGTCTCCTCTTATCACGCTTATCGATATTTGCCGTTCGCGCCATCCTAGCATATTTGTTTTGTCTCGAATCCTCCGACGATCTTTCGGGGCTTACTCTGCATCTCTTGGAGAGGAGCTCCGGTTATTTTCTACTTTTGCCGGAGCACACAGGCAACTTCCATTAACTTGACTGGCCATATCATCTCCGTCATTTTTAAGGATACATTGAAAAATTTCATGAGATTTCATTAGCAAGAATCGATATAGTCGTTGGCAGATTTTTTCAAAATCATATTTTTGGGGGAATTTAAAGTTATGAATACTCCTACGAACACATTTTTTATCGCGTCCTTTTATGAGGTTAACGAATTCGACAATCTACGATATTTTCTTTCTCTTATTTTTCGTTCCCTTTAAGGTGATATGAAAGGGTCATTCTATATATATGAAACGTTAAAATATTTATAAATCTTTTCTCCAAATTGGGTACACCGAATTATTTGAAATTTTAACATGTGATTATGAAGGCCCTAAGGAAGAGCGCGATGCTCGTGAAAGTTCATTTTTCACTAAAAAACTGTGATCTTGGTTCTACTTCAGGATAAATAAAAAAAATTTCTTTTTCGAAAAATGAAATTTCAAATGATTCGACGCACTCAGTTCGGAGAAAAGTTTTATGAATACTTTAACGTTCTGATATATAGAAAGACCATTTGACGTCATCTTTAAAAAAGGGTCTTTGATACGAAAGTTTTTAGCATTTCCTTAAAAGTCGAGATACTCCGCACTAGATAAATAAAGTGTATAGATAAATAATTGTATATAGATAAGTAATTCGTATATGAATTTCAGTAAAAAATATGTTCAGGTAGTCCTTTCGTTGTTAATCAAAATGACGGTGAATCTGTAATCTTTCGAAATGCGACAGCAAGCCTGCAATTGTCACACTTATCACTTGCAACGTTGCAGAAAAATTGTGCAATGTTATTAACATTATGTCATCGAAGGTAGCCGCGAGCGAAGACTTCGTTGCTTTTCCATTAATTACTATCATGGAACCGATTGTTATTTAACATTAACTAATAAAAGAAGTACTGTTTAAGTAATAACATTTGCACCGTGACGGATAAAAGGTTGCGATAGGATTCTCGTCCTAAACACGATTTATGTTTCTCATTTGCATCCCAGTTGTTAACAGAATTATTTGACTACAGATTTACAAGACAAAGTATACATGACATGCAATACAAACAAAGTATAAATAAAATAAGTATAAGATGGAATCGTTATAACATATCTCCCTTTTTTTTCCATCTTTTCGCGTTAAATTCAAGCAGCTGAAAATAAATTCCTTTTCCTTACGATCCCTTTTCATTAATCTTATTTTTTACGACAGTCCATTAAATTTGGAATTATTTTTCTCCTCTTTCTTCCCGTATTATCACGCCATATTTTGCTGTGTATAGCCTTCTCATATCTGCCACCTCGAAAAAGCACGACGTCAGGTTTTTCATTTTTTTATACAATGGTATGACTGGTGACATACATGACATTCAATACAAACCAAGTATACATAAAATAAGTATAAGTTGGAATCGTTATATCTCCCTTTTTTAAATTTTTCCCGTTAAATTCAAGCCGCTGAAAATGAATTCCTTTCCCTTTTCATTAACCTTATTTTTTACGACAGTCCATTCAATTTGGAATTATTTTCTTACTCTTTCTTCCCGTATTATCATGCCATATTTTGCTGTGTATGGCCTTCTCATATCTGCCACCTCGAAAAAGTACGACGTCAGGTTTTTCATATTTTTATACAATGATATGACTGGTGACATACATAACATTCAATACAAACAAAGTATACATAAAATAAGTATAAGATGGAATCGTTATATCTCTCTTTTTTTAATTTTTTCCCGTTAAATTCAAGCCGCTGAAAATGAATTCCTTTCCCTTTTCATTAACCTTATTTATTACAATAGTCCATTAAATTTGGAATTATTTTTCTCCTCTTTCTTCCCGTATTATCACGCCACACTTTGCTGTGTATATCCTTCTCATATCTGCCAATCTGTGGAGGTCGGTCAGCGAATCTCCTCGAAAAAGCGCGACGTCAGGTTTTTCATTTTTTAATACAGTGGTATGACCGGTACGAAGTGCGACAAAAGTCGGCAGCATTTCCCTATCAGACTCCGTCATAAAGTCGGTTAAGGTGAAGTGAAACCGCCCACAGTCCCGGATAAGATACTTTTTTTTTTTTTTCCTTTAAGGAGTATTGAACCGAACCGTCGGAAACTTTGACACGTGGTTATGGAGGCTCTAAGGAAGCACGTGCTGCTCGTGAGATTTAATTTATCGAAAGAATAATATTTTTTTTTTATTCTTGTCCGCAGACATATCCGTCCGTTCTTGTGTCAAGGCGGGATAAAAAACGAGGTTTAACCCGAAGGTTGAACACAGACTTGAAATATCCATCTACTCGAGCATCTATATTTTTATATACGTATCTACTTATCTAATCTACGTATTATCTACGTCTACCTTTACCTCTAGTCCCTCTTCGACCAACCGCGATTGTAATTCGATCTTACAAACTTTCGCTGCCTTACATTTGCACCATTTTTTAATACTGAAATATACAGCATCCACCGACGATAATTGTTGCATATATTAATTTGTTTCTAAACAAACGTCGAATCGGTGCTCTTCCGGGCTGGTTATCATCACGTCGTTATTGTATCACGAAGAAGAGTAACTCGTGCTGATTTGTATTAATCTAAACGTATGTAATACACGTTATCAATAATTATCCGCCCAAGTATCTGGGTGGTCTTTATAAAAATCTACAATAGTTAATATAATGTAGACGTAGGTATGCATCCATTGTTACGCACTTACGCTATGCAAATGAGTACCCGATCAATACCATCACATCAGATTTAGAAGTCTTATTTGCATGACAACGAAGTGCAAGCACATGTCTGCAACTTAACAAATATTTATTACATTTCGATCTAGAAGTTATGTTTATACAAATATCTATGCATTCGTTTCTTTACCGAAATGACTGCCCATCCCTTTTTTCTTAATTGAAATTACAGTCGAACTGATTAACCCACTTCGCCTCAGATATTATAGATTTGCATTAATTAGTCGCATAATTATGCATAGGTATGCACATCATCGCAGCAATATAGGAAAAGATAATTTGCTGCACCGAGAAATAAAGAAATTTTTCTTCCGTTCAAAGAAATTGAAAATTACTCTGAAATTAGCAAAACGATTTAGCGAAAACACTTAAGCGGATCGAAGGAAACGAATTTAAGTGAAAATTCGATTCACAGCCAGAACGTTATTTGCAATTAATTTAATGCTGTCAATCAAGCGATTTTTTTCAGGGAATAAATTTTTTATCCTGCATGTGCCCACTTTGCGATTTACTCTCGGCTCTCTTTTATTTATTCCCGTGATTGTGTAAAATTTAAGTGTCAGCGTTATTATCCGTAACATTTACTACTGGTCAGTTAAGTTATTAGTCCTGGCCAATAAACTTAAGGTCTTCTACACAATCGGCCTCGATCGTTTCCAATCCGGCGACCTTTGCCGTGGGCCTTGGGCCCATAACGGAACGGTCCCATAAAAAGGTTCCGAACACCATAATTTGTTGTTACGTCGAACACTCCTACACCGAGACAAGGTCTTTAAATAATTAAAAGAGAACGATTATTTAGAATAATGCCTGATGATAATGCCTACATGATATCATTTTTGTGGAAAGAATATATTATATCATTCAAGGAAGAAGGTCTTGAATATCGTGAAATTACATTTCTCGAAATAAGATGTTTTATTTATTCCAGTATTTATCCCAGACTTTTCATTTATCTCAGTCCCCAGGGACCTTTGAAACGGATACGCACGCCCACATCCGACTTTAAGGGCTTACGAAAGTGTCATACATGCATATGAAAAAGTAGAAATAATGATGAAAGTTATCTCCAAACTGGATGCACCGAACAATTTACACTTTCAATTCGTGATTATGAACGTCCCGATGACGGTCTTCAAGTTCACAAGATTTTATTTTTCAAAAGAGAATTATTTTATTTATCCCACATTCGATTCACGATTCCCCATTCCGGAGTTTCTTTCCTCAGTCCCCAGGGACATCTCCATCGTTCTCGAAATCCGGTATTTATAGGATCCAAATCCAGCAAATCCGAAATTTAAGTATCAAGACGCTCAGGAATGAATCGTAATTATTGGTGCAACGGAGTCATGTGATTTACTGAATCCTGCCCGATGAATTCCGGATTGAGGAATACGGATGGAGATGTAGTAATTGATTTGATATTTTATATATCCCACATTCGATGCACAATTCCCCATTCCGGAGTCTCTTTCCTCAGTCCCCAGGGATATATCCATCGCCCTCGAAATCCGGTATTTATCGGATCCAAATCCAGCAAATCCGAAATTTAAGTATCAAGACGCTCAGGATTGATTCGTAATTATTGATGCAACGGAGTCAAGCGATTTACTGAATCCTGCCCGATGAATTCCGGATCGAGGAATACGGATGGAGATGTAGTAATTGGGAACGCGCACGCCCACTACTGACTTTAAGGTGTTACGAAAGTGTCATAGATGCGTATGAAAAAATCAAAATAATGATGAAAGTTATCTCTAAACCGGATGCATCGAACAATTTGAAACTTCAACGCGTGATTATGAACATCTCAATGGCGGTCTTCAAGCTCATAAGATTTAATTCTCCGAAAGAGAATTATTTTATATATCCCATATTCGATGCACAATTCCCCATTCCGGAGTCTCTTTCCTCAGTCCCCAGGGACATCTCCATCGCCCTTGAAATCCGGTATTTATCGTATCCAAATCCAGCAAATCTGAAATTTAAGCGTTGAAACGCTCAGGATTGAATCGTAATTATTAATGCAACGGAGTCATGCGATTTACTGAATACTGCCCGATGAATTCCGAATCGAGGAATACGGATGGAGATGTAGTAATTGGGAACGCGCACGCCCACTACCGAGGATCCTCCGAACCTGCAGGGTGGCCCGCGTCGCGTGCCCAGGACGTCTGCCGACGCCATGCAGACCATTTCTTTGGGCCGCACGAGGTCCGCACCCCCTGTCTAACCTCGAACTCCGAGATTCCTCAACATCTTCGGACGATTTAACTCAAATAAAAGCGACTTCCATTATAGGAGCATCTTCGAGGGCGTCGATGACGACCCACAACTTGGGCCCGAGTCCCCGACTCACCTTCGCGTCCTGCGCTCCGATCTCGACTACCGCTGCTCGGGGGTTAAGGGTGTCTCTCTCGACCTCGTGACCCGCCCACTATAGATATCCTTCTCCCGCCCGCTCGCGATTCCGGAATTTCGGGTACTCCTGGACGACGATAGATACTCCTCGCAGGTGACAGTTAAACTTCTAGACCGTCCGCACGGCGCTCTTGGAATTTCTGAACTACGTAGCACGAGACAGGAGAGGGGCAACGGGCCCGATGGAAGTGGTGGGGTTGGGCAGGCTCAGGTGAACCCAGGTGGCAGGTGTGAGCGCCATCCGACGCCATCTTGCGACGACTCACGGAACTACTTTAGTCGGACCTCGCAACGAAACTCATGCAGAGTTTGCTTTGCTACATTACGTGGTTTGTGAAACTAATGCGTGTCATATGGGACAAATATGCACAAACTAAAAGTGTATTACGTGTTTTTTGAAGCTTTGAACAAATTAGAAGCGTTACATGCCCCTTGGACAATGAAAAAGAAGGCAACTGAATTACCGCCAGAGATGAGTTGGGAGATTGCTCACGGGCAGGGTCGCGCGATCGCACCGTGTGCTGCCCTCTGATTTCGTAC